>NC_030818.1:24698750-25002142 GCF_001704415.2 Capra hircus
ACGTTGTCACAGTCAGGAGACACCTTTTGTGCTTCATCACCATTAGTTTATTGCAAAGTGAAGTTTGGGTTCAAAACAAAAGGGAAATAAGTCTACCAAGAATGAATTACATTAACCAATGAAGTCAACGGCAACAGATAGGAACAATTTAGTACCAGCTGTAGGTGGTTCTCAAAGTCAAAATTTATTAACTATCAAATGGTCAAGCTGTACAGGTTTTTTTTCAGAGGTACGTATAACATATGTATATCATAACAAAGTTATTAATAAAATATTTCCTCAGGGACTAAAGAAACTACTAATTAAATAGTTGATGAGCATTTATAGATACTATTAAAGATCTGACATAAATATGTAAGTCATGGAGCTGAATAAGAAAAGCTATGATCCATATGATTGCATACTTTACTAATTCCAAATTAAAGTAGAAAACAAAATTATGCCACATAAATTGAGCTGATTTTAAGAACCTTTTTATTAGAAGATAAAAGTGACGTCCATTTAAACCATCATTCCTGAAAGAGATACTAAATAATAAAATTATTACCTCAAATCCCAAACTATGATACAAACTTTACTATCCAGATTACCCTGCCTATTGGTTGGCAGTTCATCTATCCCTCCATCATACAGGCAACGGCTATTAGCAATGAGACTTAGCAGTAGCTATGAATACACAGCAGAGGTATAGACCACATGGTAGAATGGACATTCACACAGCTCTGAATCACTACTCTCATTGAGAATAGGGTCGATGAAAATAATGGTTAAAACCAACAATTTACCTGTTCAGTCATTTGCTATCTTTAGCAGTAAACGTCACACTACACTCAGTATTTTGTCCATAAAATTTTTATCTGTCCAAGGTATTTTTTTAATCCAGGTTTAGATTATTAACAGTGAAAAAGCATTCATCTCCTTTCTTATTTCCATGGACTTGATCAGGCCACCATTCACCAGGCACACAGAAATATGAATAACTGGAAAGACAACTTGATGGCAGACTGTTTGCAAAACAGGAGCGCTCTATTTTAAGGCAAATATCTTTATCACATATATACACAGCAGTTTATTCACTGGCGAACTTTATCATACGACAGTACAAATTCAACAGAAAAACTGAGGTATAACTTTACTTAACATAAATACAAATGTCAGAAAGTCTAAAGACATTTTCAATGTGCTTAACATATTTTACCAAGAACCAAATAGAGAATTCAGAATTCTTCTCCAAGTTCTTATATGTCCAGAAATACCCAAGATTCTGAATTCTAGGGGAAAAAAATACTAGAAATAAAATACTCTAAAATCTTCCCAATAAGGCTCTCCACATAAGGCTACCTTTGACATAAGGCTACTTCACCTTGGTCTGAAAATAGCAAAGATATGCATCAAAATTCAAGCTACTCTGAACTGAAGAGAAAGGACTTGGTCTCATGAAGGATGAGTTTACTGAGCAAAATAAAAACTTGGGCAAAAAGCACATTTTAAAGTACATCAAATGAAAACATTTCCCATCATTTTTTAACACAAAGCTCAACTATTGTGATATAAAAATGACTGAATCTGTATGACAGTTTTTAGGGCAAAACAGACATACATTTACCTTTACATAAATAAGTGAAATATAATCCATAACTTGGTATGTATATTTTTAAAATTCTACATTCTGTGACCTTTACAAAAGGAGTTCTATTCTTTACTTTCAAGTTAGAAACAGTGTAACAGTTTATCTTTGGATATTTCCAGTCAATGGCTGTATAAAATGAGAGATAATACAAGTATAAGTCATAGGCCATTTGGTGCATTAACATGTAAGCCATCAGTCTGGAACCCTAAAAGCAAAAAAGTGATCGACTGATAGTACACATAAAGTGGAAAAAATATACCCCAGATTTCTGCTCTAGTCCAGAAACTTACAGTCTCTAAGAACTTTTAATTACTGAGTAGTCTGATGCAATGACATTCACTGAAAAAATCTTATTACTAACTATATTCACATTAAAATGTTTTCCTTAAAATGCAAATTGCAGTATTCATTATGCCTAAACACAAAGGTAAGTTAATGACAAGGTAAAGTTTTTTTTAGGTCTGACAGAGCACTCATTTCCTCTGTCAAAGTCCAAGTGATATTAAGAGAAAAAAAATTCTACTTATTTTCACCTAATAATTTAATTAAATGCTTAAAGATACTGTTCTAAAGGAAAGTTCAATATGAACTGCTTATTAAATTTACAAATTAGGCCAAAATAAGAGAAACAAAAATGGGATTCAAAAAAATTAGACTATGTAACTGAAAAAATAATAACAATAATGACAAATAACACCCCAAATTTGGAAAATTCAAGCAAAACATTGGTAACCTCATTCTTGATGGCACATAAATAAAGGAATTTAAGACTGTGGATGGAAAAACAGAAGCTTCCATCAAAACAGGTATACACAGCGTAACCAGAAAGAGTCACACCCTGAATTCCACATCCACAGTGATGTCAGTCGTCAGCTGGCTGTGGAGCCTTCTGCTGATTCCTACAGGAACAGGCACAAAGCACCCTCGAGTTTTCGCTGGCACCAAACTCAGTTGCTTCTCTGAAAAGCTGTCCTGACATTGGTAATAGCAGAGGGTGGGGGAAAGGAGTGGTAAGAGTAAATATCAAGTTAAGTGCTCCTTTGTGTGAAGGAATCTAGAAACCCTCTTATTTAGTAATCAACCCAACATACCACCAACTTCAAACACTTGTACTTCTAAACACAGCCACAAACCCATCACTGCCTTTGTTTTTTCAGTCCCACTCCCTCAGCCCACTGCTTATTGCTCCACTGGACCCTCCTGTGTTGCTCACAGGAGGTGTCTTAACACCTTACCAGCCACGACTCCTGCCCCCAGGTCCATCCTCACTCTTGTACCCGCGGCTGATCACAACCGCACTTGGAATTTTGGCTGAGCTTTTTCCTTCGAATACCCCAGACAAGACCAATCACTAAGTATCTGCTCCCACCTGTTCATCACATCCAATCAGCAAAACACCATAGACGTGTTGGCCCAGGGTGTGGCTCAGGGCAGTGGCTCTGCAAACTGTATAATGGCGCGTCTCAGGGAAACCGCCCTGCCCTCAGCAGCATCCCCCACCTAGAAAGACTGCTTTCCCCAAGCCTGGAAAACCACTCTCCAAGCTGGGTGATGGTAAGGCTAAGCTAATTCTACTCTGGCATTTGAACAGGGAAAAAAGGAGAGGATCAGTCAGTGGAAACGAACAAGTGGAGAAGTTCCTGGGAGAGAGGCACAGATGCCACTCTGCTGAGTGATGGCAACCCTAAGAGGTAGGAGGAGAGACATCAGAACGGCCACACTCCCCCAGGCAGCTGCTGTTGCTTCTTTACAATCAGTAACCCCTACCTAGGACTTCCCAGGTGGTTCAGTGGGTAAAGAATCCACCTGCAATTCAGGAGACACAGGTTCGATCCCTGGATCAGGAAGATCCCCTGGAGGAGGGCATGGCAAACCACTCCAATATTCCTGCCTGGAGAATCCTCATGGACGGAGGAGCCTGGTGAGCTACAGTCCATGGGGCTGCAAAGAGTCAAACATGACTGAAGCAACTCAGCATGCCCTCACAACTCCTACCTCTGGAGCCTACATTCCCTGTATATACTGCCAGTTATACTTTTTTCCCTCTCAGCAAATTTTGTTTCTTAGGATGACCAACAAGGGTCAGAGATTTATTTTCAGAATGCTTAATAAAAGTACTAAGCAAAAATAAAAGAATTATAAAACATTAGTACATTATTTCTTGTGAAAAATTGCCATAATTTTCATTCCTCTATAAATTTTAGGAATTGTGGCTATTATTCAAGCATTCAACGAGTAATAATTGGAAACCCTACTATTTCTAAAACAGTTAAGAGTGGTACTGAATACATTTGTAGGAAAGTAGACCTCTCTCTGAAACCTTTTTTTCCCAGACATCTTTAGTAAACATGTAACATTAGAGATGTAGCGTGCCCAAAATCTTGGATCATAACTCCATTAGGTTTGATATTCACATTTCCATTGAAGATTATTAATATTCACCCAGCACATTCATGAGATTTATTTAAAATGCAGACATTAACCGAAAGTCTTTAGGGCATATGTATAAGAGAACTTATTATACTATTATGTAGTATTTAGTCAAATACTACATTAGTATAACATTACTCATGAAAAAAAAATCCAGTAAAAGATAGTCAGACTTGAAAACTCGACCTTGCCAAGTAAGCTTCCAAACTATTTGGGGAAGGGCTGCTTACAAATACACTGAACTTTTCTCCAATTATTTTCCTAACATAATTTCCTAGAGGAATTACAAAATGATTATAAGGATAGCAAGGGATTATATTTTAAAATCTGGGCTTACTCTTGGTGTAAAGGACCCTCAGAATAGGTCTTCTGAGCACAACAGGAGACTTTTTTCAAAGGGCATCTGCCAGGGTGAGGGCAGCTGACAGTCATCCCTGTATACCCCACAAATCAGGCAAAACTCCTGCTACCCACACACAAAAAAGACTAATAATAATAACAACTTTCCTACAGCAGTACTGCAGGTTAATAACTATCAAGTGTTGCTTTTTAGATGGTTTCCTCCCCATCCCAGTAATTCAGTGATATTTGCACTTCCTGTAAGAACTATGAAAAGATGCAGATTTAAACACACTAGGAAGCTTTTCCATACTGTTCATACTGTTCTTTTCATACTGTTTATGGGGTTCTCAAGGCAAGAATACTGAAGTGGTTTGCCATTCCCTTCTCCAGTGGACCACATTCTGTCAGACCTCTCCACCATGACCCGCCCGTCTTGGGTGGCCCCACACGGCGTGGCTTAGTTTCATTGAGTTAGACAAAGCTGTGGTCCTAGTGGGATTAGATTGACTAGTTTTCTGTGATTATGGTTTCAGTGTGTCTGCCCTCTGATGCCCTCCTGCTTATTTAACTTACATGCAGAGTACATCATGAGAAATGCTGGGCTGGAAGAAGCACAAGCTGCAATCAAGATTGCTGGAAGAAATATCAATAAGCTCAGATATGCAGATGACACCACCCTTATGGCAGAAAGTGAAGAGGAGCTAAAAAGCCTCTTGATGAAAGTGAAAGAACAGAGTGTAAAAGTTGGCTTAAAGCTCAACATTCAGAAAACAAAGATCATGGCACCCGGTCCCATCACGTCATGGCAAATAGATGGGGAAACAGTGGAAACAGTGTCAGACTTTATCTTTTTGGGCTCCAAAATCACTGCAGATGGTGATTGCAGCCATGAAATTAAAAGACGCTTACTCCTTGGAAGAAAAGTTATGACCAACCTAGATAGCATACTCAAAAGCAGAGACATTACTTTGCCAACAAAGGTCCATCTAGTCAAGGCTATGGTTTTTCCTGTGGTCATGTATGGATGTAAGAGTTGGACTGTGAAGAAGGTTGAGAGCCGGAGAATTGATGCTTTTGAACTGTGGTGTTGAAGAAGACTCTTGAGAGTACCTTGGACTGCAAGGAGATCCAACCAGTCCATTCTGAAGGAGATTAGCCCTGGGTGTTCTTTGGAAAGACTGATGCTAAAGCTGAAACTCCAGTACTTTGGCCATCTCATGCGAAGAGTTGACTCATTAGAAAAGACTCTGATGGTGGGAGGGATTGGGGGCAGGAGAAGAAGGAGACGACAAAGGATGAGATGGCTGGATGGCATCACCGACTCGATGGACGTGAGTTTGAGTGAACTTCGGGAGTTGGTGATGGACAGGGAGGCCTGGCGTGCTACGATTCATGGGGTCACAAACAGTCGGACATGACTGAGTGACTGAACTGAACTGAACTGAAATGAGGAAGCTTTTCCATCACGGTATCCTCCAAACAGGCAGAAGAAGAAAATTGCAAGGGTTCTAACCCTGACTGTTCAGGGAGATAGAGCTCCCTTTATCAACACCCTCTGGCGTTCTCCTAGTACTCCTATAACATCCAAGTCTGAGAAGCAAAACGTCAGGTAATAAAAAGACATTAAATTAAACCAACCAACAGAAACAAATTATCTCTTGTGTCTGTATGTCTCTACATCTTCAGGCAATTGAACACAAACTCAAATTAACTTGGGTTAATGAAGAGAATCGGTTTAATAGCCTTAGAAACCATTAAATGTATATCAATTGGCAAACTGCAAAAATCATCAACAAGCACTTCTATGGCTTCAACCTGAGTAGCATCCTATATAGATTTACAAACTCACTTCAAGAAAATTTCCTGACACAGTACAACATCTCAATTCACAACCAAATCTGTCTCTTTCTTCATTAAAACACATTGTTAGAATCCTACACCCTTTCGTGGAAAAAAAAAAAAAAAAAACACTTAAGAAACTAGGAATACAAGTTCCTCAACCTGATCACAGGAATACTAACATTATGCTTAATGGTGTAAGACTAGATGTTTTCCCTCTAAGGTCAAGAAAAAAAAAGGATGTCCATTCTCACATCTGCTATTTGACATTGTACTAGAAGTTTGAGCCAGTGTAATTAGGCAAGAGAAAGAAAAAAAGGAAGCATAAAGTTAAATTCTCTCTCATTGCAGATAATATTATCTTATATATATATATATATATATATACACATATGGAAAACAAAAACATAACTAATAAATAAGTTTAGCAAGGTTATAAGATATAAGATCAGTACACAAAAATCAGTTGTATTTCTATACACTAGCAATGAACAATCTGAAAAAGAAATTAAGAACACAATTCCATTTATAATAGCATCAAAAAGAATAAACACTTAAGAATAAATTAAATCAAAGCAGCATAAGACTTGTACAGTGAAACCCATAAAACACTGGAAGAAATTAAAGAACACTTAAGTAAATGGAAAGACATCTTATGTCCATGGATTGAAAAACTTAATATTGTTACAATGGAAAAACTCCCCTAACTGATCTACAGATTCAATGCTGTCTCTATCAAACTTCCAAACGCCTTTTTTGCAGAAATGGATATGTTGATTCTAAAGTTCATATGAAAATGGGAGAAACCCAGATAGACAAAACAACCTTGTAGAAGAGGAACTCACATTTCCTGTCTTCTAAACTTACTACAAAGCTAGAGTCTTCTATGTGGTTTTGGCATAAGAACAGACACGTAGATCACTGAGAAAGCACCGAGAATCCATAAACCCACAAATCTGCAGTTATCCAGTTTTTGACAAGTATGCCAATACCACTCAGTGGTGGAAAGAACGGTCTTTTCATCAAATGATACAGGGACAACTGCATATCCACCTCCAAAAGAATGAAGTTGGACCCCTATCTCATACCATATATAAAAAATCAACTCGAAATGGATCAGAGTCCTGAAACTAAGAGATAATACCATAGAAATTTTAGAAGGAAACATAAGAGTAAATCTTCATTACCTTGAGTTCCTTAAGATACAATACCAAAAGCATAGAAGGCAAGAGAAAAACTAAAACTGGACTACACAGAAAGTGAAATCGTGTGTACTGCAAATGATATCATTAAGAAAATGAAAAGACAACTCTTTAGTCTGAGAGAAAATATCTGCAAATCACGTACCTGATAAAGTTCAATATTCAGAATATATAAAGAACTCTTAAAAGTCAACAATTAAACAAAAAAAATTTTTAATGGGTAAAGCGTTTGACTAGACCTTTCTCCCTAGAGGGTAGATAAATAATCAATAAGCACATGAAAAGATGCTACACAATTAGCTATTAGGAAGATGCATACCAAAATCACAGTGAGATACCAACTCATACCCACACTAGGAGGCTGTTATTTAAAAAGAAAAAAGAAGAAGAACAAGGAAAATAACTGTTGGAGAGAATGGAACCTTCATATATTGCTAATGGGAATATTAAATGGTTCACTTGCTTCAAAAAACAGTATGAGAGCTCCTCAAAAAGTTAAACATGATGTTATTACCTTGATCCCTGGGTTGGGAAGATACCCTGGAGAAGGGAAAGGCTACCCACTCCAGCAATCAGCCTGGAGAATTCCATGGACTGTATAGTCCATGGGGTCTCAAAGAGTTGGACATGACGGAGCGATGTTCACTTATCATATGACCCAGGAATCTCATCCTGGGTATATACCAAGAAAATGAAAAACATACCGTTCACACAAACCTTGTACATGAATGTTCATAATAGCATTGTTCACAACAGTCAAAAAATAAAAATAACACAAATGTCCATTAAATGAGAAAAGGATAATCAAAACGTAGTATATCCATACAATAGAAAATTATTCAACAATAAAAAGAATGAAGTACTGATCCATGCTACAACACAGATGAATTTCAAAACATTACGCTAAGCAAAAAAAGACAGACACAAAGACCACGTTTCCATTTATATGAAATGTCCAGAATAGGCAAATCCCTAGAGACAGAAAGCAGATTAGTGGTTGTCGGGAGACGGGTAAGGGAGGAGTGAAGAGTTACTGCAAAAGAGTACGGGGTACATAAAAATGTGTTAGGATATCCCTGGTGGCACAGTGGATTAGAACTCACCTGCCAATACAGGGGACACGGGTTTGATCCCTGGACCAGGAAGATTTCATAAGCCACAGGGTAAGCCCGTGCACCACGACCACTGAGCCCGTGTCCCACAACTACTGAAGCCCATGTGCCCTGGAGCCCATGCTCCACAAGCAGAGAAGCCACCACAATGAGCAGCTGTGCACCACAATTAGAGAGTAGCCCCCGCTCACCGCAACCAGAGAAAGCCCACGCGCAGCAACAAAGGTCTAGTGCAGCCAAAAATGAAAAAAGAACTGTTCTAGAATTAGAACATTTGGTAGTGATGGTTACATAGCTCTGTGACTATTTGAAAAACTACAGATTTACATACTTTAAAAACGATAAATTTTATGGTATGTGAATTGTATCTCCAGTTGTAAAAAAACAGAAAACCACGCACATTGTTAATACCACCTTATATTTATTTAGTTCCACTTTTTAACTCCCCTGAGGCCTGGCGTGCTGCGATTCATGGGGTTGCAAAGAGTCGGACACGACTGAGTGACTGAACTGAACTGAATCTTCCCAGATCGCCTAAAGTTTATCAGCAAAACCACAATGTTAACAATGCGTCGATCAATTTAGTCAAATATCCTGTAACTATTTCTCATTCTTCTTTCCAGCCCCTTGCTTGCCGCTTGGCGTGGTGAAGACGTGCTTAACCTCACTTGTCTGGTTTTAAACAGAATAGGAAGTGAATTACTAAACTGAGAAAGGGAAAGGCAGAAAAGATTTAGAACAAATAATAAAAAGAAGGTATTCGTCCTTTCATCTCCAGTTACCCCTCAGAAAACTTTTTAGGGGATCAGGAAATCACATTCTTCTATTAGCTGACAAAAGTTGTCATTAAGTCAAATGCTATAATTCCTCAAATCTGATTTCATACATAGCTGCTATTCAATAATTTGATATGAGTCTGATCCCCATGCAAGTATGCTCTTCATAAGAGACCTCATTCTTACATATATAAAAAGTCAAATCTAAAAAACACATAGATCAGGAGATAGTAACACAATAGAAAGATGACTCACAGGTTAAAAGAATTCCCTACTTGAATTCCTGTACACATCCATTATTATGTATACGAAATATGATGAAGTTTACAAACTTCTTTTCATACTAATGTTTGGAAACCTACTTGTTATAAAAAGTGGATGCACCTAATTATTTGTTGCATGCTACAATGTTCCTATCTCTGCCATGCACTGGAGCACAGACAAGTGCATTAATAAAACTGTATTTCAGAAAAAGACACAAACATACATATGTTCAATTTCTTTCTGATCTTTTTAAACTGAATTGATTGGAAGAGCTAATTAAAAGTGATTCTTATGTAAGCCGAAGTTTTCAAGAAGGGAACCGTGACCCATTATTATAATTTTAAAACTATACTATTACATAATTTGAATTACTTATTAAAAAAAAAAAAAAAACCTTCCACTGGTAAAGATTATTGAATCAGTAAAAATACAGGTAAGAATTTAGGCAGTTTATCTCAAAGCAAAAAGTCTAAACTTTCCACTTCTGTCTGATGAACAAAAAACAAACAGCCTTTCACACAGACCTGAAAGCTCAGCATTATATTGATTTCATAATTTTACATTTTACTTTCAAACATTCCATATGAAAGAGTGGCTATGGCTAAAATAAATGAAAGGAAACCCATGCATCGCTATGGGCACACACACACACTTCTCGTATATCAGAGTTGAGGACTTAAATTCAAATACTGCTCTCCACTAAGGGAGTCAGACTCTCCTGTACTCTGCATGGTAGAGAAGGAAAGCATGGAAATTCAATGGACCTGCAAGATAAAACTTATAACACACAGTTAAAAAGCCGTATATTAAGTTGAACAAATCACTGTATTTTAATACAGCAAAAACATGTCATTATCTACACTTCTTTAATGAAAAAAGAAAAACAGAACAGAAAACACCACAAATGGCTTCTACTCGGTCATGGGCAGAACTACAGAATTACTTCAAAACGATCAAAATAATTGAAGTCTAGAAGGGATAAAGACTAAAGTATAAAGTCATGGGAAATTTTCGTCTCAGTTTCAATACAATGTTGTATAAAGTAAACAAAAATACTATTCCAGACATAAATGACATAGCATTACTTAGTGCTGGTAGGTGAACTCCAAATAATATATATTCCCTCTGGCTTTCATCCACTAAATGTATATTGGGATAGTGTTGATATTTTAAAATATAAATCAAAGGATTCTCACCAAAGATATGTAAAATTAATTTGTTCAAAATTAGGATAAGATAGTTGGATGGCATCACCAACTCAATGGACATGAGTTTGAATAAACTCCAAGAGCTGGTGATGGACAGGGAAACCTGGCGTGCTACAGTCCATGTGGTCGCAAAGACTGAGCGACTGAACTGAGCGACTGAACTTAACTGGTAGCATAAATGCAGATTATCCAATTCAATTCCTTAACAAATAATAAACTGACGATTGAGGCGCATCAATAGTCAAAAGTTCAAGTGCTTATTAGGAATGTCTGTGAGCTTCCCTGGAGGCTCAGCAGTAAAAATGACAATGCATGACAATGCAGAGGACAGGGGAATTTGACTTCCTTACTGGAGAGCAGTATTTGAGTTTAAACCCTCAACTCTGATACAAGAGAAGTATGTGTGTGGCCATAGCTATGCATATTTTTCCTTCATTTATTTTGCAATGTAGGAGACCTCCCGCAACGTGGGAGACTCAGGTTCAATCCCTGAGCCAGGAAGATCCACTGAAGAAGGATGGCAACCCAGTTGAGTATTTGTGCCTCGAAAATTCCATGGGGTCGCAAGAGTCAGACATGACCTAGTGACTAAACCACCACCACAATACCACTTCAAAATCTCAGTAGCTGAGGAATGTCGGGGAGAACTGCAAAAATCCCAAAGTTTAGGTATAAGTGTGGAGTTGGTAAAGGCAAAATAAAAGTTAATGACAGAATGGGACAATGTCGTCATGCTTGTGGGTGACATCTCACAAGTCTATGGCAGGCTCAACTGCATGGGGCAGCAAATTATTAGTTTACTTACAGGGTCAGAACTGACATGCCCAGTCCTCCAAGTACAGATGGGTCTGGAAAAGCAGGAAGCAAAACACCATATGAAAGCATGCTGAACAAACAGAGAAGTGTATGAAACCTTCCCTGACCAAAGCGGAATTTTCCCCGAACATTCCATTAATGCTTCAACCCATGTTACTTCCTCTTCAGCTCTGACATTTCTCAACCTGGCCCTTCTAAATAATGCAATGATAAACTATGAAATAGCTGCACTTATTTACTTACATGTGAGTAAGTGCACAACTGTGAAATTTTTGCAATTTAAAAACTCTATTGAAAATCTGAGTTCCCTATACACTGGTTCCAAGCCTTCCTTCCTGACACGCAGAGCACCTAAAAGCAACATCTGATTTTTATATGACCTACAAAAAGGACCCCAAAACATTTTTAAGAGAAATCCTTCATGCTTTCTGATGTTACAATAAAAAAACAAAGTAAGTCCAAAGGGTGCTGAATCAAAAGTCTGAAAATCAGGTGTCTGAGGCCTGATCTGACACTGGAGTGACCAACTGTGCCAGATCACCTGAGACTAAGAGATTTCTCAGGATGGGAGCACAGTTAGTGCTAAAACCAAGGAAGTGCCAGCCAAACCAGGGCTAGCTGGGCTCACTGTGGGTGATGATGGCTAAATCACAACCCACTGGGAGCAAAGTTGCAAACATTTGGATAGAATGAAGGATGCAGAAAGAGGCAAGGTAAACCAGGAGGCCTCCAGGGCCCTTTAGTTGTCATTTATTACAACCCTATGAAATATTTATACCAGGTTTGATTGGAATGTACATTGCATACCGTAAGTGTACACTTATGTAGGGCCAGAGGTTACTGGGAATATTTTGTGAAGCTATTCATTAAATTTATTAAATTTGGAGCTACATAAGCATTAATAATAAAACAGAGCTAGGAGTTTTTAGTTTTTTAAATTTTCATTTCTATAGCAAAGAGGAAAAATGAGCTGCTTCTAGAAAATACCAAGCCAACAGAGAAAATTCTTCCAATATCCACATCCAGCTTAACCCCATTTCTCCTCTTTCCAAATCACTGGAGACCTAGGACATCTAGACGAAAGTTTAAAAACTGAACATATTATTTCGACTTACTGATAGCCACTCTGAAAGAATACATTTCCACATTTTTAAGAAAGTAAGAACTTAGAAACATGTTTTACAAGTAACTATAAAACCCTACAGAAAAGTAAAGGCAACTATAGCAACCAGCAACAATAGAGTCGTAAAAGAAAAAAGATAAGCAGATCTTGAATTGTTAGAGTATGTTCACTTTCAAATATGTTCCCTAACTTTGGAACTTTAATCCTGAAGAATCCCACTTCAGAGGATAACAAAACAAATTATATGTAAGATCAAGTCACATAAGCTCAGGGGTGATAAAATGAGAACAAACATTTGGACTTCTTCTTTCCTCCTCGGGCATTCTAATTTAAGATAATATCTGACTTACTGGGACTAATACAGGTCCTAACAAAAGCATTTCTGCCATGAAGATTCAGTGATGAGAAATCTCTGAAAGTACAACTATGAAAGAATTGTTACTCAGTTACTACTTTTTAAGGCAATAACACCAGGGAAGCTTATAAGAAAATGCCTTCAATCTGAAAAACCTACAATATCCATGATATATACTTTTTTCAGTCATGAATGAACTAGCCTACCAGGTCTCATCAGCAACTTAAGTACAGCGGTGGCTGAACCACCACTAACATTTATCTAACATGCTCCTTTATGAGAACTGGTCCTATGAAGTCTGACGTCACCAAGAGATTTCTTACTAGTTACTTCAGGGCAGCCTCAAAGTATGCTTGCGTATTCACCCAGGTGGCTCCGCACACACACAACCAGGCATGTGTTTCCCCTTGCCTCTTCCGAAAGTAGTTTCTCTTCCCAAATCAGTCAACAGTTTGTGCCCAAGTCTATCACAGATGCTGTGGGGACATGAAGGTGTGTGCAAGAGAGGGGATCCAGGGCTTCAGGACAGTTAAACTTGACTTGGGGAGATAAGACATATTCTCACGAGGAGTTCCCAGTGCCAGCAAAATGGACGGCTGTCTTATTAGGAATATGGGGATGCTATCACTTGCCTACTACTTGCATAAATGACAAAGCTTTCATCAAAATAGGTAAGAAATCCATGCTATCTATTTCAAATATACTGGAGTACAATGAATATACAATAAACAAAAGAGTCTGAGTATGTAATAAGTAACATACCAGTGTGCGATAGTAGAAAAGATGGGGCAAGAGCCCTGTTTAGGGGGTTTTGTTTGTTTTTGGTCACACTGTGGGGCACGTGGGATCTGAGTTCCCTGACCAGGGATTGAACCCATGCCCCCTACAGTGGAAGCTCAGAGTCTTAATCACTAGACCACCGGGAAGTCCTGGGATGAAAGTCTTAATGACCAAAGTGAAGTGAAGTCGCTCAGTCATGTCCAACTCTTTGCGACCCCATGGACGGTAACCTACCAGGCTCCGCGGTCCATGGGATTTTCCAGACAAGAATACTGGAGTGGGCTACCATTTCCTTCTCCAGGGGATCTTCCCAACCCAGGGATCGAAGCCGGGTCTCCTGCATTGTCGACAGACGCTTTACCGTCTGAGCCACTAGGGAATCACCTAAACTCAGGAAAAGAAGTCAGGGAAAAGGAACGGTTTTGCTATTATTACCTCAGCAGTAGCAACAGCAAAGGAGAGTGGCTTCTCAAGGCTTTTCTTGAAACCCAGGGGTGTGTTAAGAATAAACTGCTGGACTAGGTTCTCAGAGGTTTTAATCCTAACTCCTTCACAATCACATCCTCTCTCGCCCCAGTTTTTTACCTGTACTACTTAAGGTTTGAACTAGATGATGGCTAACATTCCTTTAATGAACACTTCTGGTAACCCTTTCTTTGATAACTATATCCCCTTTCCGTCTCCTCTGCTCTCCTGCCCATCCCCACTAAATTACAATGTATAACACTAAATTATTCATGAATCAGTGACTTTAGTTTTTTGTGTTTATATATTGCTGGCTTTATGGCAACTGGTTAACAAAGCAAAATTCTAATTCAGATTGTTAACATTATCAGTTTATATTATCTAGTCCTAATAACCTAGCCAGATTAGCGTGGCCTATTACTCAATGTTGTTACAAGAAGTTTTGGCATAGCTATAATTGCCAATGGTGAAGACCAACTCAAATACTGATGTATTCATTGCGTTTAGCTGGTTTAAAATTGGCTTAGCTACACAGCAACCAAGAGTAAGAAAATGTTTCATTTCTTTTTTAAGACAATCCAGTGACAACATCTAAGTATGACTTTGGTATAAAATGGTTACATAAATATCCTTTCATCTTAAGTCTTATTAAACACATGGTGTTTAGTTTAAAAAAAAAGACATTAAGGGCAGAAGAAGATAAATATGGGTTGCAATATAAAACTATTTCTATTATCATTTTAATGTTGGAAATCTTATTTGGATAACTGAATGTTAGGACAATTAACATCTAGTAACAGCAATGAATTCAAATAAAATGAACTCCAATAAACTGCTAAATAATACAACACTCTTTTAAGTCATTTCAAGACAGAGAAAAAAGAAATCCAAAATGGAAAAGGAAGAACCTACTCAAGCTTCCATATCATATTATGGTATGATAAGGTATGATATCATACCATATTATATTATGGTATGATAAGGAGAATAAGAACAAAAATAAATCAGATAATTGAGAAATATGCTGGAGAAGTTTTTAAATACTATTCTTGCTTGTATCTACTAGCTCCACTCTACACTTTAAAATTTGGCCAAATTTTCAAAGTATTTGTTAAACAGTTCCTGCATCTGACATATGTTTCCAGGATACTTCTGACATTGATATAAGAGATTATAAAACATTTAGAAATGAAAATGTTACTCTCCAACAAAAAACACTGTAACTTCCAAGCTTCTTCTGTATTCAAAAGATGGAAAAACATTTGGAAAAGAGTAGCTTTCAGTTTTAAAATGTTCAAATAATATACTTTAAAACAAACACAAAAAGTGTAATTGTTCAAGGCAGGGAAGAGACAAGTCTAAATAAAATAAGATCTTAAAATTTATTCTAGGAGACATTCCCTTTCCTTTGCAGTCTCAATCTTCTTTACTCCATAATAAGTAAATTCTTTTATCCCTTCAGCTGGGAAGGACAATTTTTACTCCACCAAGGTGATGACAGGACCACTGCAGTGCTCACCCAGCAAGAAACGCATAAATATGAAGTAGCGTCAACTAGATCAAATGAAGTGTGTGCAAGAATTGCTCTGCAATGCATTAATTTAGGAACTCAGCGGAGAGGCTCCTACTATATCTAGCTGATCTAAACTTGAGCTCATGATAACACTGCACGAAGCTATGGTAGATAAAAGTGATAGGTAGAGCCAATAGAACAATTCCACTGACAACACAAACTCCTCCAAGAATTCTTCCAGGCACTGTGATAGGATACATATCTCCATAGCCAACTGTAGTCATAGAGATAATCACCCACCAGCAGGCAGCGGGGATGCTGGCGAAGTCCTTGTTGGATGTTTCCAGGTCCAACCCATGTTCAAGAAGCTGAGAAAGTGCGCTAAAGATTGCCATGGCAACACAAATGAAGACAAGTAACATAACCATCTCTCGGTAGCATCGTTTGAGAGTCAAACCAAGTGTCTGAAGACCAATGAAGTGACGGGCCAGCTTAATCACCCAAAAAATCCTCATCATTCTAAGCACCCGCAAGGTGACTCCAGCCCTCTGGAGTTGAGAGTTCTCGCCTGTAAATACGGTCATTAACACGGAGATGTAATACGGTGTGATTGCCAGTAAATCAATGATGTTCAGAGGTCTCTTGACAAACTCACACTTGTTTTTGGAGACAATGAACCTCACGATGCACTCCGCAGTGAACCAGCCTATGCAGATAGCTTCAATTATCCTGTCAAGAGAACAAAAGAAGAATTGATCATTTTATTTTTAAGCATTTTAATAGCTCTTAGATTTCTTCAGATAGTACTACACTAACATACTAATTTAGTTACTTTTCCAGAAAACATAAAAGAACAGACCGCATCACCAACATCACCAGACCCACCAGGATGCAACAGAACAACAAATACTTCAACAAATGAAAATTGAATTTGATGAAGCTCTTATTAATATACAGCATGTAATACCATTAAAAAATTTGTTTGCTTATCACTAGTACTGTAGAAAAATCTATCTCTTACATGGTGGCCTGAAATTAACTTATACTCAGCTTGCCACAATACGAAATGTTATTCCATGAGGATAGTGGTTCTCTAGTGTGATGTAAGTTATTAGGTGAATCAGAAAGACATGGTTCCTACAGACAGTGGGCACACCCAAGTTTTTGATGATTTATTTCTTGGTAAATAAGAGTGAAAGGGCCTTGTCCAGTGCGTCTCAAGCCAGGAGGACTCCATCGCTTTGCACTGCGAGGATTGCCTTGCCGGCTGCTGCAGGCCATCAAGCTCTACCTGCAGAGGCAGAGGCTGCTTCGAGACCTGCGCCCCTTCCCCTCGCCCCCCATTCACTGGCTCTACGGGCATCAAAAGGTAGACACATTGGAGGCAGGGGTGAATGAGGATGCTGGAAACCCGATTGCGCAGAGAAGCAGCTGCTTCCTTCTTTTCCTCCCATCCCTAGCCTGTGGCTCCCGGCACTTACATTACTCCATCAAACACCCTAGAGCCACTGCTACTGCTGCTGCTGCTAAGTTGCTTCAGTCGTGTCCAACTCTGTGCGACCCCACAGATGGCAGTTCATCAGGCTCCACCTTCCCTGGGATTCTCCAGGCAAGAACACTGGCGCGAGTTGGCATTTCCTTCTCCAATGCATGCCACTAGAAGGGATATTTAGGGGGTGGGAGTGGACTTCCCTCACAGCTTAGTTGGTAAAGAATCTGCCTATAATGCAGGAGACCTGGGTTCGATTCCTGGGTTGGGAAGATCCCTTGGAGAAGGAAATGGCAATCCATTCCAGTACTCTTGCCTGGAAAATCCCATGGACAGAGGAGCCTGGTGGGCTACAGTCCATGGGGTCGCAAGAGTTGGACATGACTTAGCGACTAAACCACCACCACCACCACCAAATAAGAGTGAACTCAAGATCATTTCCTAAAATGTGACTGTTATTTCTTTTTCTCTACAGGCTTGTGTGGGAGACACGGAATCTGAGCCTGCTTTTAGGCTTTGCAGGAATGCCAGCGTCTCCACCAGGAGAGCACCAGATCATGACCATCTCATCACGAGTGTCACAGTGGAAAAAAGGCTGAAGATTCCCACACTGGAGCAAAATAATCACTAGAATTTTCCCAAAGACCCAACAAGTTTGCGTATTCATTTTCCATAGCTGTTTTCATGCATCATGTATTTTTTTTTAATATAAGGTCACATTTTACCTAGATCAGTATTTACCAACCTTTTCACGTTACTACACACACAGAAAAGCATGTAATTAATAGAGCATACTGGCATCAGGGGTAGCATTTCTGAAGTGGAAGCCACCAGCCTTGCCTCACACTCCCCAAGGCTGAGGAGTTAAGTCTCAGCATACTGGTTAGGAAGCCCTGATAAAGAGTGAGAGGTAAGGCTAAAGTGATTTTTAATTAAATTACATTTTAAAATTCAAATTAAAAGTTATAATTGAGACTTCCCTGGTGGTCCAGTTGGTTAAGAATCTGTCTTCCAACGCAGCAGACGCAGGTTTGATTCCTGCTTGGGGAACTAAGATCTTCACATGCCTCGGAGCAACTGAGCCCGCATCACAACTAGAGAGTTTGCACATCGTGACGAAAGATCCTGTGTGGTGTAACTTAAGACTCAACACAGCCCAAAAAGTAAATAAATACGTATTTTTTAAAGACATAATAATCATTATACCCTCATTCATTTTTTCCCACGTAATTCAGTCTTGCTACTGACCTAGACCCAAACCTGAGAAGTATGATGAAGAGGGAAGAAAATAAAGCAGGTGGGATGGTAAGGTGAGTGACAATTTGAAAAGAATTACCCACGGTGCATTGCACAGGACACAAACTGCACTGGATGTGACTCATGGAAATGAATAAATAAAATGAACCATGTTCCCCTACTACAGATGCTGGGAAAGACTGAGGGCAGGAGGAGAAGGGGGCGACAGAGGATGAGATGGTTGGATGGCATCACTGACTCAATGGATGTGAGTTTGAGCAAACTCCGGGAGATGGTGAAGGACAAGGAAGCCTGGCATGCTGTAATCCATGGGGTCACAAACAGTCGGACACAACTTAGCCACTGAACAACAACAATCTACTTACAGTGGTTCCCAGAGCCACAGAGATTAATTTTATTTATTTCTTGAATAGGTGATAAATTCACAGGGTTTATATTTCAAAGGTTAAAAAAAAGTACAGAGTGCCCTATTCCCCCAGCACTCAGTTCCCTAGTGTCAGGAGTCAGTCCTGACTCCTCAGAGCCCTGGTTAGAAGGGCAAGGAGCCACTGACCACCAAGAAAGTGGAAACCTAAGTGTATTAACTTCTTGAGGCTACTGTAAAAACTCAGTGGCTTCAGTTCGGTTCAGTCGCTCAGTCATGTCCGACTCTTTGTGACCCCATGAATCACAGCTCGCCAGGCCTCCCTGTCCATCACCAACTCCTGGAGTTCACTCAAACTCACGTCCATCGAGTCAGTGATGCCACCCAGCCATCTCATCCTCTGTCATCCCCTTCTCCTCCTGCCCCCAATCCCTCCCCGCATCAGAGTCTTTTCCAATGAGTCAACTCTTCGCATGAGGCGGCCAAAGTACTGGAGTTTCAGCTTTAGCATCAGTCCTTCCAATGAATATTCAGGACTGGTCTCCTTTAGAATGGACTACTTGGATCTCCTTGCAGTACAGGGGACTCTCAAGAGTCTTCTCCAACACCACAGCTCAAGAGCATCAATTCTTCAATGCTCAGCTTTCTTCACAGTCCAACTCTCACATCCATACATGACCACTGGAAAATCCATAGCCTTGACTAAACAGACCTTTGTTGGCAAAGTAATGTCTCTGCTTTTGAATACGCTATCTAGGTTGGTCATAACTTTCCTTCCAAGGAGTAAGCGTCTTTTAATTTCATGGCTGCAATCACCATCTGTAGTGATTTTGGAGCCCAAAAAAATAAAGTCTGACACTGTTTCCCCATCTATTTCCCATGAAGTGATGGGACCAGATGCCATGATCTTCGTTTTCTGGACGTTGAGCTTTAAGCCAACTTTTTCGCGCTCCTCTTTCACTTTCATCAAGAGGCTTTTTAGTTCCTCTTCGCTTCCTGCCATAAGGGTGGTGTCATCTGCATATCTGAGGTTATTGATATTTCTCCCGGCAGTCTTGATTCCAGCTTGTGCTTCTTCCAGCCCAGCGTTTCTCATGATGTACTCTGTATATAAGTTAAATAAGCAGGGTGACAATATACAGCCTTGACATACTCCTTTTCCTATTTGGAACCAGTCTGTTGTTCCATGTCCAGTTCTAACTGTTGCTTCCTGACCTGCATACAGATTTCTCAAGAGGCAGGTCAGGTGGTCTGGTATGCCCATCTCTTTCAGAATTTTCCACAGTTTATTGTGATCCACAAGCAGAAATAGATGTTTTTCTGGAACTCTCTTGCTTTTTCCTAGAGAAATCTACTTTTTCACAAATCCAGAGGTCAGAAGTGCCAAATCATTATCATCAAGCCAAAATCAAGGGTGCGGAGGACCCACTCCCTCAGGAGGCTCCAGGGTAGAATCCATTCCTCACCTCCACCAGCTCCTGGTTGGCATCCCTTGGTTGGAGCCACATCACTCCTATCTCTGCCTCCGAGGCCACTGTGTTAAATCTCCCTCTGCTTCCACCGTGTAAGGACACACCATGTAAGGATACATTTGATAGCATTTAGAGCCTCTGAGACAACCCAAGACACATTCCCATCTCAAGGTTCTTAACGTAATCATATCTGCACAATTCCTTTTGATATATAAGGCAATATCCACCAGGGGCTACCCAGGTGGCGCTAGTGGTAAAGAGCCTGCCTGCCAATGCAGGTAGACATAACAGACACAGGTTAGATCCCTGGGTTGGGAAGATCCCCTGGAGGAGGGCACGGCAACCCACTCCACTATTCTTGCCTGGAGAATCACATGGACAGAGGAGCCTCGCGGGCTATAGTCCATAGGGTCGCGAAGAGTCAGACACGACTGAAGTGACTTAGCATGCACAGTGTAAACTGGTTACCAGCAATTAGGACCTGCCTTTTTTTTGTGGAGAGGAAGGGAGTATTTTTCAGCCTACACACAAACCAACCAAGAAGATGAAGTCCACAGTGAAAGTAATCCAACCTACTGCCTGGTGAGGGAGGTCAGCCGATGAAATCACAGCTGTCCCTGTTTATCTGTTACCTGCGGCTCAGCACACAGACCCCCATTAATCGGTGGCTGGCAGCAGCTTCTCTGTCCCCATTAGACTATCAATAAAAGCTACTGCCATAATGGCTTCTATGAGCCCCGAGGCTTAGAAAACTGGGATGGTAATGAAACTTGGTAGATCTAGAAAACAAGAGGCGGAGTTTTTTCAATATGCAGTTTTTATAAACGTAATACCATGCATCCCTTCTCCCCGACAATGCTCATCAAATACTCTACGTGTTCCCCCATATCTCTAGCCCTTTGCAGTTAGGCAGGGTCATGTGACCAGTTCTGATCAATGAGCTGTGAGCAAAATGACTACAGTTCAGGGCAGAGGCAATGAAGAGTAGGTGGGAATTCTCTTCCCTGCCATGGCAACCTGAAAAGCATGTGTCCTAAGAGGCTCCAAGATGGTATGGTCTCCATCAGCCCAAGTCCCTGAGTATATGTGCAGAGAAAGACAGAGATTCCCCATCCTGACTCTGATTGGATATGGTAATGTGAGCAACCATAAATCTTTGCTGTGTTAAGCCACCAAGATTTCTAAGTTGGCTGTTTGTTGTTGATGTTGTTTAGTTGCTAAGTCATGTTTGACTCTTTTGCAACTCCAAGGACTGTAGCCCACCAGGATTCTCTCTGTCCATGGGATTTCCCAGGCAAGAATACTGGAGTGGGTTGCATTTCTTCCTCCAGGGGATCTTCCCGACCCAGGGTTTGAACTTGGGTCTCCTGCATTAGCAGATGGATTCTTTCCTACTGAGGCACCACGGAAGCCTATCCAAGGTAATAAACTGGTAAATTCAGTAAGTAGTAACACATGCACTCAAAAGGGGTTGCAAAAGCACAAAGCAATCACAACAATAGTTTTCTTCGATCAGCTGCGGGTCTTTCCCGTTCCCCAGCTAAAGTACTGTGTCTCCTCTCCAGCCAGACATGAGCAAGAGCTCTGGACCTGATGCAGAGAGCCCTGCTGCTGTTCTCGCTCTGATCTTCTAAGGGCTCTCCCAGCAATAAAATCCTAAGATTCGATTAAATTAAGAAGAGTAAAAATGCTAATTGTGCCAAAAACACCAGAACATTTTCAGCTAATTACTTCCACTAGCAGCCAAATTGTTCAGATTTAAAAGGAGGAAATCCAAATCATGCAAAATAATCTTTCAGTCAGGAAATTTCAAAGAGACAAAGTCATCTGTAATGAGACCCACCGGGCTCCTCCTGCCCCACCTCCCAAGTCAGACACAGTTTATATAGAACTCCATGCGAAAGGGATGAATCAGTGAGAAACCCCAGGCATCCCTCTTCCACCAAGGACTATGCCAAAGCATTCCCCAACAACAAACACCACTAAGCCTGCCAAACCTCCCCATGTTTCCAAATGGCACTGTCACCAAAGCCACCTCCAGCAACTGCTGGAAAACTTGAGTGCTGTGTTACTGAGTATTGCAGCCAACGACCGGGTACTCCGTGGGCTACTTGTACAAAAAACAAGTTGGAAAAAAAGAACAGAAGATACTGAAGGATACCAGAAGCCTCAAAGCCCATTCTGATTTCTTTTGTGGCGCAAAGGTAAAGAAGCTAATGAATTTACAGCCTAAAATACAGTCCCCACTTATTCAGGCTTTTCCATTGGGCAGACACCATCTCATTTAACCTTTTTCAAGAACTCTAGAGCCTGTGTATTTCCCCGAATACCTCCATTTTACAGATGACAAAACTGAGGCTGAAAGTTAACCATCTCTTCAAGATCTCATAATGAAGAAATTGCTGTGGCACAGGTAATGAAACCCAGATCTACTGGAGGAACATCTGAACATGCTTATAATTGTATGGCAATGTTCACCGTTAATATTAAATGATATATGTCAATCTCTTCATCTCCATGGTTGATGTATTAAAGCAGATTTTTCACACTGCTGGTTCTTAACCCATTGATGGATCAAAACTGGCAGAGGTCTTTTTTTTTTTTGGAAGTTAAATAACAATATTACAGTGCAACAAAGTACAAAATTTTTTCTTCAGTTATAATATAATTGTATACTAAATTACGATGAAAAATGCATTCCTTTCTGTAGGCACTGGACGACCTCAAACCTTGCTGGCAATCACCAGTCATTCTAATTCCCCTAACTGACCCCTCATCATAGAAGGCGCTTATGGCAACGACTCGGAGGTTTACAAACAGGCTCCACAGGAGAACAAATACCTTCAGTGCTAACGAGCTCTACCACGGCGCCCTCTTGCCTGCAAAAGAGACCAGGACAGGACACAAGACACCATTAACTATGTCGTGTGAGGTGGACCTCCGCCTCCCTCTGGGTACTATCTTCTCATCTTTTTCCCCTCATTATTCTATTTTGAAAAAGTTCAAACATGGAACAAATTCATTAATATTTTAAATATACTCGCTTATCACCTATTCACCCCTTTATCCAGGTATTAATCTATCTTTCAGGAGGGATGCATTTTATAGAAAATCCAGGACTTCTTTGCTGGCACAGTGGATAAGAATCTGGCTGGCATTGCAGGAGGCATGGGCTCAATCCCTGGTCCAGGAAGATCCCACATGGTGAGGGGCAGCTAAGCCCCTGCACCACAACTATTGCGCCTGTGTCCTGGAGGCCGGGAGCCGCAACTACTGACGTCTGCGTGCCCTAAAGCCTAGGCTCTGCAGCAAGAGAAGCCACCACGATTAGAGGCACTGCAACCAGAGAAAAGCCGCACAGCAAGGAAGACCCAGAATGGCCAAAAATAACAAATAAATAAAATTATTTTTAAAAAGCAATGAAGATCCAGACGAGCCAAAAATAATTAATTTAAAAATAAAGTGAATCCAGACATCAATGCATTTCCATCTAAAAACTTCAGAATGCATTATTAGCCAGAGTTCAATAACTTTCATTTTTTTCTTTTGATTTGAACTTTACATGCAACGGAGCACACAAACCTTGAGTGCACATTAACTGAGGTCTGACAACCGCATGACTCCTATAACCAAAACTCCTATTAAGATGTAGAGCATTCATATCTCCCAAGAGCTCCCTGCCTTATTCATCTTTGTATCTCCTGCCCTTCCTTCCCAAGTTCATCAGACACATAACAAGTGTCAAACAGCTTTTTGCCCAGTACAATATAAGTGACCTTGCCAGAACTTGAAGGACGAGAAAGGCTTCTTCTGGAAGCTTTATAAGATAACTGAAGTCTGCCATCAAAAATGGTGCTGAATTCAGTTGGACCCTTGTCTTACACCAAGTACAAAAGTGAACTCAACGTGAATTAAAGCTAAATGTAAGACCTAAGATAATTTATTTTTAATTCCTAGAAGAAAATATGGAAGGAATGCTTCATGACATTGAACTTGGCCATGATTTCTTGGATATGACACAGAAAGAACAAACAACAAAAATAAAAAGAGACAAATGAGACTTATCTCAAACTTAGAAGCTTTTGTGCATCAACAAACACAACTGAGTGAAAAGGCAAGCTACAGAAGAGAAAATATTTGCAAACCATATATCTGATGAGAGATTAACATCCAGAATACATATCAAACCCCTACAACTCAACAACAACAAAAAAATCAAATAAATCCGACTTAAAAATGAGCAAAGGATCTGCATAGACATTTCTCAAAGATGATACACAAATGGCCAACAAGCATTTGAAAAGATGCTCTGTGTCACTAATCATCTGAGAAATGAAATCATCAGAATCATCAAGTCATCAAGATCATCAGAAGATACCACCTCACATCCATTAGGATGCCTACTATTAAAACAGAAAACAAGTGTTGCTGAGAATGCGGTGAAATTTGAAACCTCCATGTACTATTGTTAGGACTGCGAAATAGTGCAGCAGCTATGGGAAACAGCACCAAAGTTCCTCAAAAAATTAGAAATAGAACTTCCATATGCTCCAGCAATCCCACTTCTGGGTATATACCCAAAAGAACTGAAAGCAGGATGTGGAAGACCTGTGTTCACAGCAGCACTATTCACAACAGTCAACAGGCGGAAGCAACCCAACGCCCACTGACAAAGGAATCAATAAACAGAATGTGTCATAGTCTTACAATGGAATATTATTCAGCTTTACAAAGGAAGAAAATGCTGTCACATGCTAAAAAATGGATGAACCTTCAGGATACTATACTAAGTGAAAGAAAGCCATCACACACACACAAAGACAAACACTGTATGATTCTACCTATATGGGCTTCCCTGATAGCTCAGTTGGTAAAGAATCTGCCTGCAATGCAGGAGACCCCGGTTCAATTCCTGGGTTGGGAAGATCTGCTGGAGAAGGGAAAGGCTACCCACTCCAGTATTCTGGCCTTGAGAATATAAGGACTGTATAGTTCACGCGGTTGCAAAGGGTCGGATGTGACTGAGCAACCTTCACTTTCACCTATATGAGGTATATAAAGCGGTCAAATTTAAAAGTAGAGTGGTGGTTACCAGGGGCTGAGGGAAAAGGAAAAAGAGAAATTGTTGTTTAATGGGTATTCCTCCTAACACCTCCATATTACCGATGACAAAACTGAGGCTGAAAAGTTAAACATCTTTTCCAAGATCACACAATTAAGAAATGGCAGTGGCACAGGAAATAAAATGAGGATCTACTGGGCTTTGAAGCGCTAAGAAACATCTGAAGGTGCTAACGACTTTTATAACAACATTCACTAACATTAAATGATATATGTCAATCTCTTAGTCTCTATGGTATATGTATTAGAGTAGCAGTTTTCACTCTTCTGGTTCTTAACCCAGTTTCACATATGCAAGATGGTATATTTTATATTATGTATTTTTTACCATGATAAAGAAAAAAGGAGAGAAGGCAGTGGGATTTAAATCCATGCTCCCAAAGAAACTGGAGCCTTAATTCAGACTCTTAGACCATGTGCCCATGCTACCCACTGGGTCAAACTAAAACAATGGTGCTGACGCTGCCATCGAAGCAGTGACTTACATTCCGCCTTACTGCAGAAGGGTTTAAGGTGATTGTTCCTGTCATTCGCTCCAGCCAGAACCTGATCAAAATTCAATATTACAGAGACAATTAAGAAAGCTAGAATATAAAGGGGCTTCCCCTGCAGCTCAGCTGGTAAAAAATCCACCTGCAATACGGGAGACCTGGGTTCGATCCCTAGGTTGGGAAGATCCCCCTGGAGAAGGGAAAGGCTACCCACTCCAGTATTCTGGCCTGGAGAAATTCTATGGGCTGTAAAGACCATGGGGTCACCAAGAGTTGGACACGACTGAACAACTTTCACTTCACTTCACTTCACAATATAAAAAAGTCGAAGACTGAATATTTTTACTGAATAGGTGACTTGAAAAAGTTAAATGAATGACACAAATATACAAAAGAACAGAAAACATCTGCAATATTTACTGTACTATGTACGTTATATAAATACTATATACATAAGCATACATATGTAATTATAATAAAATTATATTTAAAAGCAAGTACAATGTCACAGTGATTAAGAATATAGCATAAAAAATGCTTTATTATTTCAAACCTCAATAACTGTTTCTTTTCAATTGAAACAGAATTTCAGGATTCAAGTTTATAGTTTTGGTGGGGAAAAATGAAATATAAGTCCCTTAAAGGCATATACATGTTGAAAAACAAATATAAGATAAATGATAATAGACTGAGATCATTTTTTACACAAAATAAAAATATGAACATGAAACTGTCCAACAAAGGAGGATTTTTAAAAAGATTTATTTATTTGGTTGTACCGGGTCTTTGTTGCAGCATAAGAGATCTTTAGCTGCAGCATGTGGGATCTAGTTCCCTGACCAGAGATAGAACCTGGGCCTCCTGCACTAGAAGCATGGAGTCTTAGCTGCTAGACCACCAAGGACGTCCAAAGACAATGATGTTGATGTCCAGTGGCTCAGTCGTGTCTCACTCTCTGCGACCCCATGGCCTGCAGCGCTCCAGGTTTCCCTGTCCTTCACTAACTTCCGGAGTTTGTCCAAAGGTAGGGGAATCTTGAAGCAAGTAACCCTTCTCCATTAATAACATGCTGTGAAACCATGGATACACTATTCAATCTCTCTTCCTAAATCTTGCTCAATGATTAAATGATGAGAATGCCAGGAGGACCTATCTCTCAGGTTGTCTTAAGGATTAAAGGAATTAGGGACTTCCCTTGTCCAGTGGTCCAGTGGTTAAGAATTTGCCTTGCAATGCAGGGGACGTGGGTTTCATCCCTGGTCCAGGAATGAAAATCCCACATGTCATGGAGCAACTAAGCCCATGCGTCACAACCAGAGAGTCCTTGCACCACAACAAAAGATCCCGGTGCGCCACAACTAAGACACAGCCAAATAAATAAACAGATAAATTTTTTAAAAATTAAATATTAAAAAAGAATTAATTAATATGAAATAATAGTAAAAGCTTAATATATTGTGTCTATAATTGTCACTATTACAAACCATCTCTGGACTCATAGTCTTCTCTTCACACTTAAAAGGAGATCACTTCGATATTTTCCTGAGCACAAAGAGAAGGCAAGGATGAATGCTTCATCTTTTCATTTTCTCTTCTCCCAAGAATTCTGCTTATATTTTTATACACTGCTGGCTGTAGCATAAAGTGGTAAAAACCACTTAAAAGAGCAATTGCCAGGATTTGTCAAGCTTTATACTGCACATGAGACCCAGCCACCCACTCAAGGAATTTATCTTACAAACACTCTCTCATATTTACACAAGAATAAGTACAATGAGAGCCACTGTTTGTAATACCCAAGGATAAAAAAAAATACAAACATCTATCCTTTGGAGATTCATTATATAAATGTATTTCCCGAAGTCATCAGGTTGAATCATAGGAAATTGACATTGGGAATTTAACAACTCCACCTTATGCCACATAGCCACAAAAAGGAATGTGGTGAGGTGCATTACTGTGATTATGTGAAGCAGGCTTCATGACATACAGGTGCAGAACAGTGCATATATTATGCTCTAATTGTGTGTGTATATGTGCATACATGTACTAGAAGGATACTTAAGAAACTGTTAGCTGCTGCCTCCAGAGAGGGAGCCTTGCTCAGGATGGAAACTCACTTTTTATTTTATTACCTGTGGTAATGTTAAATGATTTACCATGTGCCCATATTATTTTTCCAATTAAGAAAAAATTTTAAAGAAAAATGAAAAAGCACGCCCAACTAGAAGAGCAAGCACTATGATGGAGTTACCAGTGACTTGAATCAACCAGCACACTCCCAAGAGCGGCACAGAAAGAAAAGCTGCACCCTTCCTACCCCAAGCTTTCAGACCGAAACATATGAGGCATTTCCAATCACATTTCCAACAGGTCTGTACTGTCTGATGATACCTGGTGTAATAAAACTTTCCAACAAATTGCACATCACCATCCACTACACTCTCTACAGTCTCTTTCATATCCTTATAAGAGTTTTTGCCACAAGTTCAATGGGAGAAAAAGCTCAATTAAAAAAAAAACTGAATTTTTTCTTATGTACTTTAATTATCTTACCAAAAAGAAATCCACTCATACATGTTTATCCTTCTACTCTAGAATAATAATGAGAATACATTAAATAAAGTACTAAGCATTTTTCTGTAAATTTACACATACTAATTCACTTAATTCTCACAACTGAATGCAATAGGTTTTATTTTTTCCCACCTATAAATGAGGAAACTGAAGCGAAGATAAGTTACTTGCTCATGCCACACAGCTAATAAATGGCAGATTAATAATATATACTCATTGGTTATGTAATACATTGAATCCTGGCTGGGATTTATGCATTTCCTTATAGCTGTAATTAATGTACGCTTGTTATTTTATGTTCCTCATTTTGTATTACTTTGCTTACTCATGCCTGTGTTTGGATGGCATCTTTAGGACACGTGGTAGGATAAAAACAAGGATGAACAGAAAGGTCAGTCTTCTACCACTGGGGATTGGCTACAGAGGACTCTGGACTCCCCTTTGGAGTTTTTAAGGGGTCGCTACTATTCTACTGGGCTTCCCTGATGGCTCAGACGGTAAGGAATCTGCCTGCAATGCAGGAGATGCGGGTTCAATCCCTGGGCTGGGAAGATCCCCTGGAGGAGGGCATGGCTGGCAACCCACTCCAGTATCTTGCCTGGAGAATGCCATGGACAGAGGAGCTTGGCAGAATCAGTCCATAGGGTCACAAAGAGTCGGACACAACTGAAGTGACTTAGCAAACACACACACATGAGCATACAACCCAGAACCCTTTATTGTCCTCCCTGTCTGATGGGTCAGCAAGCATTCACAAAGGGAGGCAAGAAATGTCCAAGGCTTCATCTGAATCTCCTATGATGGGGGATGCAATGTCCTGGGGTAAGGATGGAGTGACAATCTGTTACTTGGATGTGGTTCTAAGCCGGTGGAGCACGTTAATTCATTCTTCACACGGTGAAGTTTGTGAATTCCTAATGTATGCCAGGAGCCAAAGAGCCACCAAGAGGTCTAGAAAGGTGACTTATACATAGAACTTAATTATAGTTATTCAAGGTGTCATCATTGGAGGAAGCTGGGTGAAGGGTACACTGGAACTCTCAGTATTACTTTTGCAACTTCTTGTAAGTATAAAAGGATTTCAAAATAAAAAGTTTCTTTAAAAACAACAAAACAGGGACTTCCCTACAGTGGCTAAGACTCTAAGCTCCCAATTCAGGGGGCCCAAGTTTGATCCCTGGTCATTGAACTAGATCCCACATGCTGCAACTAAGAGTTTGCATGCCAAAACTAAAACATCCCACATGCTACGTTGAAGATCAAACATCTTGCGTGCCTCAACTAAGACCCAGCACAGCCAAATAAATAATTTTAAACAACAACAACAAAAAGAAGACTGAATTTAATCTAAAAAACATCTTAGTGAAAGGTAAGATATACCCTCCCCAACAACAACCTTGCCTGTAGAAACTCAAATGAAAAAGGTAGAGAGTGATAAATGCTGTAATCAACATGCATTAAGTTCAGCAGTTAAGTTTTCCTTCATCTGGGGGATTATGGAAAACTTCTTCAAGAAAGTGGAGATCTAATCTGTCATGGAAAGACCAGCACAAGCAAAGGCAGGAAGGTGCTGATAAGCTCAGAACAATGAAAGCAATTACATTAAAAAAAAAAAAAAAGTCCAAGGCAGGTAATAAAGATGGAAAGGTAAATTAAACCCTGAAGTTTATTTGATGGCAATAATCATGGGTACCATTTACTGAAATGACTCCTATGAGGCTGGTAATTTCAATATGACCATGTCATAAGCATAAATGGAAAGGAGCCAGGTTATCAAATTGTTAACAGTGGTTAGTCCAAGAGAAACAGGAAGACTGGCAGGTAAATTACTATAAAGTAGGAATCCATTTTTTTGCCATAAACATCTATGAATGGCTGAATTTTTCACAATTAGAATGTATTCAAGTATTAATTATGTGATTCTTTAAATAACTTTTCTTAAACTTTTGTTCTTTAATTAATTTATTTTTATTTTTGGCTGTGCTGGGTCTTCCTTGCTGCATGGGCTCTTTCTCTAGTTGCGGCAATGGAGGGGGGGCCCTGCTCTCTAGTTGCAGCAATCTGGGGGGCTGTTTCTCTACTTGCGGCAACCGGGGGGCTGCTCTCTACTTGCGGCAATGGGGGGGGGGTGCTGCTCTCTAGTTGCGGCAATGGGGGGGGCTGCTCTCTAGCTGCAGCAATCGGGGGGCTGCTCTCTAGCTGCGGCAATCGGGGGGGCGGCTCTCTCGCTGTGGCAATCGGGGGGGCGGCTCTCTCGCTGTGGCAATCGGGGGGGCGGCTCTCTCGTTGTGGCAATCGGGGGGGCGGCTCTCTCGCTGTGGCAATCGGGGGGGCGGCTCTCTAGCTGCGGCAATCGGGGGGGCGGCTCTCTAGCTGCGGCAATGGGGGGAGCTGCTCTCCAGTTGCGGCAATGGGGGGGCTGCTCTCTAGCTGCGGCAGTCGGGGGGCTGCTCTCTAGCTGCGGCAGTCGGGGGGCTGCTCTCTAGCTGCGGCGATGGGGGGCTGCTCTCTAGCTGCGGTGCAGAGCCTTTTCCCGGCAGTGGCTCCTCCTGTTGTAGAGCATGGGCTCTAGGCATATGGGCTTCAGTAGCTGTGGCACGTGGGCTTTGCTGCTGCACAGCATGTGGGATCTTCCCGGACCAGGGATCAAAACTGTGTCTCCCGCATTGGCAGGTAGATTCTTTACCAGTGAGCCACCAGGAAAGCCTTTCAAATAACTTCTAAGGATACATTATTACCGTCAGGGCCCACAAGCTGGTCATCACCATTGCATTATTTCTATTGTACAGATAAGAAAACAAGTTCTAAGCTAAGTCAGTGGCCTGGCTGAGGGGATGGGACTACAGCAGGGACATTTCCGCTGGGGAGGCGACTGAAAACAGGAGATCTGGCTATGGAATTACTAAAATATGCAAAAACAAAAATAAAAGCCAGAAACCAAGCAGTGACAGTAGAACAAGGAGAGGAGGGACCAGGTCAGAAAAGTCACAGGTGCAGAAAAGCCGCAGAGAGCAGAGAACAGGGGGCCTCACTGGGCTGCCAAGTGAGATGTCAGTGCAAAGAGGAGTGATTGTAGGATTAAGGGCTGGAAGCCTATGGCAAAGCTGATAGATTTTCAAAGTTACAGCTTTAAAGGCAAAGGGAACCCATTAAAGATTTGGCAACAGGTGGGTTCATTCACTGAATAAGCATTTCTTAAGAGGTTACTATGTGCTGGGCACATTGCCAGGCTCAGGAGCTGGGAAGAGGCCAAGTGCACTGTGGGAATACATGTCGGGCAGGAGTTTATGAAAGGACTGGAGGCTGCAGACACTCAGGAGACTAGACACAGGCAAGAGAAAGGGAAGGCCCAAACTGGCAGGTGTGGGGGAAAGATAACAGAAGCCTTCAACAAGACTCTGCCACTGACTGGCTATGAGAACTGCAGGTTCTCATCCTCTCTGCAAGGATGTCAGCAAACGTCAAGGACTCAGCAGACCTTCATCGCCACCCTGGAGACATGCGGGTCAGATGGAACCTGGCAGTTGCCCGGAGCCCATGCCTATACTAAAAGGCAAGTGAAGAAAAACCACCCAACAAAATCCTATTACAAAAGATGGCCACTCTGAACAAGTCTCTCGATTTTCCTAAGAGATGAAATGACAGATCACCTTCCAGAGCCAGATTATGAAAAGCATTTCATCAATATCATGCACTGCTGTAGGGCTTCCCCAGTGGCTCAATCAGCAAAAAAAAAAAAAATCCACCTGCAATGCCGGTGACCGCCTGCAACGCAGGAAACACGGATTCGAAATCTGGGTCAGGAAGATCCCCTATAGAAGGGAAAGGCTACCCACTCCAGCATTCTTGCCTAGAGAATTCCATGGACAGAGAAGCCTGGTGGGCTACAGTTCATGGCGTTGCAAAGAGTAGGACAGGACTTAGCAACTTAACCACCCCCACCACATGCATTACTGTTTGTATTCATTACCCTCTAATCGAGGACCTGGCTCTGGGCTGACTCTGAAGAAACCGTCCACGTTTCTGTCTGTATCTCACCAGATGCTCTCATAGTCAGGGACACCAGGACAGCTTTTCTTCACCAGATGCTGATGAATGTGTTTTCAGTAAACCACCATGTTCTAGATGAAAATACACATAACAAGTAGGGAGACCCAAAACCTGTGGTTCTGTTCTCATTACTAAAAAATTTCCCAGAGGTGAGATGACCCAGACCCACCAGCACCTACCCACCCAGGCCACCAGCATTCTCCACTCCAGAGGGATCTCCTTCATCCTGCAGGTACATCACCTCCCCCAGCACCTTCATCTCCACTCCAAAATCCATCTAAATAATGATACAAGAAGATCAACTCATTGCAAGAATTAATCTGTTCCCAATCCATATATAACTACCAGATGGGTTCTACTACTTTCTGTTTATTTCATTGGTAATTAATTGCTAAAAGGAATTTTTTTAAAAAGAAAGGATATCAAGAGACCATCCTCCTCTTTAGACATGATCCTCCTATAAAAACTGATACCAATTTTTCCTTTCCTTTCTAGTTTCCCTTTTTTTTTTTTTTTACATTTTAAATATTCTTTTCCATGATGATTTATCACAGGATATTGAATACGGTTCCCTGTGCCATAAGTAGGACCTTGTTACTTATCCATCCCGTATGCACTAGTGTAAACTAGTATAGGACCCGCCTTCTGCTAACCCTAAGTCGTTCCCTCCTCTAATTCTTTTATTTAATAGCATTTTACCTTTTAAAAATTGAAATATAGTTAATAAATATTGTGTTAGTTTCAGACTCACTGCATAGTGATTTGATATCTGTATACATTATCAAATGATTGCCATGGTAAGTCTAGTAACCATCTGTCCCTGTATAAAATTACTGACCATATTTCTTATGTGCTATCATATATCACATAATATACCTCAGTGTCTTATTTATTTTCTAACTAGATGTTTGTACCTCTTAATACCCTTCATCTAGTTCACTTTCCCTACCCCACCCCCAAACAGGCCCCAGCAACCACCAATTTGTTCTCTGTATCTATGAGTCTTTTTTCATTTTGGTTTGTTTCCTTTATTTTGTTTAAATTCTACATATAAGTGAGATCATAGGGTATTTGTCTTTCTCTGTTTGACTTATTTCACTGAGCATGGAAAAAAAAATTGATAAACTAGACTTCATCAAAATCTGAAACTTTAATACACTGAAACCAAATAGGCAAGCCAGAGAATAGACGAAAACGGTCATAAAACATTTATCTGGGGCTTCCCTAGTGGCTCAGTGGTAAGTAACCTGCCCACCAATGCAGGAGACACGCGTTGGATCCCTGATTTGGGAGGATCCCACACACCTCCGAGCAACTAAGCCCCAGCCCCACAACTACTGAGCCTGTCCTCTAGACCCTGGAGCCTTAACAAAAGAGGCCACCACAGTCAGACTCTGATGCACTACAACCAGAGAGTAGCCCCTGCTAGCCACAACTAGAGAAAAGCCCGAGCAGCTACGAAGCCCCAGCACAGCCAAAAATAAAGAAAGAAAATGTAAAAGCAAACAAGCAAACATTTATCTGACAAAGGACTGGTATCCGCAATGTAAAAAGAATTCCCAAGACTCATTAATAAAGACAAAAAGCCCATCTTCTTATTTTTTTAAAAAAAGGTAATTTGGACAAACACTTCACCTAATAAAATATAAAAGGTGATCTGCACTCTCATCATCAGGGAGATGAACATTAAAACCACAATGAGGGCTTCCCTGGTGGCTCAGCGATAAAGAATCTGACTGCCAATGCAACAGACACAGGCTCGGTCTCTGGTCCAAGAAGATCACACATGCCATGGAGTACGTAAGCTCACGCACCGCAACTGCAGAGTCTGTGCTCCAGAGGCAGCGAGCCGCAGCTACTGAGCCTGCACGCTGCAGCCACTGGAGCCTGCGCCCTGCAACACGAGACGCACTGCAGTGGAGTCCATGCACCGCAACTAGAGGGACGCCTGCACAGCAGTGAAGACCTAGCGCAGCCAAAATAAATAAATAGTAAGTAACTACAGTGAGATATACACGCAACAGAATAACAAGGCTGGCCACACCAACTACTGGTGAGGATGCGGAACAATAGGAACCCTCATACGTTGTGGGCAAGGGGTTGGGGGGATAGACGGGTGCAACCTCTCTGGGAAAAGGTGTGGCAGTGTCCCCAAAGCCCTAGACGAGTTTCTGATGTGCCAGAACATACAACACAGTCAATGAGTTAGGAGTGGCCTAAGTGTGCATTTATTAAAACAAATTTTATGTGATTTTGAAACAGAAAGGTTAAAGTGGAGAAGGGAAAAAAAAGAATCAAGAAAATAATAAAGATAAAAATATATACAAATAAGAAGAACACAAAGATTAAAAAAAACAACAACATGAAACCAAAAGCTGGTTCAAAGAAAAGATTAATAAAAACCAAAAACCTTGCCCCTGGCAATGCTCCGCAAGGAAAAAAAGGTCGTAAAAACAGTAATGTGACCACAGAAGTAGGGTCCAGGTACTCACAGAAACTAGATACATGGCAGATGAGGCCCTCCAGATCCGTGGAGTAAATACTGGACTATTCTATAGTACTGAGGAAACTCTCATCCATATGAAAAAATAAAATTAGATCCCTTGTACCAATATCATCTTAAGTAGAGACTTCCCTGGTGGTACAGTGGATAGGACTACGCCTGCCAATGCAGGGGGCATGGGTATGATCCCTGGTCTGGGAACATTCCACATGCTGCCAAACAACTCAGCGCATGCACCACACCTACTGAAACTGAAGCCTGCATGCTCTAGGGCCCTCAAGCCACAACTAACAAGCTCCTGTGCCATAGCTACTCAAGCCACGCGCCCAGAGCCTGTGATCCGCTACAAGAGAAGCCACCACAGTGAGAAGCCTGGGCACCACAACGAGAGAGCAGTCCCCATTCTCGGCAACTACAGAAAGCCCACCCAGAGCAGCAAAGACCCACAGCCACAAATAAAATACATAAATAAATTTAAAACCTCCAAAAAATAATTTTTGGTAGATTAAATGCCAAATTTGGAAAATAAAAGTTGAGCAAAATCTTTACAAATATATTTTTAAATTTTAAGACAGTATAAAAGAATATAAAAGACTCCTTAAGATTTTAGAGATACAAGATGCCTTCTTAAATAATAGTAATTAAAAAAATACAAACCATAAAGGAATATATTGATAAATTTGTCTATGTGAAAATATACAAATTGTGTACACCAAAAAACACGATGTATCTCTGTGTACTAAGTCACTTCAGTTGTGTCCGACTCTTTGCGGCCCCAAGGACTGTAATCCACCATGCTTCTCTGTCCATGGGGATTCTCCAGGCAAGAATAATGGAGTGGGTTGCCTCCAGGGTATCTTTCCCACCCAGGGATCAAAACAAGAGTCTCCTGTGGCTCCTGCATTGCTGGTGAATTTGTTACCGCTGAGCCACTGAGGAAAAACACTATACCTCCAAAAACACTATAAACGAAGTCAAAAGGCAAGCCACAATCAGGAAGAAGACATCTGCAATGCACATAATTGACAGATATTGGTACCCAAGAGAAATAGTTAATCATCACAGAAAAAATGAGCAAAGGATACAAACATACAGTTCACAAAGAGAAAATTCATGTAGCAAAAATTAAATGAAAAGATGCTCAACTTCTCTTGTAATCAGAAAATGCAAGTTAATCACAATGAGGTATATGGTCTCCTAGAAAGGCCCAAACTAGAGACTGACAATGCCTAGTTGTAGCGAGAACAGAACGCAACTGGAACTCTTATACACCTCTAGAGGGCGGATAAAATAGTACAACCATGTTGGAAAACAGTTTGTCAGTATCTTCAAAATCAAACTTGGGAGTTTCCTGGTGGCCTAGTGGTTAGGATTTGGTGGTTTCACTACCGAGGCCCAGGTTTGATCCACAGTCACAGAAACCATCCCACATGCCACGTGGTGCCGCCAAAATACATACATACACAGATAAAATTAAACATACATCTATCCTTCAGTATTCTTGCCGTGAGAACCCCATGAACAGTATGAAAAGATAAAAAGATAGGACTCTGAAAGACGAACTCCCCAGGTCGGTAGGTGCCCAATATGCTACTGAAGATCAGTGGAGAAATAACTCCAGAAAGAATGAAGAGACGGAGCCAAAGCAAAAACAACACCCAGCTGTGGATGTGACTGGTGATGGAAGCAAGGTCTGATGTTGTAAAGAGCAATATTGCATAGGAACCTGGAATGTTAGGTCCATGAATCAAGACAAATTGGAAGTGATCAAATAGGAGATGGCAAGAGTGATCATAGACATTCTAGGAATCAGCAAACTAAAATGGACTAGAATGGGTGAATTTAACTCAGATGACCATTATATCTACTACTGTGGGCAAGATTCCCTTAGAAGAAATGGAGTAGCCATCATAGTCAACGAGAGAGTCCGAAATGCAGTACTTGGATGAAATCTCAAAAACGATAGAATGATCTCTGTTCGTTTCTAAAGCAAACCATTCAATATCACGGTAAGCCAACTCTATGCCCCGACCAGTAATGCTGAAGAAGTTGAAGTAGAACGGTTCTATGAAGACCTACAAGATCTTTTAGAACTAACACCCAAAAAAGATGTCCTTTTCATTACAGGGGACTAGAATGCAAAACTAGGAAGTGAAGAAACACCTGGAGTAACAGGCAAATTTGGCCTTGGAGTACAGAATGAAGCAGGGCAAAGGCTAATAGAGTTTTGCCAAGAGAACGCACTGGTCATAGCAAACACCCTCTTCCAATAACACAAGTGAAGACTCTACACATGGACATCACCAGATGGTCAACACCGAAATCCGATTGATTGTATTCTTTGCAGCCAAAGATGGAGAAGCTCTATACAGTCAACAAAAACAAGACCAGGAGCTGACTGTGGCTCAGATCATGAACTCCTTATTGCCAAATTCAGACTCAAATTGAAGAAAGTAGGGGAAACCACTAGACCATTCAGGTGAGAAACAGATTTAAGGGACTAGATCTGATAGACAGAGTGCCTGATAAACTATGGAAGGAGGTTCGTGACATTGTACAGGAGACGGGTATCAAGATCATCCCCAAGAAAAAGAAATGCAAAAAAGCAAAATGGCTGTCTGAGGAGGTCTTACAAATAGCTGAGAAACGAAAAGAAGCAAAAAGCAAAAGAGAAAAGGAAAGATATGCCCATTTGGATGCAGAGTTCCAAAGAATAGCAAGGAGAGATAAGAAAGCCTTCCTCAGTGATCGATGCAAAGAAATAGAGAAAAACAGTAGAATGGGAAAGACAAGAGATCTCTTCAAGAAAATTAGAGATACCAAGGGAACATTTCATGCAAAGATGGGCACAATAAAGGAAAGAAATCGTATGCACCGAACAGAAGCAGAAGATATTAAGAAGAAGTGGCAAGAATACACAGAAGAACTGCACAAAAAAGATCTTCATGACCCAGATAATCATGATGGTGTGATCACTCACCTAGAGCCAGACATCCTGGAATGTGAAGTCAAGTGGGCCTTAGGAAACATCACTACAAACAAAGCTAGTGGAGGTGATGGAATTCCAGCTGAGCTATTTCAAATCCTGAAAGATAATGCTGTGAAAGGGCTGCACTCAATACGCCAGCAAATTTGGAAAACTCAGCAGTGGCCACAGGACTGGAAAAGGTCAGTTTTCATTCCAATCCCAAAGAAACGCAATGCCAAAGAATGCTCAAACTACCACACAACTGCACTCATCTCACATGCTAGCAAAGTAATGCTCAAAATTCTCCAAGCCAGGCATCAGCAATACGTGAACTGTGAACTTCCAGATGTTCAAGCTGGTTTTAGAAAAGGCAGAGGAACCAGAGATCAAATTGCCAACATCCACTGGATCATGGAAAAAGCAAGAGGGTTCCAGAAAAACATCTATTTCTGCTTTATTGACTATGCCAAAGCCTTTGACTGTGTGGATCACAATAAACTGTGGAAAATTCTGTGGAAAAAGAGATGGGAATACCAGACCACCTGACCTACCTCTTGAGAAATCTGTACACAGTTCAGGAAGCAACAGTTAGAACTGGACATGAAACAACAGACTGGTTCCAAATAGGAAAAGGAGTACATCAAGGCTGTATATTGTCACCCTGCTTATTTAACTTATATGCAGAGTACATCATAAGAAATGGCTGGGGTGGATGAAGCACAAGCAGGAATCAAGATTGCTGGGAGAAATATCAATAACCTCAGATATGCAGATGACACCATCCTTAAGGCAGAAAGTGAAGAAGAACTAAAGAGCCTGTTGATAAAAGTGAAAGAGGAGAGTGGAAAAAGTTGGCTTAAAGCTCAACATTCAGAAAACAAAGATCATGGCATCTGGTCTCATCACTTCATGGTTAGATGGGGCAACAGTGGAAACAGTGACAGACTTTACTTTTTTGGACTCCAAAATCACTGCAGATGGTGACTGCAGCCAAGAAATTAAGACGCTTACTCCTTGGAAGAAAAGTTATGTCTAACCTGGACAGCATATTAAAAAGCAGAGACATTACTTTGCCAATAAAGGTCCATCTAGTCAAGGCTATGGTTTTTCCAGTGGTCATGTATGGATGTGAAAGTTGGACTATAAAGAAAGCTGAGTGCCAAAGAATTGATGCTTTTGAACAGTGGTGTTGGAGAAGACTCTTGAGAGTCCCTCGGACACTACAAGGATATCCAACCAGTCCATCCTAAAGGAAATCAATCCTGAATATTCACTGGAAGGACTGATGCTGAAGCCGAAACTCCAATACTTTGGCCACCTGACGCAAAATGCTGATTCATTTGAAAAGACCCTGATGCTGGGAAAGAGTGAAGGCAGGAGGAGAAGGGGATGACAGAGGATGAGATGGTTGGATGGCATCACCGACTCAGTGGACATGAGTTTGGGTGGATTCCGGGAGTTGGTGATGGACAGGGAGGCCTGGTGTGCTGCAGTCCATGGGGTCACAAAGAGTCAGACACGACTGAGTGACTGAACTGACTGACATCTATCCTGTGATCCAGCAATTCTACTCCTACATATTTGTCCAAGAGTGAAAAAAAAAAGGTCCACAAGAAACTTGCACATGAATGTTCATTACTAAAAACAAAAAGCAGTGCAAATGCCCATCAAGTGGTAAATTGACAAGAAAATGTGGTATATTCATATAAAGGAATACTATAAAAACAAATGAGCTTTCCTCAAAAAGTTAAACACAGAACTACCATATGACCATTCCTAAATGTCTACTTAAAAGAAACGCAAGCATATGTTCACACAAAAACTTGTATACATGAATGTTCACAGCAGCATTATTCACAGAAATCAAAAAGTGGACATAATCCAAATGTCTATCGACTGATACATAGATAAACAAAATGAGGTATAACCATACAACAGATTATTCAGTTATAAAGAGGAATGAGGTACTAATGCTACGCGCTACTGGGTGAACCTTGACAACATTAAACCAAATGAAAGAAGCCAGACACAAAAGGGTCCTTACATGACGTGTCCAGAATAGGCAACTCCATAGAAACATCAAGGACACTAGGGGTTGTCAGGGGATAGTTGGAGAGGGAACTGCTAACAGGTAGGAGGTTTCTTTTGGGGTGACCAAATGTTCTGGAACAGTAGCAAGATTGTAAATTGAACAATAACGTGAATATAGTAAAAATAACCAAACTATACACTTTAAAATGGTTAATTTTATTATGTGAATTATATCTAAAAAAATTTTTAGAACTTCTTCTGGTGGTCCAGTGGTTAAGACTTTGAGTTGCCAACACAGGGTGTGCAGGTTCGATTCCTGGTCGGGGAACTAAGATCCTGCACGCTGCGCAACATGCCAAATTTCTCTAGAAGAAACGGAAGGGCTTCCCTGATGGTTCAGATGGTAAAGAATCTGCCTGCAATGCAGGAGACCAGGTTCAGTCCCTGGGTGGGAAAGATGCCCTGGAGAAGGGAGTGGCTACCCACTCCAGTATTTCTGCCTGGAGAATACCATGGACAGAGGAGCCTGGCAGGCTACAGTCCATAGGGTTGCAAAGAGTCGGACATGGCTGAGCGACTAACACCTAAAAAAATAAAAGAAAGGGAATTAAAAAAATTTAAGGTAAACTACTGCTACAAATAACGTATGGATGAATTTTTGCAAATATTATGCTCATGAAAAGAAGCCAGACATAAGAATACATGCCATACAACTCTAGTCTTGTTAAATTCTAGAACAGGCAAAACTGCCTATGGCAATCACTGCCTGTGGCAATAAGGCCGAGGGAAACTTTAGGGTGAAAGAAACATTCTATATCCTGACTGGGATTGGAATCACACATATATATATATATGTCAAACGTCAAACTGTATGCTTCAAAATGGGTGCATTTCATTTTATGTAAACTGTACCTCAGTGCTCATGTTCAGTCTCTAAGCCATGTCCCACTCTTTAGAGACCCCATGACTGTAGCCAGCCAGGCTGCTCCGTCCGTGGGATTTCCCAGGCAAGAATACTGGAGTGGGTTGTCATTTCCTTCTCCAAGGGACCTTTCCAATCCAGGGATCAAACCTGAGTCTCCTGCATTGGCAGGGGGATTCTTTACCACTGAGCCACCAGGAAGGCACGACACCTCAATAAAATTGATTTTAAAAGATTATAACATGAGATATTATTTCACACCAACAAGATTTCCAAAGTGGTAAAGTCTGACAACATGTAGAAATAGCAAGGATTGAGCAATAGGACTCATTCACTACTGATGAAAGAATGACTCAGTACAACTACCCTGGAGGACTATTAGCAACATCCAGGAGAGAGATGGGCTTCCCTGGTGGCTCAGAGGGTAAAGCGTCCATCTGCAGTGCTGTAGACCCGGTTCGATCCCTGGGTCGGAAAGATCCCCTGGAGAAGGAAATGGCAGCCCACTCCAGTACTCTTGCCTGGAAAATCCTACGGACAGAGGAGCCTGGTAGGCTACAGTCCATGGGGTCGCAAAGAGTCGGACACGACTGAGCAACTTTACTTTAGGAGAGGTATGTTTACCTTTCAATACAGCAACCCCAGTCCTCCGTAGATAGAGTAATTCTCCTACATGTGCACTGAGAACCCCAGTCCTCCGTAGACAGGGTAACGACATTCTCCTACACGCGCACTGAGATGTGAACAAAGCTTCATCTAGCACTAGGATAACGGCGAAATTTCCACCCACAGAACAACAAATCAATGCTCACTGCGTCACAGCTAAGATGAAAGGGCTGTACCTACAGACACCAACATGCCCACATCTCAAGAAACATAAAGCTGAAATGGCAAGAAACAGATTTCACTAATGATTCTGTTTATAAAAACAGTTTTATCGCTTCTCGGCCTTTTGGCTAAGATCAAGTATGTAAAAATGGTTTTAAATATGCGGAACAACCCTATATTTTACAGGTAAATACAAACATGTATAGACAAGTATATATTAAAAGTGTTTTAAAATGCATAAAACAGTAACACCAAAGTCAGGAAAGTGGCTCTGTCTATGGGAAAGAATGGGATTTCAATGGGGAACAACTGTATTTTTTATATTTTATTTCTTAAGTTGGGTGGTCAGTACACAGGTGTACGATGTACTATAATCTATACTTTTTTATATGCCTGAAAGACTTTATGATGGTTTTATACATAATTTTCTCTTCTGCCTTTGTAAAACATGTGTTTCTTTTATTTCACAGATTGATTTGTTCTGCTTTTTAAGTTTTGGATAATTATATTCAAAGAAAACACATTTTGATTGGCATAAAGAATTCTGTATTTTTTAAAAAATGCCTAAATTTTGCTTTATTTTCAGTAATCTCCTAGGTTTAAAAAATTCCTTAGAGCATTTGCAGTAAAAATGTTAAAGCAACAACATCCAACATTTAAATAAATTATACAGATTAAATAAGAAATGGCAACAATTTGTTTTAAAAGCCCATTGTAGAATGTACTGTTAACTAGTAAAATTTAATTTTATCTTTATAGAAACTGAAAAATTCTGCTCTTTCACTTACTTGTTTTTAAATGATATCTGTAAAAATAATTTTGGGGACCTCCCTGGTGGCAGTGGTGGTGGTTTAGTATTTAAGTCATGTCCAGCTCTTGCAACCCCATGGACTGTAGCCTGCCAGACTCCTCTGTCCATAAGATTTTCCAGGCAAGAGTACCGGTGTGAGTTGCCATTTCCTTCTCCAGGGGATCTTCCTGACCCTGGGATCAAACCTGCATCTACTCCACTGGCAGGCAGATTCTTTACCACTGAGCCACCAGGGAAGCTCATGTCCTACACACAAGGAAATAAGCACAGACGTAAAGTTGCTCCCAAGATGACATACAGACAAGCTATACAGCTTCGAAGAATTTCTAAAGGACACAAGGCAACAAAACCAGAAACATTTGTTTTCCTTCAAAGGTGTACCACACATCTCATCATACAACCACATCCTTAGTAATCACAAATGAACATACACTGTAAGGAAATGAACAAAGGGGTAGATGAAACCCTGTCATGAACTATCCCATGAAGAGGTATTTAATAAAAGCCAAGAGCTCAATGTTGTCTTCCAGGTGTTTCAGTCTTATTGTTTAGGGTTTAAATGCTTCCTTGGCATATTTTTCCCCCTCCTGAAAACGCCAAGCTCCTTGTCACTCAGCAAGCTGCTGCCCAACCTGACACCCTTTCCTGACCCTCCGCATCCCCTGACACTTCATGACACTATTTCAACTTACTGACATAGAGCAATGCAGTGCCCCAAACCAAACCAGCAGCTCTCACCTGCCTCTAGCGCACGAGAACACAGTACTTTTTGCTCACATGACCCCTGAAAAACTATGCTTTCCCCCCTGACATTTTCATTTTGACACCTGACCATTTTTAAGTTAAAATAATTGCAAAGCATACATATTCTTAAATGCTGACATTTTAAAAAATGAAACTTCCATCACTTTTTTAGAGTAATGAATCCATGTACTATAGTTTTGATACAATCCACCAACTCTCATGAAAAAATAAAAAACACTAACAAACTCTTTGATACAAATTATACATTTTACTTTTTTTCACAAAACTTGGACTTCCACTCCACTTTTCCCACATATTATTGCTCTAATGTAAGGCATTTAATGCTTGAAAAAAATTTAAACATCCTTTCATACTTCTCTGCAACAATAAAAAATGTGCTTATATCTTAATTTTCTTAATTTGTGACTATAACCTGTAAATGTCCTTTTTCTCATTGCTATTAGGAAATTAAGTATATAATTAAGCAAAAAATACACTTTTATTGAAACTCATCTATTAATTAAATGGATAGGTTTTTTTTTTCCTTTCCATTAGCTCATGTCTTTTTGAAAGTGAAAGTTAGTCACTCAGTTGTGTCTGACTCTTTGCAGCCCCTTAGACTGCAGCCCACCAGGCTCCTCTGTCCACGGAATTCTCCAGGCAAGAGTACTGGAGTGGGCTGCCATGTCCTTCTCCAGGGGATCTTCCCGACCCAGGGACTGAACCCTGGTCTCCCACATTGCAGGCGGACTCTTTACCATCTAAGCCACCAGGGAAGCCATGTCATGTCTTTTTAGTAGTTGGATATTTTACATCCATATTAATAAATGAATATTTCTTACTGGTAGAATAACATCGATCTATTCCTATTTTTGTTTTCACAAATAAAAAGGCTGAAAACCCTTATTTATTTAAACAGAAACGGAATGAGCTGTATCAAAGTTAATTTTCCCTTTTCCCAAGTATATACAAAAAAATCATAGTTCCATCATAGCCACCTATTATCAAAAATTATTTTTATACCTATGCTGTATTTGTACAGAGAAGGTTTGACTTGAATATAATTATGATGACACCATCAGGTGAGTCCAAATTAAGAGATAACTACAAAACAACTGGCCTAAGGTCTCTAAAAACATCAATGTTAAATAATGTCCTGAGTGTGATCACTGTTATTGTTAGACGGGAAAATATCCTTGTTTTGGAATGATACATGCTTCAGTGTTTAGAGATGAAGTGTCAAGATGTTTGTAACCAACTTGCAACTTTTTCAGCAAAGTAATAATGATTATAGACAGGTTCATAAACAGAACAAAGGAAGCATAGCAATAATGATAGAACAAATGAGGCAAAATGTTCACAACTGGTGAATCTAGGTGAAAGATGTAAGACTGTTCACTGTATTTTTCTTGCAACTTTCCTATAGTATTGATATTTATAAAATTAACTGGAAAAAAATTTTAATGATTTATCTGCTGTGAAACCAAGTATGTTCTTCAAATTTGTTAAAAGCAAAAAAATTAACAACCATCTAACTTTTAATAGAATTTGTTGCCCATCATTAGAATCATTCACTTTCTTACTTCCTAGAAGATACTACATAAAAAACACTTAAACCAAGATATATCCAGTGACTATTAAAGACACTGGTTATTCTGCCACTTTGAGGCACCAGTTCTAAATCTGATAATATTAGAGAGGGTTGGGATATTTCAATATTTCAATATGTCTTTGTCAATACAACTTTGTTATTAAATACTTTTACCTTATGTGGTTTAAGTATATTTTCATCAAAACATTGGGACCACACACTTAGCTTAGTTTATGAAAAATTCCCACCAAATAATTGTTTTGAGAGTTAGGGTTGACTTTGCAGATTCAATCATTCAAATCAGATGTACTTTCTTAAGGAACAGAGTGATTTATTTTTCAGTTCAAATGGTGTGTAAATACATTTCCCTATGGCAAGCTTCTCACTTTTGAATTCTAAGACAGAAAGGGAAAGAAAGGCAGAGAGAGGAGGAGTGAATAAGGAGAGAAAAGGAAGGAAGAGAGAAAGGGAATGATAGAGGGGGAGCCAGGGACTGAGGAAGAGTATTGCCAGGGGTCTGTTGCCTGGATGAAATAAGGTACTTCTGGATACTTTCTCATGAACCCGACTCATTCCCTAGGTATTTCTTACCAATGTCATCTTTGCTTTACTGCCATATGCCTCTCTCAGAGAACAGCAGAGGTAAGGTCATTAAAAGAAAACTATTTTGCTGGGGGGGGGTGGGTGAACCAGGTGAAGGTGGTCAACTGTATGGTGATGGCTGTAAACTTCTATAGGGATCACTCCGTATTGTATACAGATTATAATGCTGTCCACTGGAAACTTACAGAATAAAAAGAATGTTTGGGAATGCATGTACGCCTGTGGTGGATTCATGTCAATGTATGGCAAAACCAATACAGTATTGTAAAGTAAAATAAAGTAAAAATAAAAATTAAAAAAAAAAAGGAAAAATACCTGGAGTGGTTTCTTTCATTGGCATTCATAGGTTTTTTACACTCTGAGACAATGTACCTTATTCAATAAGATTCAGGGCTAAAAAGGGAATGCTCTCCATTTGTGAAATGGGAGAAGGAACCATGAAAGGAGACTACTGCCTTCAGCACAGGGATGATCTCAGGCAGATTGGTTTATAAGACTGCACAGACTGGGGACTTCCCTGGCCATCCAGTGGTTAAGACTCCATCTTCCAAGGCAGGGGATATGCATTTGATTCCTGCTCGGGGAGCTAAGGTCCTACATACTTCGCAGTCAAAAAACAAAAGACACCCAAAACATAACACAGAAGCAATACTGCAACCAATTTAATAAACACTTTAAAAATGGTCCACATCAAAAAATAAAAAAGTTTTCAAGGAAAAAGTACACATACTGAAGTTGAGAACTTAGAAATTCATGCTTTTAAAATTGTGGCTGTCAAACTTTTTGGCCTCAGGACCCCTGAAACACTTAAAAATTACTGAGGCACCCAAAGAGCTTTTGTTTCTTGTAGGTTATCTCTATCAACATGTACCATACTGGATATTAAAATTAGGAATTTTAAAAACTATTTAGTTATTAGTTTAATTAAAACAACAAATCCATTACATATAAATGACACTTTAATTAAAAAAAAAAAAAAAAAGCTTTTTTCCAAAAGCAAATAGGGAGTGAATAAAGTGACATTGCTTTAGCTTTCTGCAAATCTGATTACTATAATGTCTGGCTTAATATACGATAGCTGAATTCCCAAATCTATTTCTGCAATCAGCATGTTATGCTATGGCCGCTGCAACTACTGAAACCCGTGGGCCTAGAGCCCGCGCTCTGAAACAAGAGGAGCCACCAAAATGAGAATCCGGTGCACTGCAACGGAGAGTAGCCCCCGCTTGCCGGAACTACAGAAAGCCCGGAAAAGCAACGAAGACCCAGCACAGCCAAATAAGAAAACAATTTTAAAAATATATGTGTTGTGCTATGTTGCTTTAAACTATATATGAAGAGAATTTAGCGTCAGAAAGACAGATAGTTAGAAAAGGTCTTGTCTTTTATTAAAGACTACTTTAATTAAAGTATTTTATTAAATACTTTTAATATTAAGTATTAAAGAGTACTTTAATAGCTTTAACCGACACTGTGGATATTCTTTGACACTACACCAAAACTCAAAAAGTGGTAGTTTCTTAAAGGTTAGCTGAAATGTGGAAACTGAAATCACTGAACTTATTCAGTATATTATTCAGTTATATTAAAACCCAATGCTTCCTCTGACACTCAGAATTTATCTTTTGCCCATACATGGTTATATGCCGTCTGGCATTGGTCATTTAGGAGGTACTGGTTACTGAATTATGCATCTCTTCCAAATGCTAACACATTTCACTCTACAGTATTTTTCAAAATCACATGTACTACTATTACCACCCATTTCACCAGGAAAGGTGGTAAGTTACTTGGAGGCTGGCAAGCACACAGAGGCAGATTCAAGTTTTCCAAATGTCTAATTTTTACTTGAAAGCTCTAATTTTAATATTGGCAACAAGCATGATGCGGTTTTTGATCCCTCAGTCGGGAAGATCCCCTGGAGTAGGAAATGGCAACCCACTCCATGATTCTTGCCTGGAACAGAAGACCCTGGCAGGCTATAGTTCTTAGAGCTGTAAAGAGTCAGACACGACTGAGTGATGAAGTACATAGTACTGTCTACTGTTTTCCTTGAAGTGATAAACTCATCTTGTTCCTGTGTGAGAAGAGGTCTGCTACACACACAAATCCCAATAACCCTGGTTAGTCAGTCATTCTTTCAAATAAAAATGGGTGTTTCATGAAAAAAGCCACAGGTTCCGCTTACAACTTGTTTAAATGTGTAAGTCCTTTCCCTCCGACAGCCACAGTGTTTCACGAGGCAGGGGACGTGCTCTCTGCACTTTCCCATACACTTAAGAGTCCAGGTGCAATAAAGTTAATAATTTTGACTACCGTCAAGGGCATTCTTAACAAATTGAGGTAAAACTTTTTTGTCAACTGTGAGTGCACAGTGGTGGAGAATACAACTGCAGCCTGGTGCCACCCCGACTCCCACTGTGTGCTTGTGCCTGGCATTCGGGGAATTCAGTGTAGACTTAAGTGCTGCTACAGCAGAAGCCCTTCTACAGCACCCCAGGCTACACCAGCTCTGCCCGCTTCTGCAGCAGCGCCACCTCACCTGCTCGCCCTCCATCAGCGACTCTCTGGCTCTTCCCCCCCGCCGCCCCATGAGGAGGGCAGGGGCCTTCTCAACAACCATGAAGTTGTATGGTATATTAATAAATATGACTCACTTTCTTTTTAAAAATGCACTTCCCATTTTATTCCCTATAAAATCATGAACTTTCTTATGTTACAAAAATGCAGTCCTGATTTAATAGGACTTGCCTGTCTCACAAATCCTTATTTTGATCATCCGTCCCATCTCTAGCCACCTCCCACGTTTACCAATTCAGAGAAAATGAGTAAAGCTAAATCTGTAACCTGAAATTACTACAGACAGCCCCTAACTTATAAATACTTGATTTCCCACACCAACCACAAATACTAATAAAATGCCCTGGTCTACCAGAACTCCTATGACTAAACAAAAAGCTCTGGGAAGGGGAAGTCTGGGGCTTTTCCGGTGGCTCAGCGATAAAAAATCTGCCTGCAATGCAGGAGACAAGGGCTCAATCCTTGTCGAGAAGATCCCCCGGAGCGGGGCATGGTAACCCACTCCAGTATTCTTGCCTAGAGATTCCCATGGACAGAGGAGCCTGGTGGGCTATAGTCCAAGGGGTCACAAAGAGTCGGACACAACTGAAGGGACTGCGCATACACACAGGGGAAGTCTTTTGGGAAAACAGAACCGTCTGAGAGCCAGGGTGGGCACTGCTGACATGCAAGGGCAGCATCTGGCATCAGGCTGGTTAGAAGACAAGGATCAGTCATTGACCCTCACTTCTTAAGAACATAGGTATGATTGCTATCTTTGTCTTACAAAGGAGACAATAGTCACAAGCAAAGCCCAGTAACAATTCCCAAGGAATAAAGATAGAATCTGGGTAATGAAGGCTAACCTTTTTCTCCTTTCCTTTGTGCTTAGTCTGGTTTACACTTGCTCACAGGGTGTCACGTGCTACAGCCTTGACACAGGCACCTCAGACCAGAATTCCTGGCACGACATGGCTGTGCCCACCCCTCAGCTGCTTGGACCGTGTGCAGAAGCTGCACACAGCCCTCAATTCAATATGGCGGCAGTGGCAGTGGGCAGTGTGCAAAGATGCTGCTCCCAGCAGGCACTGCAACCCGGCGCCCTGACCAGGGCATCTGAGTCAGCCTTGCAAGGACTCCGCCCCCTCCCCTCCCTGCTGTCCAGATCTCTATTAAGCAGCCTCCCAGCCAGCCTTTCTGAGAGAGCAGGTGCTCTCTGGCAGCTTAAGCTCCCAGCTCTCAACTCTTTGATTAGCAAATAAAGCTTCCCTTTGCTTCTGAACTGAATGCAGTCTTGTTCCTGAGTCAAATGACACCAGGCAGGAGGACTCCTGTTGGGGCCTGACTTGAGAGCGTTGATAATAGAAATTTAGGTTGAAGGAAGGAACATGTCTGAAGGTGCCCTGCTGGACAGGCCCAAACCCTTGACAAGACCATTCTAGACCGAGAGTTGGCAAACTTCTGTCAAGAGCCAGAGAGTAAATGTTCCAAGTTTTGCAGGCCATATGGTCTCTGCTGCAGCTACTCAACTCTGCCCAAATAGCAGGAAAGCTGCCATAGACGATATGGAAACGATAGGGGCTGTGCTCCAGTAAAACTCTATTATTGGACACTGAAATTTGAATGTCAGGTAATTTCCAAGGGTCACAAAACAGTATTCCTCCTTTGATTTTTTTCCCCCCACCATTTAAATATGTAAAAACCATTCTTAGCTCAGGGGCTGTACAAAAACAGGAGGTGGGTCTGAACTGAGCTGTTTCCGTGCTACCACCAGTCCTGCAAAACAAGATCTGGGTGGGGCACAGTAGAGCCCCTTGTCATACAATGATGTCAGAGGCAAGCGTGGCCAATTACAACATCCTCTTTACCCAGTAAATGGGAAAGAAAACCCTGACACCACAGCCTGGACCAACACAGCCATTAGCAGCCTGGACCCAGGACTCAAGGCAGCCTTTTGAGAGTTGGGGTGAAATGTGGTCCAAATTGGCCTCACTGGCCACACCATTAATCCCTAGAATCTGTCCTCCACCGATGCCAGAGTGATCTTTTAAAATTAAGTCAAATTACATCTTCTGCTTAAAACCCCACATTCAGATACAAATCCAAAGTCTTTATCATTTTCTCTTCTATAAAAGAAGACTATTGGGCTTCCCTGGTGGTCCAGCGGTTAAGAATCTACCTTTCGGGACTTCCTGGGTGGTACAGCGGATAAAAATCCACAAGCCAATGCAGGGGACACGGGTTCAATCCCTGGGCCCAGAAGATGCCATATGCTGAGGAGCAACTAAGCCCATGAACCACCCTACTGAAGCTCGTGCACCTAAAGCCCATGCTCAGCAACAAGAGAAGCCACTGCGATGGGAGAGCAGCTCCCACTCGCTGCAACCAGAGAAAGCCTACTCACGCGAGGAAAACCCAGGGCAACCAAAAATAAAATGCATAAATAAATAAATAAATAATTTTTTAAAATGTGAATTCATGCCGACTGAAAAAAAGAAGACTATCAAAAATAAATCCTCTTAGTTGGTGCATCTATAAAGCTCTACAACACCTACAGTCCTCCTTCTTCACTCTCAATTCCCTACCACTCTGCTCCCTTGCAGACCCATCAGGGGTTTGTAACTACTGTGCTATACTGCTTGAAACTTTCTTGCTCAGCTACCTACATAGCTTTCTCCTATATCCCTCTTGGTCCTTGGTCAGACATTCAGCACCTTATCAGAGAAGATTTTCCTGACCATGACTCATACTTATTCTATAAACCCATTACCCTGCTTTATTTCTTCATAGTACTTAGGACCATCTGCTATACATATTTGTTTAGTAGACTAGATGGTTCTGGAGGACAGAGACGTTCTCTTTTCTTGTTTGGTTTTTATTTATTTTCGGCTGCAGTGGGTCTTCGGTGCTGTGCGTGGGCTTTCTCCTGTTGCTGAGCACGGGCTCCAGAGCACGTGGGCTTCAGGAGCTGCAGCTCTCAGGCTCTCGAGAGCGGGCTCAATAGCCGTGGTGCACAGGCTTAGTCGCCCTGCAGCATGTGGGACTGTCCCAGCCCAGGGATAGAACTAGTGTTCCCTGCATTACCAGGCACGGACTTTCAGCCACTGGACCGTCAGGGAAGCCTGACTCTCTGTTTTGTTTACTGCTGTGTTCCTAGCACCTAGAACAGCACTAGATACACAGCAGTTGCTCAATAAACGTTTGTTGAATTTAACAAATAAATGACTGGAGAACCATAACACCAATCTGCAGTTTATCTCTTAAAATATAACCTGCTTACAGGTTAAAGACAAGATACAAATATACACATTCCTTTCAAAAATGAAAATGCTGTTGTGTTTACATGATTCTTTCGCATGTATAATTCATTTTAAAATATATATTTAGTGCCTACCCGTGTGCAAGGTATTGAACTATGTGTCTTAAAGTGTTCTATGTGTTCTCAGAGAATCTCATTTTAAAGGGAGTTAAGACATGCAAGCAACCTCTAGAAAGGACAGACAGTGAGAAGGGACCAAAGACAGGGAAAGATAATTCTTAGTTTGGCTCCCCACTGAAGGCTCCATCTTTATTCTTATCCTTCTGTGTGAAAGCCCCATTTAACTAAGCCCAGTGACCCCCTGACCCTGAATCCTGGATTCTTTCCACCATAGCCTTTTCCTTATGACATTTTTTTTAACCTGAGAAAGTCATGGTGATTGCCTCAATTACACACTTCCCTTTGCCAATACAGTCAGAAGCTGATGAGTCCTTGCTACTCAAAGGTAAGAAAATCATTTAAAGATACACAACTATGCAAAACTCAAACAGAATCCACCAGTTTGTGAATGAAATAATTAATTCAAACACAAATGTTTTGCTTGTTGCTTTGTCTGATTCACTTGCTCAGCCAAAATGCCTGGGTCCCTTTATTAGCCATTCATGGATTCCAGCTTTCTAACACACTGCACACTCCTTCAAACACACCACCAAAACATAATTTTTAAAACAGTACGAATGAGAACTTCCCTGGTGGTCCAATGGGTAAGACTCCCCAGTTCCAATGCAGAGGGCCCAGGTTCAATCCCTGGTTAGGGAACTAGATCCCACATGCCACAGCTAAGATTTGACATGCTACAGCTAAAGATCCTCCATGCCACAGTGAAGCCCATAGATCTGGCATTCTGCAAATAAGACGAAGTACTGGATTTCTGTCTGCCTACAATGTGGGAGACCCGAGTTCAATCCCTGGGTTGGGAAGATCTGGAGAAGGAAATGGCAACCCACCCCAGTATTCTTGCCTGGAAAATCCCATGGACGGAGGAACTAAGTATGCTATAGTCCATGGGGTCGCAAAGAGTTGGACATGACTGAGTGACTTTACTTTTCACTGTCAAATAAAAAAAATAAACAGTATGGATGAAGATGACTGTACAACTCTGTAAATATACTAAAAATCACTGAATTGTGCACTTTAAATTATGATTTCTATGGCATGTGAATTATATCTAAATAATACTTTTTTAAAAAAGAATATTCCTAAATGTTTGCTATTAAAATATTATTAATATTAACTGCATTATCATTATAATACAGGCTTCTCTGGTGGCTCAGACGATAAAGAATCTGCCTGCAATGAGGATACCGGGGTACAATTCCTGGGTCAGGAAGATCCCCTGGAGAAGGGAATGGCAACCCAGTACTCCAGAATTCCACAGACAGAGGAGCCTAGCACGGGCGACAGTCCATGGGGTTGCAAAGAGTTGGACTGAGCGACTAACACGTTCATGGGCTTCCCTAGTGGCTCAGATGATAAAGAATGATATAATTATCATTACAATAGTGATGATTAACAAAAAGTAGTGATGAATAAAATTCATGTTTTAGACAAAAATTTGGCAATATCCATCAAAGCAATTTTTTTAAACACAATCCTTTTAACCCAGCTATATTTCCACTTTGGAATTTATCCAACATATACACAGACACCAATTTGCAAAGAAACATGAAAAAGACTATGTTCTGCATCACTATTGGCATTTTTGAAAAATCAGAGTCGAACTAACCATTCCACAGGGACCTGGGGATCAGATGCTAGGCCACAACTTACCTGCTATGTGAGTCTGACATACTACTTAATTCTTCTAAATCTCAGTCCTAAAATGGGGATTAACAATGGTGCTACCTAGTAGGGTTACTATGAGACTTAAATTATAAAATAATTGTAAAAACTTAAAGGACTAGCACAGATTAAGTATTCTGTAAATACTGGCTATTACAGCCATTACTGTAATTGACAGGACAGACACTTGTTAAATGAATTGTGGCATCTATACAATGGGATATTACACAGACTTTACAAAGGATGAAGATTTACATTAACTGATGTGGAAAAGAGTTTCTAGATATTAAGTGAAAAAAGAAAATCACTAAAGAAGATTATAGAATGACCCCAGTCATAAATTTAAAAAGACATCTGTGTGATATACACACATAATTTATATGCATCCATATGCGTATGGGCCTCCTGAACGGCTCAGGGGATAAACACTCTGTCTGCAACGCAGCTGACGCAGGAGACTCAGATTCAATTCCTAGGTCAGGAAGATCTCCTAGAGGAGGAAATGGCAACCCACTCCAGTACTCTTGCCTGGAGAATTCCACGCAGAAGGAAGCCTAGTGGCTACAGTCCATGGGGTTGCAAAGAGTCAGACACAGCTGAGAACACTAGCACACATATGTGTATATGCACACTTATACACACATATATATGAGTGTGTATCTATGTTTACATACGCGAAGATTTCTGGAATAATACAAAGAAACTGGGTAGTAGGATGGAGGAGAAAGGGGCATGTTTACTCCTCACTCTAACACTTAGAGCCATACTTTGTTTCCAGTGAGTAAAGTTTTCATGGAAAAAAAAAAGTTCGAAATAACTTGCTTACCAAAAGGGAGAAAGAAAGCACTTTGATTAAAGAAAAGGTATTGACAAAAGGGGGCTTATCTGGTGACTCAGGTGGTAAAGAATCTGCCTGCAATGCGGGAAACCTGGGTTCGATCCCTGGGCTGGGAAGATCCCCTGGAGGAAGGCACGACAACCCACTCCAGTACTCTTGCCTGGAGAATCCCCATGGAAGGAGGAGCCTGGCAGGCTGCAGTCCATGGGGTTGCAAAGAGTCGGACATGAGTGAGTGACTAAGCGCACAATGACAAAAGGAAGTTTCCACTGAATTCTAAAATTGGTGGGAGATAGAAAAACCCTGTATACATACTAAAAGAAACAGTCCACTGCGAAAGAACAGACTTTCACTGAGGTTTCTGGGTTATGTTCAATCCTATCAAAGATCTATTAATTACTGGCTTCCGAAAATATCCACCTTATCTGCAAAGTAAAAGCAATGAGACTTTCATCTACAGTTCCAAATACTGCTTTTTATTTTTCAAGTGCTTTAAAACCGACTGAATTTATAGAATATTGACCTAAAAGGCAATAGAAATAATAGAATTGATTTTAAAATTTCCATCACCTGCTGTTTCATTTTTATTTCATTTTTTAAACTTGGACTTAAAATAACACCTCAAGAAATTCAAGCATCTTTACATCTCCTCAAATTCTCACCACAACACAAAGCAACTTTTAGAAATAATTTCTAAAGAACTCATTAAAATTACAGCAAGACTTTGCATGGTAAAGAGACGTAAAACTCAAAAGAGAATACCCTTGCTGAGACTGACTGAGGAAACAAAAAGTAAAAGGGACAGCTTTTTTATATCTGGTCCATCTTTCAGAAGTTCTGACTAACAACGGCATCTTTTTATGAAATAGCCAGCACTGCTTCATAATATGAAAAGATGACTATGTCTTTAGGTTAAAATGCTAAAAAGAACATTATTCACCTTCGGCAGTGTTGAAATGATACTCAGATGTTACTGGAAGGCAAACTGCCTGAAAAATCTGTTGTGCGTCTTATAAGTCGGATAAAACATTAAGAACATCATCCACTCTAAGACTACTTACTCACCAGAATTTTTCACTAAGGAAAGTGGTGAAAGTGTTCACCAAACACCTTTAACAGAACAGACAGTCCTCTCCATGAGATGGTTTTTGTTCCACAGAAAGAAAAATGGTCCATGATCCCTTTCCCACTGACCCTCAGGTGATCTGTTTTCCAGAGCCTGCTCCTCACAATACTCCAAAGTGGGAAGCAGATCCTTGGAGAGAAGTGTTGGATTCCCAGCTCACCACACGTGGGCCAAGGCAGGTAAGCAAGGCGGACCTCAACGTCTGTGGGCACTGCCACTGCTTCACAATATACATCTCATAGACCTTCCTAGTACTGGCAGATGAGTCGTCATTAGTAACCTAATTAAAACCCAACATTTACCCAAATCTAATCACTCTCACCTTTTTCGCCACTGCTACTGCCCTAGATCAAACACCTATTCTCTTGCCTGCCACATCCTGCTGCATCTCCTGTTGCCCCTTAAAAGTCCATCCACCAGTGGTAAGTGGTGTTTTAAAAAAATACATCAGGTCAGGACTTCCCTGGCAGTCTAGAGGTTAAGAATCCACCTGCCAATGCAGGAAACCTGAGTTCAACCCTCAGTCTGGGAAGATCCCACGTGCCTCGGAGCAACTAAGCCCGTGTGCCGCAACTACTGAACCCGCACGCCGCAACTACTGAAACCTCTGCGCCCACAGCCTGTGCGCCACAACGAGAAGCCATCGCAATGAGAAGCTGGTCCACCGCAACCCAGAGTAGCCCCTGCTCTCGGCAGCTAGAGAAAAGCCCAGACAGCGACGAAGACCCAGCCAAAATAAATAAATAAAACATTTAAGTAAAAGGATTTACATTGCATATTAAAAAAAAAAAAAACTACATCAGATCATATCTTTCCTCTGCTTTAAAACCTTCCAAAGGCTTTGCTGTCACATGTGAATTGAAATCCAAACTCTTTCCCAGGGCACCTAAGACTTGCCCGAGGGGGCACTGCCTCCCCTCCAATCTCATCTACCTCTCTCTCGCTCTTGGACTAAGATCAAGCCCACATGGTCTTTCTTTTCTGTTCTGGAAACTCGCCGAGTTCACTGTCATCTCAGAGCCTCTGCATGTGCTATTTCTGCCATCCAGAACACTGCCCTCCCTTTCCCAAGGCTGGGTCTTTCCTATAATCCAAGTCTTAACTCAGGTCACCCCCTCACGTCCTTTGCGAATGAAGGAGCACTGCTGCTGTATTCTGTACTGATTTTCTTTCACTACCTGAAATTCTTACTTATCTGCTGACTCTGCTGGCTGTCTCCTTTCCCACTACCACCACTAAGTACTCCAGCTTCATGAGAGCAGAAACCTTATCTTTCTGTACCTCAGTATCTACAGTGCCCCGCACGGTCACAGGACCCAAGAAAGGGTTGATGAATGGTTAGAATTCACAATTATTCTTTAGTCATTATGTATCTTCTCAAATAGATACTAAAAGTACAGCTACTATGTTCCAAGCAACTGTGATTTTCTTTGAATGGTGTCCTAAATTAGAGAACAAAATGTTTTCAACTCATATCATTAACAAAGAGCTAATTTCTTAATTCTTTTTCAAAACCTTCCAACTAAGAAAGTCATTGACAAAATGAGCAAATGGAACACACAGCTCACTGAAAAGTAAGATAAGTAACTCCTAAATATATATAAAGATGCACATATTTTACTCAAGGCCAAAACAAAGTAAACTACTAGACCATTTTTCACCTCCCAGCATCAGTTCAGTTCAGTCACTCATTCATGTCTGACTCCTTGCAAACCCATGGACTACAGCACATCATACTTCCCTATCCATCACCAATCCCTGGAGCTTGCTCAAACTCATGTCCATTGAGTCGATGATGCCATCCAACCATCTCATCCTCTGTTGTCCCCTTCTCCTCTGTCCTTCAAACTTTCCCAGCATCAGGGTCTTTTCTAATGAGTCAGTTCTTTGCATCAGGTGGCCAAAGTATCAGAGCTTTAGCTTCAGCATGAGCCCTTCCAATGAATATTCAGGACTGATTTCCTTTAGGATTGACTAGTTTAATCTCCTTGCAATCCAAGGGACTCTCAAGAGTCTTCTCCAATACCATAGTTCAAAAGCATCAATGCTTTGGTGCTCAGTTTTCTTTACGGTCCAACTCTCACATCCATACATGACTACTTGAAAAACCATAGCTTTAACTAGATAGACCTTTGTCAGCAAAGTAATGTCTCTGCTTTTTAATATGCTGTCTAGGTTGATCATAGCTTTTCTTCCAAGCACCAGGTGTCTTTTCATTTCAAGGCTGCAGTCACCATCTGAAGTGATTTTGGAGGCCAAGAAAATAAAGTCTGTTATTGTTCCCATTGTTTCCACATCTATTTGCCATGAAGTAATGGGACTGGATGCCATGATCTTCACTTTTTGAATGTTGAGTTTTAAGCCAGCTTTTTCACTCTCCTCTTTAACTTTGCTCTTTCACTTTCATCAAGCGGCTCTTCAGTTCTTCTTCGCTTTCTGCCCTATGGTGTCATCTGCATATCTGAGGTTATTGATATTTCTCCTGGCAATCTTGATTCCAGCCTGTGTTTCATCCAGCCTGATTACATGATGTACTCTGCATATAAGTTAAATAAGCAAGGTGACTATATACAGCCTTGACATACTCCTTTTCCTCTCTGGAACCAGTCTGTTATTCCATGTCTGGTTCTAATGTTGCTTCTTGATCTGCATACAGATTTCTCAAGAGGCAGGTCAGGTGGTCTGGTATTCCCATCTCTTTCAGAATTTTCCACAGTTTGTTGTGATCCACACAGTCAAAGGCTTTGGCGTAGTCAATAAAGTAGAACTAGATATTTTTCTGGAACTCTTTGCTTTTTCTATGATCCAATAGATGTTGGCAACTTGATCTCTGGTTCCTCCACCTTTTTAAAATCCAGCTTGAACATCTGGAAGTTTTTGGTTCACATACTAAAGAAGTACGTCAAGGCTGTATATTGTCACCCCGCTCATTTAACTTATATGCAGAGTACATCATGAGAAATGGCTGGGGTGGATGAAGCACAAGCTGGAATCAAGATTGCTGGGAGAAATATCAATAACCTCAGATATGCAGATGACACCACCCTTATGGCAGAAAGTGAAGAAGAACTAAAGAGCCTCTTGATGAAAGTGAAAGAGGAGAGTGAAAAAGTTGGCTTAAAGCTCAATATTCAGAAAAATAAGATCATGGCATCCGGTCCCATCATTTCATGGGAAATAGATGGGGAAACAGTGGAAACAGTGTCAGACTTTATTTTTTTTAGGCTCCAAAATCACTTCAGATGGTGATTGCAGTCATGAAATTAGAAGACGCTTACTCCTTGGAAGGAAGGTTATGACCAACCTAGACAGCATATTAAACAGCAGAGACATTACTTTGTCAACAAAGGTCCGTCTAGTCAAGGCTATGGTTTTTCCAGTAGTCAAGTACGGATGTGAGAAAGCTGAGCGCCGAAGAATTGATGCGTTTGAACTGTGGTGTTGGAGAAGACTCTTCAGAGTCCCTTGGACTGCAAGGAGATCCAACCAGTCCATCCTAAAGGAGATCAATCCTGAATATTCATTGGAAGGACTGACAGTGAAGCTGAAACTCCAATATTTTGGCCACCTGATGCAAAGAGCTGACTCATTTGAAAGACCCTGATGTTGGGAAAGATTGAAGGTAGGAGGAGAAGGGGACAACAGAGGATGAGATGGTTAGATGGCATCACCAACTCAATGGAAGTGAGTATGGGTAAACTCCGGGAGTTGGTGATGGACAGGGAGGCCTGGCATGCTGCAGTTCATGGGCTCGCAAAGAGTCGGCACGACTGAGCGATTGAATTGAACTGTTGAAGCTTGGCTTGGAGAATTTTAAGCATTACTTTGCTAGTGTGTGAGATGAGTGCAATTGTGTGGTAGTTTGAACATTCTTTGGCATTGCCTTTCTTTGGGATTGGAATGAAAACTGACCTTTTCCAGTCCTGTGGCCACTGCTGAGTTTTACAAATTTGCTGACACACTGAGTGAGCACTTTCACAGCATCATCTTTTAGGATTTGAAATAGCTCAACTGGAATTCCATCACCTCCACTATCTTTGTTCATAGTGATGCTTTCTAAGGCCCACTTGACTTCACATTCCAGAATGTCTGGCTCTAGTCCAGTGATCACACCATCGTGGTTATCTGGGTCATGAAGATCTTTTTTGTATATTTCTTCTGTGTATTCTTGCCACCTCTTCTTAATATCTTCTGACCTTCTTAGGTCTATACCATTTCTGTCCTTTATTGTGCCCATCTTTGCATGAAATGTTCCCTTGATGTCTCTAATTTTCTTGATGAGATCTCTAGTCTTTCCCATTCTATTGTTTTCTCTATTTCTTTGCACTGATCACTATGGAAGGCCTTCTTATCTCCTTGCTATTCTTTGGAAGTCTGCATTCAAAATGGTATAGCTTTCCTTTTCTCCTTTGCCTTTAGCTTCTCTGCATTCCTCAGCTATTTGTAAGACCTCCTCAGACAACCATTTTGCCTTTTTGCATTTCTTTTTCTTGGCGATGGTCTTGATCACTGCCTCCTGCATGATGTCATGAACCTCTGTCCACAGTTCTTCAGGTACTCTGTCTATCAGACCTAATTCCTTGAATTTATTTGTTTCTTCCACTGTATAATCATAAGGGATTTGATTTAGGTCCTACCTGAATGGTCTAGTGGTTTTCCCTACTTTCTTCAGTTTAAGTCTGAATTTGGCAATAAGGAGTTCATGATCTGAGCCATAGTTAGTTCCCAGTCTTGTTTTTGCTGACTGCATAGAGCCTCTCTATCTTTGGCTGCAAAGAATATATTTGACCATCTGGTGATGTCCTTGTGTAAAGTTGGCTCTTGTGTTGTTGGAAGAGGTTGTTTGCTATGACCAGTGCATTCTCTTGGTAAAACTCTGTTAGCCTTTGACCTGCTTCATTTTGAACTCCAAGGCCAAACTTGCCCGTTATTCCAGGTATCTCTTGACCTCCCAGCATGGTAAAGATCAAAAGTATAACACTTTGTAGAGGATGAAGAAACATGGTCTCTCACACATTGCTGGTAGGTATAAACTGATACAACCTTTTCTTAGAGCAATTTGGAATTTCTATTGAAAATGACAAAGTACAAAATATGGAGTACCAACAAGGACCTACTGTACAGCATAAGAAACTACATTCAACATCCTGTAATAACCTATAATGGAAAAGAATCTAAATATAAATACACAAATGAATCACTTTGCTATACACCTAAAACTAATATAACATTGTACAGCAATTATATCTAAATAAAAACTAAATATAAAAATATATATATATAATAAAAAAAAGACAAGTGCAAATGCCATTGGACCCAATGACAACTTTCAGGAATTTATCCTGTGGATATTCTTTCATGAAAGCAAAATAATGTACATGTACAAGGATATTCACTACAGCATTTCCTACAGACAGGAACAATATTAAGAGTAGAAAATTTCTAGGACATTCATACAATGGAATGTCACGCAGTTCCATAAAAAACTGGGCAGCTCTTTATAGACCGATACAGAATAATCCCCGTGACATGTTGGTGAGTTAAAAAAGCAGGTCATGACACTGTTCTCACACTGGTTTTTTTGTTGTTGTTTTAAATATATATGTGTTAGTTGTTCAGTCATGTTTGACTCTTTGCCACCCTGTGGACTGCAGCCCACCAGGCTCCTCTGTCCATAGAATTCTCTAGGCAAGAATCCTGGAGTGGGTTACCATTCCCTTCTGCAGGAAATATATATGATATGCTTATAAATACAGGGAATATCTCTTCTATGACACACACACTGCTATAACTTTGGTTACATTTAGGGAAAAGAACTCCATGTTTGGGAAATGGAGAAACGCTTGCTTGTGTAGCTTCTGAACTTTAAATTATTATTTATATGATTTTTAACCACCCCCTTAAAAAAGCTATTTAAAAGGAGCATATTCATATATAAAAAGTTTTCAAATCATTGATTTGGAAGACATCTCAAGATTTCTTGCAAATAGATTGTGTGGTATTTCAAAACTTCAGAAAAATCTTTTTATTAAAGATATATTCTCATCCTTATTCATTTTACACAATAAGCACTTGATAAATAATTATTCCTTGACTTAGGCTTTTTTTCTCATTCTAGCACAGGATCTCATCTTCCTCAATTAAGAGTTCCACCACCTGAATGCCTCAGCCTGATTGCTCCCCACAGCTCCTCCAACTATGCAAGAGAAGATATACTCCTGGAAGTTTCTACTTTAAAACACAAGATAAACAACAGATATTTACTGTGCCTGAATAATAATTTCTTCTAAAAGATGCTATCATAATAAATAGTATAAAAGACTTTAGATGCCTTCTAGGGCTTTCCATCTCATCTAGTTTGGGAGCTAAGACATGTTCATAAGAAAAAATAACTACCATGCTAGGAAGGATAATACAGCGGCCAAATAAGTTGCATGAGGAAGCAATGCCTCAATAAACTCAAGAAGAACCATCATATATACTAAGGCAGTCAGGAAAGGTTTCAAAAGGGAAATAGACTCTGATTTGGGCTTGATGAATGATCCAATTTCAATAGGCAAGGGACTGACTGCACAGTAAGGGATGCCCAGGTGGTTCAGGAACACGTGAGTAACTGGTCTGGACAAATGGACCCTGCAGGTGGCAGAGAGTGGTCCCCAAGCTCCTGGAAATCCACTTACTCAGTCCCTGAGCCTGTATCCTCCCGATGCCCTGGATTTACTTTGTTTCTTCCTAATTCTCCCAGAGTTGTCATTTCATCTCCATTTTCACCACCTCAAAGCCATCCAAGTTCTTATTCCCTCCCTTTGCAAAAATCTCCAAACTCACCTTTCTGTTTCCACCCTCCACCATCTCCAACTTTCAGTACACAATTCACAACATTTGTCACTTTATATGGATAATCCACTCACCCTGAACCTGCCAACAGTTAACCACCGCCTGCAGAATAAAATTATTCTCCCTCTCATTCCAGGCCTTCTAACACTGCACTCACTGGACCCCTCTCTCTCTCCATCACTGAATTCACACTCCATAAACATAATATTGGCCTCCCTGGTATCTCAGGTGGTAAAGAATCCACCTGCAATGCAGGAGACCCCAGTTCAATTCCTGATTGGGAAAATCCCCTGGAGAAGGGATAGGCTACCCACTCCAGTATTCATGGGCTTCCCTGGAGGCTCAGACGGTAAAGAATCTGCCTGCAATGAGGGAGACCTAGGTTTGATGACTGGGTTGGGAAAATCCCTTGGAGGAGGGCATGGCAACCTACTCCAGTATTCTTGCCTGGAGAATCCCCATGGACAGAGGAGCCTGGCAGGCTACCGTCCATGGGGTCACAAACAGTTGGACCCGACTGAGCGACACAGCGCAGCACAGCACAAATGTAATATATAAACATGCCTAGGCCCTGGATGTTCCTACGAGCTGGACAAGTCTCCTTATTTTGTTCTCATATGGGGTACACATGGCTGCACAGGTTTTGAACACTGTAGTTTATATAAATGATACCTTTCACCAGTGTTGGGCCGTGCACAATCTCAGCACCCTTCCTAAGATGGCTTGTTTGCATCGTTTCCCACCTTGAAGACGTTCTCAAAACTCAGCGGTTGATCAATTGTGCCTCTGATCCTACATTGCCAACCTGACACTTTTTCCTCACCAAAAAGAAAGCTGCAATATTTGGAATACCAACAGCACCTTAAACACGGCAGATACTCAAAAGATGCTTGCAAATTACAATGAGTAAATTAACAAAGGCAGATTGTGATTAAATGTTAAAGAGCCTTGGGGAATTCCCAGGCAGTCCAGTGGTTAGGACTCTGCATTCTCACTATTCAAACCTAGATAGCATATTGAAAAGCAGAGACATTACTTTGCCAACAAAGGTCTGTCTAGTCAAGGCTATGGTTTTTCCAGTGGTCACGTATGGATGTGAGAGTTGGACTGTGAAGAAAGCTGAGCGCTGAAGAATTGATGGTTTTAAACTGTGGTGTTGGAGAAGACTCTTGAGAGTCCCTTGGACTGCAAGGAGATCCAATCAGTCCATTCTAAAGGAGATCAGCCCTGGGTGTTCTTTGGAAGGACTGATGCTAAAGCTGAAACTCCAATACTTTGGCCACCTCATGCGAAGAGTTGACCCATTGGAAAAGACTCTAATGCTGGGAGGGATTGGGGACAGGAGGAAAAGGGGACGACAGAGGATGAGATGGCTGGATGGCATCACCGACTTAAAGGACGTGAGTCTGAGTGAACTCCAGGAGCTGGTGATGGACAGGAAGGCCTGGTGTGCTGCGATTCATGGGGTCGCAAAGAGTTGGACGCGACTGAACTGAACTGAACTGAATCCCTCATTGGGGAACTAAAATCCCATAAGCCACTTGGTGCAGCCAAACAGAACAAAATAAAAGGTAAGAACCTTCTCTTTTGGCCAAGAGAGAAGTTTTGACCTTATCTGGCGGATGCCAAATTTGGTCAAATGATCAGAATGATGTTTCAGACAAAAAGACTAATTTCAGCAACCACAAACAAACAGGATTTGAGACACTGTTCTCAAAGTACCACCTTAGCTCTCTGTTAGAGGAGGCCTGTGGGAAGCTCCCTCTGCGATGTGCAGCCTCAAGTAACTCAGTCATCTTTCAGTGTATCTGTTTGGGATTACAGATAATGGTTTTCACATACCTACACTCAGAGTAAAGCTTAAAACTGGACCATTAAGCCAAGAAAAACATTGTTTCTGCCTGAAATATCTGCGTATCTAGGAAACAGTTCTGACTTGAATAATCATATACATACATAAAATGCATATACACAAACTAAACATTTATCTTCCTCCTTCACTTCTTTTGCAGTCTTCCTCTTTTCCATCTGTCTCTTCCCTTTTTGGTTTCTTTCTCGTTCTCCCACTAAAGTTATTATTCATGTCTCTCATTCCTTTCCAAGTGCCTCACCTTAATGATCTCCAGACTGCACTCCTCTCCCCCCCAGATGCCCTCTCTCCTCCCAAAATTATTACTCAAGTCATTTCACTGTTTTTGCTTATATAGTGACTTAGCCAATTCCGTTCAATATTTGTACTAATAACTCATTTCTCCGATTTCCTTTGCTGATGTACCTTGAACTTTCACTAACCTTAGAATTCTACAATTACTAGTGAATAATTTCAAGGCCAATCATTTTCCTATGGACCTCTGAAAGAATCAAGGATTCTTGATGTATTTAGAGACATAAATTAATTTCATTCACTGATGCAGTACCAAATAAATAATTCTTTCCTGTAAATCAAAAAACTCAGAACCTAATACATTAAACAAAATGTGTTTCCTAATGAATCTCCTTTCAAAGTATGTATCTTGGATTTTATGCCAAGGCAGCTTATCAGTAATGGACTCCATGGTCCCAGGCAGTTTTGTGTCTGAGAATTAAATAAAAATCTTTACTCTCCAAAGGAAGAGTATTTTATGGAAGTAACACACTCCAGTATCAGGCTCATAGTACCACTGGAACCATGCACATGTCTATGAGGAAAAGACTATCAGGCAAGCAACTGAACTTTTTAAATGAATGGAAGGGGAATTTTAAATTAGGATCTAAGGTAAAACACATGATACAATGATGTGTTTGTGCCCAAAGAGGCTGTCTCCCTTTAAAGTCCAACTTTCCTGTTTATTCCTCCCACCAAACATGCAAAACAAATTCACTAGTACTAAAAACAGAAGTATGTTATCACTACTGAAAAGTAAGCACCATCGAAGGAAAGATCAAAATATTTTTCTTTCATCCTAGTAAAGTGAAAAAAAAAAACCACTAAATACTGTAATACTGTTTCTGGGTTTAGGGCAGTTTCCTTGTTTTTTTTCCCCTCCCCAGCCTGAAGATCTTCTAGAAGTCACATTGGCACCAAATGGTGGACAGCTGCTTTACTAACTCCGTACTTGATAGGAAAAGAAGAGAAAAGGGCACAGACATCCATTATTTAGAATCTATCGCTAAATTAATCTTCTTTATCACAATTCCATTACAATATATTATGCAGCGTGTACGTGTGGGCAGTGTACAGCCGACCACACTCCATGATAACAAGGCTTCCTTTTTTCAAACACCATCAAAAATTGGCAGATAATTCAAACTGCTCTTAGTATTCAAGAATTTAACCTTGGGCTAACAACAGAAGTTCAGAGAAATCTAATTAACCGGTTCCTATTTGCTCGAAAGTAAACTACAAAGATGAGAGAGGCTTGTCATCTCTATCTGTCCCTCCCCAAGGCTGGCGATTCGCCCTCAAGAGGGGCGTCTAGTGTGCAGACCAGAGCCGGCTAGAGCTGGGGGAAGGCGGTGGCGGGGGGGGCAACCCAACCCCCTGGCTGACCGCGCCTGGGGCCTCGCTGGGCCCAGAACCCAACTGAGCTCGGCATCCCAGAGGCAAACAGGACGGAGACTGGACCGACGGACGGGACGGACAGACGCGACAGGACGGACGTGACGGGCAGAGAAGCAGTGCATCCTACCCGGAGGGCTCCCTCCCAGGGCCGGCGGAGTACCTGCTCCGGTCATCCAGGCTGCGGTTGTCGGCCGCCGCGGCGCGCCAGTCGGGCAGTGTGCTGGCGCACAGCACCACCATGGACACGATCACGAACACCACCGACACGCTGGCCAGGATCTGCGCGGCCAGCGACGACGTGGGTTCCTCGAAGGTCCGCCGCATGCGCTCCAGCCAGCGCCGGGAAGGGGCGGCCTCGGCACGGCCCGGTCGCGTCTCGTCCCGGCCCAGCGCGCCCGGCTCCTCGGCGGTGTAGAAGGTGTAGGTATCGGACATGCGGTCGTCGAGGCGGCGCTGGCAGCAGTACTCTAGGTGCGCGCCCTCCAGGCCCCAATAGATCATCTCGTTGTAGAAGGAGAGTTCGCACATCCGCGGCGCGAAGCGCAGCTTGCCGTGGCCTCGGACATAGAGAAGGATGAAGCCGAAGGCCTCCGAGTGCCGGTCGAAGAAGTACTCGTTGCGCTCGTGGTCATAGTCGTCGCACACCTCCAGCACGTCGCGCTCTGAGCGGCAGCCGTGCAGCCGGCTCACGCGCCGCAGCGGGAAGTCCTTCAGCAGCTCCCGGGACAGCGAGTACCGGGCGCCGCCCACGTTCAGCACCACCGAGGCCGCCCCGCTGCGCCCGAAGGTCATGGCTGGCTGCCCCGAAGCCCCCCAAGCCCGAGGGCGCCGCCGCCGCCCCCTCCGGCCGCCGCGCGGGGCCTGCCTGCGGATGGCGGAAGGGGGAGCGCGCCGTCGGGGCCCGCGGGCTGTCCGGCCGGCTCTCCCTCCGGGCTCCGCTGCTGCCCTTCGCTGGCCCGGGGGCCCCTGGCTCTAGCCTTCTCGGCAGCCCAGCGCAGCTGCTAGCGACGCTCCCTCCGCACGGCGGTCCCTGCAGGTGGCCGGGGAGTCCCCCTCAGGCGCCAGCGCTGCGCCCCACTGGCCGAGAAAGAGGCTGCCAGCGCCGCCGCCCCTCGCGCCTGAGGGATGCTCCCTCCGAGGCCGGGGTGCCCTTTCAAGGCGGCGGCGCTGTTCCCCCCCGCCCCGGGGGCGTGCGCGCCGAGAGGAAGCGAGGGCGCTGGATGGCTCCGGGTCCCCGGCGCTCCCTCTGGCCACGGCTCCGGCAAGCGCCCCTCCGCCGTCCAGAGGCAAGAGGCAAAGTGAGCGGGTTCGGAGGCGGCAGAGAGCCGGCCCCGAGAGGCGGGGGCGGGGCCTCCTCGCGGTTACCCCTCCTTGCCTCCTGGCTGCGCTCCGCTCACCTCCCTCCGCGCGCCGCCCTCCTCTTCCCACCCGAGCCCGCACCTCGCTCGGGCTGGGATTCCCCGGCGCCCCGCCCTGGACCTCGGGCTCCCCGCCTCGTGACGCCGTCCTCCCCCTCCGCTCTCGCCTGCAGTGGCCGGGAGGGGTCCGCGGAGCAGGGATGCGCCGAGCTTGGAGCCCCGAGTGGAAGGGGTAGAAAAGCCCCGCGCCTGGGGTTCTCAGTTCCCGCGTCCCTCCCCGGACCATCGGGATGACTTGGGGAGTCCCCAAGAGCCCTTTTAACGGCCCCCCAAAAGGAGGCTGCAGGAGGGTAAGGAGGAGTGAGGACTGGGGTGCAGGATTTGAGGGGCGGGGACAGACGGCTCTGGGAGAGCTTTTTCCAGAAACTCTCCGGAGCCCAGCTAGGTTTCTGAGACCGCCCCACAGGATTTCTCAAGAGAAGGCACCCCAGCAATTCTTTTCTTGCCGACTTTGTTCCTTCCTCTCCCGGCGCGGAGACCCACGTACCGCGTGCTCCGAAGGCGGCCACACATCCCAGCACCCAGCTTCCGTGCCGCCTCTCTCGGAGGGGAGCGGCTCCAGCCCCCGCTTTCTGGGGCGCCGGTCCTAAGAGAGCGCCTAAGCTTAGCGCCCCTGGACCCCCTCGTGACGCTCCCTGTAGAGTGGGATGCAAGTCTGGGGAGAATTGTCTTGCCACTGGCAAGAACAGAATTTTGCCTGATCTTCGTCTGCATCCTCCTTTTCATAATGTCTTAATTTCTCCTGTGCACCTCCGAGCCGGCTGCAGCACCGGCCCTCGAGCTTGAAGAGCCCTTTCAGGCTTTGCGAAGGGTACTTCCCTGGGCACTGCTCGATGCCCTGGGAGTGGGCTCCACTGGGCAGGGATTATTTTAAACTGCTCCAAGCAATTCACACGACCTCCGGCACAGGCAGCCCTGCTCGCGCAGTACCCGCCAGAGGCGAAACAGGTGAGTTGTAAGGCAAACTGTTAAATGCAAAACATACGAAAAGAAAAATTAAGAGTGTGGTGGGGTGAGGTGGGATGCGGTGATCTGGCTTCGGAGTACACCAGCTGGTTACTGGGAAGGGTTTTACTTTGCCCTTCACTTTTCATAATTGTGTAGGGTTATCTAGTGCCCACTAGAGGTCACCAGAAAGAGTCGTGTTGCTCTGATTCTAGTGTGGATTCTTAGCGAAAAAGCAGACACCTAAAAATTGGAGTGCTCACAAAGTAAAATCATTTTGGGTGGTTTTTTGTGCCCTATTTTTTTTAATTGAAGCATACTTGATTTTTAATGTTCCAGGTGTACAGCGAAGTGATTCAGATATATAGAGATAAATACGTAGAGACACTATATATAATTTTCCAATTTTTTTCCATTAAAGGTATTTTCGAGATATTGAATATAGTTGCTTGTTGGGTGATTTCTTAAAGAATGCAAATCTCTATAAATTTTTTATATCTAGACGATAATTTATCTTAAAAGCATTTAATGTAACTAAAAACTAAATGGGAGTTGTTTACTTGCTAAGCTGCTACTAAACTAGAAAAACATCCTGAAGGAAATGTTTCAAGACAGAATCAAAAGAAGTGATGGCCATGAACTGGCAGAGAGAAAGACCAGAGCATGTCTAATAGCAAAATCACAGGTGTGGAGGATTAAAGCCTGAAAGAAAGCTAATGCATCGGTTGGCTGAACACATGGGGATCTCCACTACCAGAAGTCAGCTTTCATCCAGGAAGCTAATGGGATCCCTGAAGGTTTTAAGAATAGAACTGACTTGATCTCAGGAAAAGTCATTTGCCCCTTAGGTTGTTCTAAGGAGGAGGCACTTCTGCAGCCAAGAAGTGGGAACCCCACCCCTGAATCTCTGTAGATAAGAAAGGGTTCATTTCTGAGAAACCCTGAAACCAAGGACTCAGCACAGCTTGGAAATGGATTTGTTTTAGAATAGGAGGATGAAGAAAAGTTTGCTGCTGCTAGTGGAGTGAAGAGCCTGGCTTCACACCAGCAAGAGCCGATTCCTCAGGGAGTCGTTAAAAATACTTTCTAGAAGCTGTACAGGCAACAGAACACAGAACAACTATTTTGTTGATTATTTGCTTCAACATTACTATATTTATTTCCTATGTTCTCTATCTAAAATCCCTTTAAAGTCTGTTGATAGGACCAGTCGAAGAAATATCATATTTTAAATTACATTTGAGCTTAGAAAACCGATTAATTTGATGACAGTATAATTTGTGTCTCCTAGGTATACTTTCATGAAATATCTTAGAGAGATAGGTTTAAATCACTTCATTTGTTTCAAGAGTAATATTCTTATTTGATTTTAATATCGTCAACTGCTACTGCAGCAACAATAACCCAAGTCATTATCTTAAACAAAGAAAACAATAAGATGCAGAAATGATTGGCTTGTCTCAATATAATCTGGTTTAAAAAGCATTCTTAAAAACAATTTTATTCCTCTGTACTTGAAAAAATATGTTAAGATTTGATATTGTTGTTGTTGAGAATTATTACATTTAAATTCTTCTCTGGATTCTAGATGATATTTAGGGTCTTCATATGTAAATCTTTAGACTGCATCGGGCATCAGGCAGAATTTTAGAGTTTGAAAGAGATTTTCTTGTGTCGATTTATAAGCCCATTATTTGGGGAGGAGGAACAAGGCTTCAGAGATGATGCTATAATTTGCCCAAGGTTCCCCAACCAGCAGCATCATGGTGGAGACACAGCTGGAGCCACAGTTTCTAGTTCCGAACCCTAAACCCCCGGTCTCCAGGGCCTGCATTGCTGCCACAGCTTCCTGTCTGATCTCTGCACTCCAGTTCTTCCCTCCTGAAGAGGGAAGATCCTATATTCACAGATATAGGATCTGTGAATCCTATATCATGCCACTGAACAGCTCTTCCTTTTCTTCATTTTCATCAAGTCATTCCCCAGTTCAAGAATCAAAAGTGGCTAAGGATCTCTACAATTACAAACTGGCCTGGAAATAAAGTCCACACTGGTTCTTAGGCCCATCTCTAGATTCATATCCTGGCTGCACAACTTTTTTGCTAAGTGACCTGGATCAAATTCCCTGACTTCTTTAAGGCTCCATTTTCTCATCCTTACAATGGCAGTTACATGGCTTCATCAAAGGGGTGATATGAAATGAAATGATGCAAGAGTGGTATATGCCTCTGTGCATGACACCGGGGGAAAAAAAAAAAATCTCACGTTGTGTATGCCTCTACCAGCCCAAGCAGGTCATGCTCATTTTCACTACTGGGTTATAATTAAATACAAATCAGACAGGGGCTTCCCTAGTGGGTCAGACAGTAAAGAATCTGCTTACAGTGCAGGATACCTGGGTTCAATTCCTGGGTTGGGAAGATTCCCTAGAGAAGGAAATGGCAACCCACTCCAGTATTCTTGCCTGGAAAATTCCATGGACAGAGGAACCTGGCAGGGTACAGTCCGTGGAATTGCAAGGAGTCGGACATGGCTGAACAGTTAATACTTTCACACTTCCACAAATCAGACAAGTGAATTGATTGATCTAAAAATGTGACCAATCACAAAAAATAACCCGAACCATCAAAATTTCAGTGAAAAGTTGTGACCCATATACTGCTGAGTCTAGACTGAACATGAATTCCTCCATTACCTTGCACTGCACAACTGGCTGTGTTCAGAGTCCTTGAGCAGGTCTTACCTCTTGAAGCTTCATTTCCTCGTCTGGAAAGTGAAAGTAATAATAAGAGTTTTGGGGGAAGCTGAGCTTGTGGTGCCACACAGAAAGGGCTCCCAACACCCTGCCCAAAGCTTTATAAATTGAAATGCCCTGTGGGCACCACTGGTCCTTGCAGCTTACTTTAGCAACTGTGCCTTAAAAAGCCCTGACTCAAAAAAAAAAAAAAAAAAGAGCCTTGGCTCTGCCATTCATTTCTATTTTCAGGGGGTTGTGTTTACACCATTTTATTTCTCAGCATCTACAGTGGATCCTTTAAACAGTCAGCTCTTTTAATGGAAACATAACCTTCCACGGGCTTCCCCAGTAGCTCAGCTGGTAAAGAATCCTCCTGCATTGCAAGAGACCCCGGTTCTATCCCTGGGTTCGAAGATCCCCTGCAGAAGGGAAAGGCTACCCACTCCAGTATTCTGGCCTGGAGAATTCCATGGACTATTCCATGGGGTTGCAAAGAGTCGAGACTGAGCAACTTTCACATAACCTTCCAGTGTCTCTGATTTTATGTAAGAGGAAGACACTAATGATTTCATCCACTATGCACAATTACCCTTGTAGAAGGGAAAGCCACAGCTTTCAATAAACTGCCCTCAGAAATGTCCCACCACACAGACCATGTTCTTAAAGATGAGAAGCCACCAAGGGATGTTTCACCCCCATCTCACACCAAAGTCCTTGCCTTTTTCTCTGCTCCATGACACTCTGTGCCCTCATGCAAGCAAAAGGAACACTAGCTTCTTTAAATGTCCAGCCTTGAGAAAGTCACTCTGTAATCTTTATGTGAGGGGCAAAATTTTACCTCTGCCCTCTCAGGGTTTTTGACTGAGCTTGAGAATTAGATTGACATAAAGACAGATTAACAGGAGAAAACCATGCAAACTTACTTGTAAATTTTACATCAACACCAGAAGGAAATGAAGACCCACAGAGATAGCAGAACCTAAATGCTTTTATATGAGGTTGAACAGAGAGGCAATGATAGAAAAGTAACTAAAATATATGGCAAGGCTAAAGGAAGATAAGAATTATCTTAACAAAGTACATTTATACAGAATTCTCTCAGCTTCAGCTTCTGTCCTTGATGATAAGAATGGTACTTTCCTCCTGGTATATAGAAGACCATCTTTCAAATGGGAGTTTTATCTCCTGCTTTTAGAAAGAAAAGGGGGAGGGTCAGAGCACCCTTTTTGTACCTGAATTTTTAAGTCCTTAAAATAATCTTTATGCCAAAGTGACACATTTTGGGGTGGCCTATTGTGGCTCAGACGGTGAAGCATCTGCCTGCAGTGCTGGAGACCCGGGTTCGATCCCTGAGTTGGGAAGAAGATCCCCTGGAGAAGGAAATGGCAACCCACTCCAGGACTCTTGCCTAGAAAATTCCATGGTTGGAGGAGCCTAGTAGGCTACAGTCCATGGGGACGCAAAGAGTCGGACGTGACTGAGCACCTGAACTGAACTAAACTGAACCCTCACACCCATTCTGTTGCTACGTTGCATTAGGATGTGATGGCCCTTCTGCCCACCATCGCTCCAGGCCTCTTGCTGATGCTTCTTTTTTTTGGCTGTACTGGCTCTTCACTGTGGCCCATGGGCTGCTTGTTACTGCGTACAGTCTCTCTAGATTTGGCCCTAGGCTCAGTAGTTGTGACGCTTGGGCTTAGTTGCCCTGTAGCATGTGGGGTCTTAGCTCCCAGGCCAAAAACCAAGCCCATGTCCCCTGCATTGCAAGGTGGATTCTTAACCACTGGACGACGAGGGAAGTCCTCAAGTCTCTTACTTCTTACAGTGCCCAAGCGCTCTTTCTGCTTGCCACCACTAGCTCAGCTTTCCACAAAAACGCTTTTACCATTACTTTCATTCTCCAGATAAGGAAATGAGGCTTCATGAAGTTAGGCTAGCTCAAGGATCCCCAGCTCCTAGTAAGCACCAGACCCAGGAATGAAACCCAAAGTCTCTACAGGCTCTCTTGCCTCCCGTGCTGGCTCATCACCAACTCGGCTCTCTACCCAGCATCAGACACCCCTGGGAAGGGAGGAACAAGTTAGGTGATACCAGAGGGAGCTATCTGACAAATCTTGAATGTGGGTCATTCTACAAGATAACCAGACGTCAATAAGTCACTTTCATATCCGGAAATGTTTAAGAGAGAGATGATACAATGCCTGCTATTTGCGTCAAAATAATAACCAAGGGCAGGGGCAAACGGGTTGGGAGCATAGATGAAATAAGATTGACTGTTGGAAGTTGGGTGATAGGGCTCAGTCTATTAGTCTCCCTTTTTGTATTTATTTGAAATTTTCCATAATAAAAAAAAGTTAAGAAAATTTTTTGAAACCTTGAGCTTCATTTAAGCTTATTTGTGAATGTTGACAGTTACTCCTTCAGACTAGAACTGAATGCACTCTTTCACAATATGTCATGAAGAATCCCTTCAGTTTCTCCAGAGTGTAAAAAAACTTGGTACATTTGACCATATCTATTAAAATTTTAAATGCATGCACCTAGTGATCCAGAAATTTTAACACCAGCAGTTTAACCTGCGCATAGAGTCACATATTTCACAAAGACATACAGGCAAGGATCGCTGCATTGTTTACAATAACAAAAGTTTAGAAACAGCCTTAATGTCCTTGGTTATTTAAATAATGGCATATTCATGAACTTAATACTGTTATTCGTATAGACTCAATCAATTCTAAGCCACATTGCTAAACAAAAAAGCCCAGCTCCTAAACTGGCAACTAAAATATTCCCTCTTTATATTAAAGACATATAGATATGGATGTATTTGTAGATACATTATAAGATTTCTGAAAGGATACATAAAATACAATATGAGCGGTTGTTTCTTGGTTAAAGAATTGGGAAGAAATTAGGTAGAAATGAGATCTGGTTATTGGTTGTTGTAAACCCACTGTCTTTTTTTCTTTTTTAGCCCAGTGAAAGGATTTTTTTTAATTTGCTAATTTTTTGGTTTCACTGGGTCTCTGTTGCTACTTGTGAACTTTCTCTAGTAGTGGGCGCTACTCTTTTGGGGTGCAAGGGCTTCTCATTGCTTGGCTTCTCTTGTTGCAGAGCACAGGCTCTGCATGGGTTTCAGGAGTTGCAGCTCTTGGGTTCTAGATCTGGGGCTCAGTAGCTCCAAGGCATGTGAAATCTTCCCAGACCAGAGATCGAATCCAGGTCCTCTGCATTGGCAGGTGGATTCTTACCCACTGTGCTGCCAGGGAAGCCCCCACTGAAAGTATTATGTTTTCAGTTGATTTTTTTTAAGTAGTTAAATGAAAGTTAAATAGTTAAATAAGATCTCAGCACATAGTCTGTTACCAAGTTCTCTCTTTTTCCTTGGGCCCATCTTTGCTGTGTCTTGCCTCCGCCTCTGCTCAGTTACATCTGGGGCCATGCCCCTATTCCCTCAGCCTGGATATCCTACTCCAACGAATTATGTGGCCTGTGCCTTCTTGTCACGGAGAAGGCAATGGCACCCCACTCCAGTACTCTTGCCTGGAAAATCCCATGGACAGAGGGGCCTGGTGGGCTGCAGTCCATGGGGTCACTAGGAGTTGGACACGACTGAGCGACTTCACTTTGACTTTTCACTTTCATGCATTGGAGAAGGAAATGGCAACCCACTCCAGTGTTCTTGCCTGGTGAATCCCAGGGACGGGGGAGCTTGGTGGGCTGCCGTCTCTGGGGTCGCACAGAGTCGGACACGACTGAAGCGACTTAGCAGCAGCAGTAGCAGCAGCCTTCTTGTCAATCAAGTGTCAGTTCAAATGTCATTTCTTCAGAGAAGCCTTCCCTGACCACCATTCTAGCATATCGACCTATATACTTTTTAAGATTCTTTTTTTTATTTTATTTTTGGCCAGATCCCACATGGCTTGCAAGATCTTAGTTCCCTGATCAGGGACTGAACCCAGGGCCCCAAGAGTGGAAGCATAAAATCCTAACCACTGGAGTGCCAGGAAATCCCCTCAACCTATTTTTTTACTCCCTTATTACTTTTTTTAAAAAAATCACTTTGCTCATCCACGTGTTTCCTGTTTGTCATCTGTCACTCTGCCAGACTCTGCTCACTCCTTTTGAGAGCAGGGACTATGGGTCTAGTTGACAGTGGTGTCCCCAGCTCCTGCAACAATGCCAGTCTCCTTGTTGAAGCTCAATGACTATTTGTTGAGTGAAGGAATGAATGACCACTACTGTTGATTAAAATAAGTGTTCTCTGAGTGCTGAACTGGCAGTATCTGTATATGCATATAGTGAGGCTGGAGTTGACCAACTTGAGAAATCCAGGCTCTTTCTGAGAAACCACTTCAATTTTGTTAAATGGTTGGCATCCTGGCAGAGATCTTGGCACTGCTCTCCCCCTGGACCACGGCATATGCCAGATTCCTGCAGAAACCCTGCTGACTTCGCCAGCCCTAACCTTGAGTCAGTGGGTGTCCCTGTATACCTTACCCAGCAGGTGCTTTAGTTAGAAGAGTTCTTAGAATCAGCTCCAGTCATGTCTGGGTTCCACCATGCACCCATACCTCTCTTTAGAGGAAGGAAAGAATGCGGAAGCAGAGCAAGGACTGCAAGGAAAGAAGAACTGTCTGCCATTGCATTAAACACTTCAGTTGGGCTCACTGTGAGTTCTATCTCAATAAAATCGTTTCCAAAAAAATAAACTGTTCAGAAAGAATTGGATGTGGATCTAGGCGGTTCTGTGTGTCTTGGCTCACAAACTATAGGAAACTTGGAAAGAAATTTAAAAGGCTGTTGTCCTGGTGGTAGATGGACACTTAGAGACCCAACTGCCTGATTGGGTGCTAAGAATCAGGATGTGAAGCCTCTCAGCAAAGCGGGTCTTGAGCCCAGAGGGAAAGGAGGTGGGAGGGCCGAGTAGAAAGCAAGGGATTCCCCCACTCTACCCCCTGTCACATCACAGGGCATTTTCATACAGCCTGAGAGAGGATTCTACTCACAGGAAAAATCAAAGACATTTTCAAAATGAATGGAAAGTTCCCTGCTGTGTTCTACCCATTCTGCAAGGAGGAGAGCTACATTTATCAACATTAATGAACCAAAATTATTAATAACTGGTTTAGGAGTCAGCTTTCCAAAACACCTGCTGTTCTTAGCCTTCTGTCCCTGTAACAATCTATTCCCTGCCCCACAATCCAACCTCCCTCCCCCTCTATGCTCAGTGCTGTTATTTCTGCCTCAGAGGAAAGATTGGGGCTGGGGTTGACTGAAGCGAAGCGTATGATATTCCTGGAAATGATCTTCTCATTGTAGATGCAACCAAAATAGCATTGGTTCCGCACTTAATAATTGATATACTCTTCAACAGCAATTGCATTTTTCTCCAAGGTACAGGATTTAAAATACAGACTATTTTATCTTCAGTTTTTAACTGGAGATAAAATAGTCCAATTCTGGTGTATGTGATCCCATTACTCTGCTATGGCAAAAACCTCAGGCATTTGCCTTAGTTTTCCCTGAGATACATGTTCTCACAGGTTAGCAAAAAAAAAAAAAAAAAAAAAAACCGCTCCTAGTGGAAAGCTAAAAGGTATTGAAATCTGGAAGATTTGCAGTTTTAAAAGGAGGTTTGAAGCCGAAGCAGTTAGGTTGGTATAAGCCTGTCTCAGGCCCAGGTCATAGAAAGAGCCTATGGCTCAGCAAAAAATGCTGAAATAAGTGTCGGCTTTAACTCCATGTGCTCGTGTGGACGTGCAGCCTTGGATCTTGTCCCCATAGGACCTTCCTCTGCCTGCAAGGAAACTTGCCCTCTGCTTAAGATTTGCTAGTACCTTAGATCTTCCAAGTAGGATTTTTCCTTTTCAGAGCAAAGTAATCACAAATAAAAATCTTTGTGGCAAAAGACACTGAGGAGCTTTTTATACCCTTTCACTAGCTTCTATTGTGATGGATGAAACTGCAAGAACAATGGCAGCAGAGCAAATAGCCACATAAATCTACAAAGAAAGAAGAAAATAGGTTTGCCATGTTTCCTTTGATGATGACAAGGCATTGTTTTCTCTAGATAAGAGAGTGCCTTTAACTTTGACAATGTCAGTGACTGAACTACTGGTCTACCTTAATACCGACACGTACTATGGAAAGGGAGAAATTGTGAATACAGCTTCCGCTGAATCAACATTAGTCAAGGCTTTCAATTTATAGTTCACTGTACTTTCAGCCTAGTAACCAACTCAATGTTGACATTTATATTCCATGAAGATTAAATATTATTCACACTATTGAGACATCCCCTTACTTATAGGACCCTGAAGAAAACTCTAGTATTTTGTTTGTTTGTAGTTTATTTGACTGCATCAGGGCCTTAGTTGCAGTACTCAGGATCTTCATTGCATCGTGTGGGATCTTTCGTTTTTGTGGAACACAGACTCTCTACTTGTGGCACGCAGGCTCTCTAGATGCAGCACATGAGCTTAATTGTTTAAGGGCTTAATTGCTCCAAGGCATGTGGGATCTCGGTTCCCCAACCAGGGATCAAACCCTTGTCATCTGCATTGAAAGATGGCTTCTTAACCACTGGACCACCAGGGAAGTCCCAGAAAACTCTAGTTTTAATCATGCCACACAGCTCTCCCAGACTGTAAAAATGTCAATTATGCAAGTAATTTTGCCGCGTTATATGACTCGGTCACCATGAGATCCCCCCAGAAGAATGTTTGTTTTACCCTCGCTTCTCACCTACTACATAATCAGTGGGGCACATAGGAGAGGCTAGTGTTTTCAGCTACCCTTTCAGTGGATACTCCATTTTATCTCTGCCTTAGCAAGCACCTTGTCAGATGTTTAAAGTGGTTTTTAGATGTTAAACTGTAGTGATTTATACTGCAAAAGCCAATTGGGATTGGGAGGATTGTAAGGGATAAAATGAAAACTATTTGGAATACGTGGTCCTTATTCAGAACTTGACTAAGAAAGGATTTGTAGTCATTGAACATGAGCAGGTCAATCTTCTTGGTTTAACAAGTATCATTAAAACTGAGCATTTCAGAAGCTCAAAAAAGAACCTTCCTGAGGGTACCTCTGGGAGGCATGGGAAGAAAAGAGCAGTGACAGCATGACAGAAAAGGGGTGGACTCTCAGTTAAGAAGGCAGCGGCCTCCAGGGGCTTCCCTGCAGGCTCAGTGGTAAAAAATAATAATAATGATAATAGTAATAATCATCCACCTGCCAATGCAGTAGACACAGGTTCGAGCCCTGATCTGGGAAGATCCCACATGCCGTGGAGCGACCAGGCCCATGAATCACAACGACTGAGCCTGTGCTCTCTAGCCTAGGAACCCACCTGCCGTAACTACTGAAGCCCATGTGCCCCAGAGCCCATGCTGCTGCATGAGAAACCTGTGCACTGCAACTAGAGAAAATCTGTGTGCAACAAAGACCCAGCCCAACCAAAAATATATAAATACATTTAAAAAGTATATTTTAAAAATTTTTAAAAAGAAGGCAATGGCCTCCAGAGACCAAGTGGCCAGTTGCAACACTACACCTAAAGCTAGCCAGAGATTCAGCACTAAGGAAGAGCATAACCAGGCTTATGAGGACCTTCACAAGTATTCTTTGGATAGCTATATAGGATAGACAAAAGGGTAGAACTCTCAGGGCAGAGGGAGAGGACCACCCGGAGGGACACTTTGAAAATTAGACCCAGCAGACTTGAAGCCCAGATGATTGATGATCCTGGAGTCAGTGAGCTGGGGATTAGGAGAACCTGAGAGGGCCAGATATCCCAAGCTGGTCCGAGAGGCAAACGGGGACCCATGCTCAGGAAGGCCCTGGAAGGACCCCAGACTCCCCATCAGACCCAGCTACCCAGCCCTCTTGCTCCACCTCAGAGAGGAGGAAGTGAAAGCTTGAAGAACCCCAGGTCTGCAGTAATGACAATTGGGCAAATTATGGCTATCTTAGGATAAGAAAATTGTATGCAGCTCACTATTTCTATACTGTTTGTAAAAAAATCTATACTTTTTCATCTGTGTGTATATGTGTGTGTATTTTAAGAAACTCTCTGTAAAAGTTCAGTCTATGTTAAACTGAAGGGAGAGGAATTTTTGGCCATGCTTTCAGGGTGGCAGCAGCAAAGATAAATTATTAAAAACACCATAAATACTGCTCCCCTTTCTTTCAGTCTAGGCTTTTCATTAAGCACAGAAAATGGATGTATGTTTGTGAAACTCAAGCCTTTTCTGGTTGAGTCAAAACCCAACCCAACCCAGCTCTCTAGGTGTCTAGATGACTCCCTCTCTCCTTCTCCGACAAAGGTTTTATAAAGTTCTCATTTTTACAGGTTTACAAACTCAAGGCAAATGTTATCGTTTTATTTACAAAATGGCGATACCTTTACATTAGGAAGGAAGAAAATGGCTGCGAGGTCTTAAATCTAGACTTGAAATGGTTATTGTGATTGAAGAGTCTAGTCTTCAATCTTCTTCATGGACATCAGTCTAGCCAAAGCCCATTAAAACAGCTTTAAAATGTAGAGAGATGGGAATTCTCTGGCGGTCCAGTGGTTAGGATTCAATGCAATCCCTGTTCGAGAAACTGAGATTTCAAAAGCATGGCAAAGCCGAATTTTTTTTAATAAATAAAATGTAGAGAGAAAGCAAATGAGACAATGGGTAGCAAAGTATACGAAGAAATTAGAAGACAAAATGGAAACAAAAGTAGGCTTATACATATAGTACGCTTTACTTTAAGTCAGGAAATAATGAGGGACGAAAATACAGTTGAACCCACCCAGTACCCAAGTCTTAGTTCCTAATACCATTTTCCAATAAAATGAATCAGGACTCCTTGAAGAAAAGGCTGACTCTAGGGCTTGGGCAGAAAATAAGCACAATAAATTGCCAGAAAGTAAGGAAGTATTAAAAAACACAAAGGACTTATCTGATGATCCAGTGATTAAGACTCCGAGCCCCCACTGCAAAGAGGCACAAGTTCCATCTGGTAGGGAAGATCTGGCACAGCCCAAAAATAAAACAGCTATCACAAAGATGGTGGTATGTAAAAGCAACAGAAAAGTAAACTGAAAGAGCTTCCAACGGCCAGAGGTAGAACAATTTGAGTAAAAAATATGAAGTAATATTGGATTATAACCCAAAGTATGTAATAAGTATCCATGCTGCTGCTGCTGCTAAGTCATTTCAGTCGTGTCCAACTCTGTGCGATCCCACAAACGGCAGCCCACCAGGCTCCCCCGTCCCTGGGATTCTCCAGGCAAGAACACTGGAGTGGGTTGCCATTTCCTTTTCCAGTGCATGAAAGTGAAAAGTGAAAGTGAAGTTGCTCAGTCGTGCCTGACTCTTAGCGACCCCATGGACTGCAGCCTACCAGGCTCCTCCATCCATGAGATTTTCCAGGCAAGAAATATCCATGAGACCATACTAATATAAACAAATGATTGATTAAATAAATAAATAAATAAATAAGGAGAAAAGACATATCTCCCATGCAGAATAATCCTAAATAATTTGTGTAGGTGCTCCACCCTCAAAGGAGGTAGAGGGTAACTTCTTGCTTCCTAAGTGTAGGTTGCTCATAGTCCCAGCTTTCCAATGAATGCAGTATAGAAAGGTGGGAAAAAAGAGTAACTGTAGGTGGAAGAAACTGGCAAAAAACTTCAGCCGGGTGATCAAGATCAACATCACCGACGATATTAGGTTGATGAAAATAGAACTTCACTTCTACGGTCTTTCTCCCCAAAACTAACAGCCTCAGTCTAATCATGAGGAAAACATCAGATAAATCCCAATAGAGGGACATTCTAAAAATACCTGACTAGTATTCCTCAAAACTGTCAAGGTCACGAAAAACAAGACAAGTCTGAGAAACTCATATCCAGAAGAACTTAAGAAGACATGACAACTAAATGTACTGTGGTACCCTGGAAGGGATCCAGGGACAGAAAAAAGGGCATTAGGTTAAAACACTAAAGAAACCTGAATAAACTATGGACTGATAGTCAATGTATTGCATTGATTCATTAACTATAACAAATGTAGCAACCTGGTGTAAGTTATTCATTACAGGAGGGACTGAGTGTGGTATATGGAAACTTTCTGTGCTTCTTTCTCAGTTTTTCTGTAAATCTCAAACTGTTCTAAAAGTAAAGTTTATTATTTTTAAAAAATGCAGTGGAATTCAAAAAAACGTAGACACAAATCAGGGTAGCAGGTTCATGACAGGTCTCAAAGGGTGAATTTAAGTGTCTAAGACATTTCTAGTAGTAGCTGTCCAAGGATCTGACTATTCCTCAGCTTACCTTGGTGGCTGCTGCTTTTCCTCTGCCCCCAAGGCTAACTGTGTTCCCAACTCTACGGATGCGGGCTCTCTTTAGATCTTCCATCCTTTTTCAATTACCCAGAGAACATCTCCTTCTGGAAGTTCCATAGCACTACAAATCAGCTTGTCCCAGAACAAATCAGTGACTCTCATTATTTCCACCATGTGTAACTGTACCACCACCCACCTGCCTCTGTTCTGCACAGCCTCATGCCTCAAGATTCTGACCCATAAGCATAAGAGAACATCTGTGTGGTGCTTCCCTAATGGTCCAGTGGTTGAGATTTCACCTTCCAATGCAAGGAGTGCAGGCTCAATCCCTGGTCGAGGAGCTAAGACCCCACATACCTCGCTGCCAAAAAGCTAAAACACAGAACAGAAGCATTGTTGTAACAAATTCAATAAACACTTTAAAAATGGTCCACATTAAAACAAAATCTGTAAGAAAAGAGAGAAAATGTCTATATGTTATAAACAGGCTTCCCAAAACTGACCCTCCCATGCCTCATCGAATCCTTTGTATTTTTCCCATCTCAAGCCACATCTATTATTGGCTCGGCCTCATTCTTCGGTTCCTCTTCTGCCTGGCCTCTCCACCCAGACATCTCAGCTCCTAGCTTTGGCAACTGATGTCTGTAGCCAACAGAGAGGACCCGAGGTCTGTCAGCAGCCATGTGAGTGAGCTTGAAGGCAGATCCTACCCCTTGTAGGGCCTCATAATGACTGCAGCCTCAGCCAGGAAACTGACTGCAGCCTTGTGAAAGACTCTGAACCATAGGCACCCAGCTAAGCCATGACCACATTCCTGACCACAGAAACTGAAATAATTGGGGATTCCCTGGTGGTCCGGCAGTTAGGACTCAGTCTTTTTATCGTGGTGGCCGAAGTTCAGTCCTTGGTCAGGGAACTAAGATTCCTCAAGCCATATGGCAAGGCCAAAAAGCAAAAACTGAGATAATAGCTGTTATTTTGGGTTACTAAATTTGAGGATTACTAATTTGTTACACAGTAATAGATAACCAGTACCTTCCCAGAGCCTTGTACTACCAAATTGAGTAGAGCCCAATGGCACCAGATAACACCAATGGGCACCGCTGCCCATTGTGTGTTCCAAACTTACAAACCACCTGCAAGGCTCAGCTACTTTGAATAACCAACCTGTCCTACTCTTTGGCTGCTGGATCGCCCCTACTGGGCATCAGCACTTAACAAACTGAAGCTTGTAAGTCTTCCTGAACCAGGATGTGGTCAGGTATTTGGATAATAATGCATGTGACAGTTTTCCTTTCCTTGGAAACAGATCCGATACCTAGGTGGCACCCTGGGGTCATGTACATGTCTCTCCTCCCTGTTCCTGGCTGGGGCTCGCTGATAGGGGTTGACAGCTGGTCCAGCCTGGAACAGTCATGTTCTCTGGCCTGCAACTCTGGAGCATTCAATGAATCAATATCAAGCCTGAGGGCTTGGGGAGCTGAATCCAGACTATTGCCCTAGAGAATGTGTCCATGACCTCTAGCTGCTGAGGTCTCTGAAGCTATGCTAGTTCCTATTCTTTCCAAGACTTGATTACTTAGCTCCTTTATTTCAATTCTAGAGAAGCCTTCCACTAAACTCTCTATAATATTTTCTTGCAACCAAAAGAAACTTAATTAACATAAAGTTCAACATATGCACCATTTATGTGTAGTTACTCTGCTGATTCCAGGAATTTGGGGATACAAAGATTATTTTTTAATCAATCTTTCTCCTAAAGGAGTGCATTGTTCAATCTATATACCTTGAACATGGCTTCAAAATGCTAAATGTTTAAAAAAAAAAAAAAAAAGGAGGGCGGCAGGGGTCGAGAATAATTCCCTGGTGGTACAGTAGTTAGGACTGCATGCTCTCACTGCGAGAGCAGTTTGGGAGCGATTCAGTACCTGTTCAGGGAACCTGCAAGCCAAGCAGTGTGACCAGAAAAGAAAAAAAAAAGGATGTGGGCTGACACAGGGACTTATCTTCCCTCCCTGCTGCTGGAATCTGGACAAGGCAAATTAGGAAAGGGCGCAAAGCCATGATGTGATCTTAGTGGTAAAATGGAGACTGGATAGAGCCTCCGTTCATCCCTCTGGTCCAACCACATCCAGGTGAAGGCAGAAGCTCCTTTGAAGACAAAAACCCCACTTCAACCAGGGAGATAAGGTAAGACACAGTGGATGGAGGAGCCACAGGAGGAAAGAACCTGACCCCTAAATGACCTCAAGAAGCAGAGTCACCTACAAAAAAAGAAAAAAGCAAAGTTACCTGCTACACACATCATCTCTGATATTATGTAAGAAGGGAAATCAGCTACTTTGCTCTGTAAGCAACTGAATTTGGGGATTCTCTTTTGAGTAGTCATTAGAAACCCCCACTCCCAAAACTAATACAATCACCTCTCCATTAACAGAGATTCAGTGTTATCATGACCTCAGGTGGCCAGCCTAAGGTACTTCCTTAATCAGAGCATGCTGACTCTAGTGAAAGTGATCATGGTTCTAGATTGGAATCTCTGCAGGGCATCAAAGACACAGAGCAGTTCCTGGGTTTGGTGGACTATATCTCTGATCTAATTCCTCTATTTCCCACAACTTCCCTTTGATTGATCTTCTGAGGAGGGTGGGGGAAGCTTTCTATTCACCTAGAATGGTTACGACCATCATTTGGGGGAAGTTTAAGACCCTCTTCATCCCTAAGTCTATGCCCACAGACTCTGATCCACAATTTATACTAGAGATAGATGCCTCCAGTCTTGCACTGGTGCTACGTTCTCTCAGACTCTATAAGCACTGAGGCCCTAAAATTGGTAGAAGTGAAAAAAAATTGGGAGGTTTTAGAAAAGGCAGAGGAACCAGAGATCAAATTGCCAACATCTGCTGGATTGTGGAAAAAGGAAGAGAGTTCCAGAAAAACATCTATTTCTGCTTTCTCGACTATGCCAAAGCCTTTGACTGTGTGGATCACAATAAACTGTGGAAAATTCTGGAAGAGATGGGAATACCAGACCACCTGACCTGCCTCTTGAGAAACCTGTATGCAGGTCAGGAAGCAACAGTTAGAACTGGACATGGAACGACAGCCTGGTTCCAAATAGGAAAAGGAGTACGTCAAGGCTGTATATTGTCACCCTGCTTATTTAACTTACATGCAGAGTACATCATGAGAAACGCTGGACTGGAAGAAGCACAAGCTGGAATCAAGATTGCTGGGAGAAATATCAATAACCTCAGATATGCAGATAACACCACCATTATGGCAGATGAAGAGGAGCTAAAAAGCCTCTTGATGAAAGTGAAAGAGGAGAATGAAAAAGTTGGCTTAAAGCTCAACATTCAGAAAACGAAGATCATGGCATCCGGTCCCATCACTTCATGGGAAATAGATGGGGAAACAGTGGAAACAGTGTCAGACTTTATTTAGGGGGGCTCCAAAATCACTGCAGATGGTGACTGCAGCCATGAAATTAAAAGACGCTTACTCATTGGAAGGAAAGTTATGACCAACCTAGACAGCATATTCAAAAGCAGAGACATTACTTTGCCGACTAAGGTCCGTCTAGTCAAGGCTATGGTTTTTCCTGTGGTCATGTATGGATGTGAGAGTTGGACTGTGAAGAAAGCTGAGCATCAAAGAATTGATGCTTTTGAACTGTGGTGTTGGAGAAGACTCTTGAAAGTACCTTGGACTGCAAGGAGATCTCTCTAAAGGATATCAGTCCTGTGTGATCATTGGAAGGACTGATGTTAAAGCTGAAACTCCAATACTTTGTCCACCTCATGCAAAGAGTTGACTCATTGGAAAAGACTCTGATGATAGGAGGGATTGTGGGGAGAAGGAAAAGGGGACGACAGAGGATGAGATGGCTGGATGGCATCACGGACTCGATACACATGAGTTTCGGTGGACTCTGGGAGTTGGTGATGGACAGGGAGGCCTGGCATGCTGCAATTCATGGGGTTGCAAAGAGTTGGACATGACTGAGCGACTGAACTGAACTGAACTGAACCGAAGCCCTTTTGGGTCTCTTGAGGGTGAGGCCTGGCAGGTGCATGGAGTCCAGTTACTTCTGCATTTCGATTTTAACCTCTCCTTTGCCACAGAGAACAAACTGCTGTGTCAATCCATGTTTTCCCAGGTAACCTGAGTACCCAGGACTCCAAATGCCCCCTGAAGAAGTCCACAGGCAGATAACTCCATCCAGACCTAGAAATCATTGCCCAGAATGAACACCAATCTTATACCCAGGAGCTCCATCACCCAGACACAGCCCCAGAGAAAGCCAGCTGCAGGAGTGCTGCCAAGTCACTTAGCTGGTTGTTTGCCCTTCTGGGTGAGGCCAGGATTCATGGCTCTGCCTGTGTCCCACACTTCTCTGGAGGCCTCCAGGGTCCTGCCAAAATGACTGATGCATTCCATGAAATCTCTCTTGGACCTACCAATACTCATTGTGCTTTGCTCTGTGAATCCAGACAAATGATAGCCACATTCACCCTCATCTCTGGGCACCCTGGAAGATGGCCTGTGCTAGAATTTATTTCCAAACCCCCATTATGTCTGGACTATGATTTGTTTATTTTTTTTTTATTCTTCTATGTAACATTTATAGAGAAATTTCTATGTGCTAGGTACTGTTCTATTATCTGAAAGTATAACAAAATGAAGCCTCTGTAGCTTGGGAGTTTATATTCGAGTGGAGAAAAGGAAGTGATACATTAAAAAGGAAGTAACAGGGAATTCCCTGGGGGTCCATTGGTTGGGACTTTGCGATTCACTTCCAGGGCCTGGGTTTAATCCCTGATTGGAGAACTAAGATCCTATAAACTGTGCAGTGCAACCAAAAAAAAAAAAAAAAGAGTAAATATACACAGTACCTGCCAGGGCTTCCCTGGTGGCCCAGTGGTAAAGAATCCACCTGCCAATGCAGGAGACACAGAGTCGACCCCTGGCCTGGGAATATCCCAGCATGCCTCAGAGCGACTAAGCCCATGTGCCACAACTACTGAGTCTGTGTTCTAGAGCAGGGAGCTGCAGCTACTGAGTCCGCAGGCCGCAGCTACTGAAACCTGTGCACCCTGGAGCCCATGCTCTGCAACAAGAGAAGCCAGCACAATGAGAAGCCTGAGCACCACAAGCAGAGAAAAGCCCACGCAGCTGCGAAGACCCAGAACAGCTCCTTGCAACTGTAGAATAAAATTAAGTAATAGTAATTTTCAAGTCAGCGTCCAATATGTTAGTTGCTGATGAGTGCTAAGCAGGATCACAGTGGTAGGCACTCTTTTAGATAGGGTGGTCAAGGAGGGCCTCTCTTTCAGCAGAAACCTCAGTGAAGGAAAGGAGTAAAGTGTGAGGATTTCTGGAGAACAGGGAAGGCGTGCAAAAGCACCGAGGCAGCAACATGCTTAGTGTGTTGGAGGCATTCAAAGGAGACCTGCTCAACTAAGTCTCTTGTTAGTCATTCCATCTGTCCCTTCCTTCCCCCACTTCCTCTCTTCTCTTTCTCACTCCCTTTCTTTCTTCCCTTCTTTACCGAAAAAAAAGTGTTTCAATGTTCAGACTGAGAGGAGAATGACTGGATGTGATCCTGAGACCATGTTCATATGCAGCTATGAATGCTTTAAGGCATAAGTCCTCTTGACCTCCAAGGTGTTGTAGGTAGACAGAGATAATACAAGCTGAAGAGCCCAGGGAAGGTATGTTCCTTGGAAGTGAAATCCTATATATTTCAAACCATTTTTCTTTTTCATAGAAAAAGTGCCATTTCTTGATAAATAAAATGTCAAAATTCTCTCGTGGAGTCCCAAGACTTCCTCTCTGCTTGTTAGTGCCAGTCGCTTTCTCAGAGAATGTTTGCAGTGTCCAGTTACTATCAGTACATGTTAAAAATCCATCCGTCCATGAGATAGCTTGGCCTCTCGCCACAGTCCCATGATTCTTGGGCTCTCTCAACAGTCCCATGTCTCTCTCTTCTCTCTTCCTTCTCCCCTTTCTCTCTCTCTCTTTTCCTTAAACAGCCCATATCTTTACAGCCAACCAAAGAAATTATCTAGTTCTCTTGTAAAAGGAGCTTAGCTTTAGTAGATAGACCTGGTGATTTGAATACTGGCTTCACCTATGGTTAGCTGTGTGATCTTAGGAAAATCACCTACCTTCTCTGAGCATCTGCCTTCTTGTATCTCAGCCATTTTCAATTGTTTTGTTTTGCTTTTTTTAGATAAACAGTTGTTGTTGTTTTTTTTTTAATTTTGGCCAAGCTGGGTCTTTGTTGCAGCGTAAGGGCTTTCTTTTTGTTGCACGTGGGCTTAGTTGTCCCGTGACATGTGGGATCTTAGTTCCTGGACCAGAAATCAAACCTGAGCCCCCTGGAGTGGAAGCGAGGAATCTTAACCACTGGACTGTCAGAGAAGTCCCAGAACATTCTCTTAAAGAAAAAAAAAAATTGAGAGAGATATCAACTTATGCACTTTTATCTTGCTTATACACCCCACTCCAGTACTCTTGCCTGGAAAATCCCATGGACAGAGAAGCCTGGTAGGCTGCAGTCCATGGGGTCACTAAGAGTCGGAAATAACTGAGCAACTTCATTTTCACTTTTCACTTTCATGCATTGGAGAAGGAAATGGCAACCCACTCCAGTGTTCTTGCCTGGAAAATCCCAGGGACAGGGGAGCCTGGTGGGCTGCCATTTGTGGGGTCGCACAGAGTCGGACACGACTGAAGCGACTTAGCAGCAGCAGCAGCAGCAGCAGCAGCATACACTTTTTAAAAACTGTGTCAATTATGTGCAACTGAAAGTGTTGCATGAACTTCTAACAGCTGTCTTAGACCTTGAGACAATGAGCTAATGAAGGTGAACAGCAAGGTAGAAAGAACCTAAGTCTTGGGCGGCAGTGGAGCTATCATTGGAGCTATCATGATTCAAGATGACTACTTGATAAATGAAACATCAAAATTCTCTACTGGAGTCCCAAGGCTTTGTCTCTGCTTGTTAGTGGTCTAGTGGGACTTCCCTGGTGGTCTAGGGGCTGGGAATCCGCCTGCCAATGCAGGGGACACTGATTCAATCCCTGGTCCAGGAAGATTCCACGTACCCTGGGACTACTGAGGCTTCGAGCCACAACCAGAGAGGCCTATGCTCTGCAACAAGAGAAGCCCATGCGCCTCAACTAGAGAATAGTCCCCGCTCGCGGCAACTAGAGAAAGCCGCACACAGCAAGGAAGACCCAGCACAGCCTAAATAGATACATAAAAAGGAGACTCCCAGAAGTACCGTACAACACTTCTATTTGTATGTCATTGGCCAGAATTCAGTCACATGGTACATTTACCTCCAAGAGAGGATGGAAAATGCCTTTTAGATAGGTGACTTGCTGCCTTGAATAAAATCAGGCTTCGGCAACTACGAAGGAAGAGAAAAATGTTGGCCTAAGCAATACGTTTGTACCTTTTGGGTACATGTTGATGACATGCATCTCTCTTAAAGGACCCAGAGAGTAGTCCTGGAACTTTCGACATGGACATGTAGGTAAAAAATAAGCCACAGGAGTATTGACCCTCCAAAGGCCTTCCCTGGAGCCTCATACAATAAAGAGGGCATGGAGTAAATCAAGTCTGTGTACAGAGAAAGGTTGTAGACTATCTCTAAGGCAATTCTGCCTCCGGATGGACAGGGTGATTAGGAATTTAGAGTGGTCTTTCATGGTCCATGTTTGACCAGAGCATAGGCGTCCCAATCAGAGGCTTTATTTGTTCATGTAATCAAACTATGAGAGGGGTAGAGGCAGCTGGCTTCAGAGGCAACTGGAATCAGATACTCAAGTGTCACTTTCTCTCTGCATTGTCTGCATCTTTGCTTCCCAGTGAAGAATGGCTTCTTCTGTTCAAGTGGAAATTTGTCTGTCATATCAGCCTCCCTTTCTCTGGCTGGCAGTTAAAAAAAAAAAAAAACTGCTAGGGGAAGGCTCTGGTGTACATCGCATGCCTTATCTAGCCATCAGGGGTTAAGTCTGATGAAGGAAGTCCAAATGTGGATGGACAAAACAATGCTCATTAAAGCCAATATTGTGTGTTAGCTTTGTAGAAATCTTAAATGAGGGGTAAAAATGATACAGGTAGAAAAATTCTTCTCCCTTTGTTGTGAGTTTGTCCCCCAATTTGATGTTTGCCTCTAAGTTTTAGTCATTCAGTAAACACTGCAAAGCACTTATTTTTCACTAGACTCCAGTGTCCTTAGGTAGCCTTTCTTCAGTCCTGTTAACAGTTGATTAGGTTACAGCTTTCACTAAATCCATTTCAGTCCTAAGGATATACTTCAGACTCTTGATAGGATTTAGATATTTCCCAAGTCTTCTCAGTAACATCTATTCTAGCCACTCCTCCTATTGAGGCTCTTACCCAGTTGGCTACTGTCAACTAATGAGGCCTCCTTCCTTGTAAATTACAGAAGCCTGTTCAGATCAACTTAAGCAGAAAGGAAGACAGAATTCATGCCTTTAAGAAACTGGGCTTAGGAGGGATTGGAATTTGAAAATAGGGGGCTCTGAGATGCCAAGGCAGGCATTTTTCTCTGTGTTCCTTCCTTTCTTTCTCTCTCTTTTTGGGCTACACTGAAGAATCCTGCCTTTTTTCTGCTTTCTCTGCATATGATCTTTCTCTGTGTTCATGGGGAAGATAACTATTCCAAAATGTGTATATACTCCTGGATCGAGTACACGGACTCCCAAGTACTTACCTCATCCACAGGTTCTCGAGTAACTGTCACACTTGAGTCAGGAGTCTTCTATTCCAGTCAGCTGTGGTCAGGGGAACAGAGTCTCGAGTGATAAACATGACCCTGGTCCTAGCTCTGTGTGGAGGCTGGGAGTGTGGGTAAGTCCTCAGAGAATGCACGCTTGGGCTTACGTTGTTAGAATCTGTCCTTAAAGTGACTTCTTGGCGTATTAACCAATGTCACTTGATTTATGGATTTGTGACATAATAATAACAAGAGACATGGGTAAAAGAATGCTAGATTCTTATCTCTCTTGACAATTTACCCTTCAGTGATCCTCTCCTTTTTTATGGTTTTTAAGTGTCATCTCCATAGGAAAGACTCACGAATCTAAACCATAGCCCTCACCTCTAAAACTCAGCTCTAGGTATAATTTCCACTTGCAGCCATAAACAATCCAAATTCATTATGACCAAAACAAAACTATCTTTCTCCACAAATTTTCTCTTACCACATTACTAAACCAAGCGTTCGATGGCACTGACTTTTCCTTAGTCTTCCAACTGAGATCACACACCAGGTTACAGGACTTTATGAAGCTGAGGTTCTTGATGTCTCACCACGGAAAAAATATGATAAACCTAGGCAGCATATTAAAAGGCAGAAACATTACTTTGCCAACAAAGGTTCATATAGTCAAAGCTATGCTTTTTCCAATAGTCATGTATGGTTGTAAGAGTTGGGCCATAAAGAAAGCTGAGCACTGAAGAATTGATGCTTTAAAACCGTGGTGTTGGAGAAGACTCTTGAGAGTCCTTTGGACTGCAAGGAGATCCAACCAGTCCATCCTAAAGGAGATCAATACTGAATATTCATTGGAAGAACTGATGCTGAAACTGAAGCTCCAATATTTTGGCCACCTGATGCGAAGAGCTGACTCATTAGAAAAGACCCTGATGCTGGGAGAGAGTAAGAGCAGGAAGAAAAGGGGACAACAGAGGATGAGATGGTTGGAGAGCATCACTGACTCAATGGACATGAATTGGAGCAAGCTCCAGGAAATGGTGATAGACAAGGAAGCCTGGTGTGCTGCAGTCCATGGGGTCACAAAGAGTCAGACACTGAGTGACTGACTACAATAACATTGCAGAAAGAATTCAGTGAGAGACAAAGTGATAGGTAAAAAGTGGATTTATTTAGAGAGAAACACACTCTACACACAGAGGAGAGTGGGTCATCTCAGAAGAGAGAGTAGCCTTGAAATGTGGTGTGGTTAGCTCTTATGGGCTGAGTAATTTCAAAGGCCAATGGGCTGAGTAATTTCAAAGGCCAATGGGCTGGGTAATTTCAAAGGCCAATGAGTGGGAAGATCCTCTGGAGAAGGAAATGGCAACCCACTCCAGTACTCTTGCCTGGAAAATCCCATGGACGGAAGAGCCTGGTAGGCTATAGTCCATGGGGTCACAAAGAGTCGGACACGACTGAGTGACTTCACTTCAATGAGTGGGAAGTTTATGCCAACTATTTTGGGGAAGGAGTGGAGATTTCCAGGAATCGGGCCACCATACACTTTTTGGTCTTTGATGGTCAGCCTTGGAACTGTCGGACTTCCCTTGTGGCTTAGACAGTAAAGCATCTGTCTACAATGCGGGAGACCCGGGTTCGATCCCTGGGTCAAGAAGGTCCGCTGGAGAAGGAAATGGCAATCCACTCCAGTACTATTGCCTGGAAAATCCCATGGACAGAGGAGCCTGGTAGGCTACAGTCTATGGGGCCACAGAGAGTCGGACACAACTAAGCGACGTTCCTTCCTTCCTGTTCCTTGGAACTGTCATGGCGCCTGTGGGTGTGTCACTTAATTTGCTGACATGTTACAATGAACACATACTGAGGCTCAAGATCTAGTGGACATTGACCTTCTTGGACTAATTGGTTCTAATCAGTTTATGTCATGTCCTTGGGCTGTGTCATTCTCTTCAAGTTTGCACTTTGTCCCCTTCCCTCCTATTTCAACATTACACCACAGGCCGGATCTTAGTTCCCTGACCAGGGATCAAACCTATGCCCCCTGCAGTGGGAGTACAGATTCTTAATCATTGTTTTGGGCTGCCAGGGAAGTCTCTTAGCAGCATGTCTTGTATAATAACTACTGCCAAGCTGGAAACCTTCCTGTATCCTCTCCATCTGAGAGGATGGAGAGGCCCCTTTATCCAACCTCAGAACTGCCCCCTTTAGTTAAGCACTCTTATATCTTGTCTGGACAGTTGCCATGGCCTTTTCATTAACTTTCTTACTTTCTCTCCCTCTCTGTGCTCCAGTGCATCTCATTAAAAACATGAGCATTGTTGCCCCCTTCCTAAAAACATGATCATTTACAGAGTGAAACCCAAAGTTTCTTAACAATCAAGGCTCTTAAGATTTTCCCTGTGTATGCGCCCTTTGTTGCTCAGTCATGTCCAACTCTTTGCAAGCTCTTGAAACTGTTTACCTCAGATTGGGGTTTGAATCCACACAGCTGGCACTTGAACCCAGTCAAAACCCACAGGACTTGGTTTCAGGACCTAATGGAGCTCAGGTTCTTAATGTCTCATCGCAGAAAGAATTCAGTGAGAGAGACAAACTGATAGGTAAGAAATGGATTTCTTTAGACTCAGAGAGAAGCACACTCCACAGGTAGAGTGTGGGCCATCACAGAGGGTGAGTATGGCTGCTGCGAAATGTGGCATGGTTAGTTTTTAGGAGCTGGGTAATTTCATATGCTAACAAGTAGGATTATTCCAGTTCTTTGGGGAAAAGGGTGGAGAGTTCCAGGAATTGGGCTGCCTCCAGGAACTGGGCCACAGCCCACACCCACTTCTTGGTCTTTTGGCAGTGCCTTGGAACTGTCACGACAAAAGGAAAGATGGACCCATTTGAATGCAGAGTTCCAAAGAATAGCAAGGAGAGATAAGAAAGCCTCCTTTCAGTAATCAGTGCAAAGAAACAGAGGAAAACAACAGAATGGGAAAGACTAGAGATCTCTTTAAGAAAATTAGAGATACAAAAGGAACATTTATGCAAAGATGGGCTCAATAAGGGACAGAAATGGTATGGAGGTAACAGAAGCGGAAGATATTAAGAAGAGGTGGCAAGAATACACAGAAGTACTGTACGAAAAACATCTTCACGACCCAGATAATCACGATGGTGTGATCACTCATCTAGAGCCAGACATCCTGGAATGTGAAGTCAAGTGGGCCTTAGAAAGCATCACTACAAACAAAGCTAGTAGAGGTGATGGAATTCCAGTTGAGCTATTTCAAATCCTGAAAGACCATGCTGTGAAAGTGCTGCACTCAATATGCCAGCACATTTGGAAAACTCAGCAGTGGCCGCAGGACTGGAAAAGCTCAGTTTTCATTCCAATCCCAAAGGAAGGCAATGCCAAAGAATGCTCAAACTACCACACAATTGCAGTCATTTCACACACTAGTAAAGTAATGCTCAAAATTCTTCAAGCTAGGCTTCAGCAATATGTGAACTGTGAACTTCCTGCTGTTCAAGCTGGTTTTGGAAAAGGCAGAAGAACCAGAGATCAAATTGCCAACATCTGCTGGATCGTGGAAAAAGCAAGAGAGTTCCAGAAGAACATCTATTTCTGCTTTATTGACTATGCCAAAGCCTTTGACTGTGTGGATCACAATAAACTGTGGAAAATTCTGAAAGAGATGGGAATACCAGACTACCTAACCTGCCTCTTGAGAAATCTGTGTGCATTTCAGGAAGCAACGGTTAGAACTGGACATGGAACAACAGACTGGTTCCAAGTAGGAAAAGGAGTATGTCAAGGCTATATATTGTCACCGTGCTTATTTAACCTATATGCAGAGTACATATTGAGAAACACTGGGGTGGATGAAGCATAAGCTGGAATCAAGATTGCTGGGAGAAATATCAATAACCTCAGGTATGTAGATGACACCACCATTATGACAGAAAGTGAAGAAGAACTAAAGAGCCTCTTGATGAAAGTGAAAGAGGAGAGTGAAAAAGTTGGCTTAAAGCTCTCAGTATTCAGAACAATAAGATCATGGCATCTGGTCTCATCACTTCATGGGAAATAGATGGGTAAACAGTGGGAACAGTGTCAAACTTTATTTTTTTGGGCTCCAAAATCACTGCAGATGGTGACTGCCGCCATGAAATTAAAAGATGCTTTCTCCTTGGAAGAAAAGCTATGACCAACCTACTTTGTCAACAAAGGTCCATCTAGTCAAAGCTATGGTTTTTCCAGTGGTCATGTATGGATGTGAGAGTTGGACTATAAAGAAAGCTGAGAGCCAAAGAATTGATGTTTTTGAACTGTGGTGTTGGAGAAGACTCTTGAGAGTCCCTTGGACAGCAAGGAGATCCAACCAGCCCATCCTAAAGGAGATCAATCTTGAATATTCATTGGAAGGACTGATGCTGAACCTGAAACTCCAATACTCTGGCCACCTGATGCGAAGAGCTGACTCATTTGGAAAGATCTTGATGCTGGGAAAGATTGAAGGTGGGAGAAGAAGGGGAGAACAGAGGATGAGATGGTTGGATGGCATCACCAACTCAATCGGCATGAGTTTGAGTAGACTCCGGGAGTTTGTGATGGACAGGGAGGCCTGGTGTGCTGCAGTCCATGGGGTTGCAAAGAGTCAAACTCAACTGAGTGACTGAACTGAACTGACTGGAACTGTCATGGCACTTCTGGGTATGTCATGTAGCTTGCTGATTGAGGATCAAGGTCTAGTGGAAGTCGACTTTTATGCCATCTTGGACCCATTTGATTTCAATGGGTTTATGTGATATCCTTGGGCTATAAAATTGTGCCCTTCTCCTTTCCCTCCTATTATACCATGGACTGTAACCTACCAGTCTCCTCTATCCATGGGATTTTCCAGGCAAGAATACTGGAGTGGGTTGCCATTTCCTTTTCCAGGGGATCTTCTCAACCTAGGGATCAAACCCATGTCTCCTGCATTGGCAGGCGGGTTCTTTACCACTGAGCCACCTGGAAAGCTTCTGCTTCTCCAGCTTCATCTACTATATGCGCCAGGTATCATATCTCACCTACTCCTTATACCCTATTAATATCAGTTTCTCATCCTTGCCCAAACAAGCATTTTCCAACCTAGATACCGGAATATATTGGGTTGGCCAAAAAGATTGTTTGGGTTTTTCGCACGATTATGCTGCTGCTGCTGCTGCTAAGTTGCTTCAGTCGTGTCCGACTCTGTGCGACCCCATAGAAGGCAGCCTACCAGGCTCCTCCATCCATGGGATTTTCCAGGCAAGAGTACCAGAGTGGGGTGCCATTGCCTTCTCCGTCACACGATTATGGAACGACTCTAACTTTTTGGCCAACCCAATGTATTCCAGGGTAATGAACAGACATGTAATGGGCCATCATGGAGCTATGCACTAGTGCTAAGGGACCCAGAGGAGGAGCAACCATCAGCCTACGTGATTGGGCAAGAAGTACTTGTAAGGCCAGAGTAGGAATTACTGGGTAGAGTCAAAGGGGAGATGATCAGCATCAGATACTAAGGTGCAAGCAACATAAGGGAGCTTTCAAAGTATAGCATCTTAGAGTAGCAGAGTGTGTGTAGTGGAGGATGGAGGCAAGTGAATGGTGATTGTTCTAGCCCAGCTAAACTTTATATAAGGCAGTGGCGCATATTAGGGGAGGCTTGAAGAGATTTGCAGAAGAGATCCCTCTGGAGAGGCACAAGGAACCTAAAAAAATGCAAGTCTTTGTCCTTAATTCCAAAAAGAAATGCTCTGGGTGAGATGAGACCTAGGGCTTTGAAGGACAAGTTTCTGGGATGGAGAGGAGAGTGAGGGTTCCCAGAAAGAATCAATGAATTGGAGTTATTAAAAAATGAAGGAGAGGGAACACTCGTGCCTGGGAAGGAGTGTCAAGGAGAAATCCAGCTTCCTACATGTAAGATAAGAGTGTAATATAATTCCTCCCTCATTAGATAAAATGTGTTAAGTTTGTGGTTTTGTGCCTGGTGCTTGGCAGATTTTTCAGAAGTTTTAAAGTTGTTAAGAGCAGTGATGGCTGAGTGGTTAAGGCACTGGACTCTAAAACCAATGGGGTCTCCCCACGCACGTGATCCCTGGATCAGGAAGGTCCCCTGGAGGAGGGCCTGGCAACCCACTCCAGTATTCTTGCCTGGAGAATCCCTGGACAGAGCAGCCTGATGGGCTACAGTCCATGGGGTCGGAAAGCAACTGAAGCAACTTAGCATGCACACATGCACGAGAATTTGATAAACCGTTTTCCATAGACTGCGTGATCCTCAGAAGTATGGAATCCAAGGCAGAGAACTTACAGATAGGAAATTGGCCGCCCAGAGGGTCCAGCTCCCCCAAGTCAGAGGTTGGCGGGGTTGAGATCCCAGACCCAGCTTTCTGCCTGAGGCTTCTATGCCTTTGGAAATACTTTCAAACTGGAAATTCTGGTTTTTTAAATTCTTTTAAGCAGGAAATCTTGAACTTGCATTCCCAGAGAGATTCCAAGATGTGAAAGTAGGGCTCAGTATAATGCTAATCACAGTGATAATAGTAGTACTTAAAAGAAGCCATTTCCTCTAGTGTGTTTTGGAAATTCATTGTGTAGGTAGCCTGGTTGGGGGAAGGGAGGGAGAGAAGAAGGGCCTTAAAATTACCTTCAACTAATAGCAAAGACGCCTGGTGATTGCTTTGGGCACTTCAATGTAAATGGTAATGGGAGGGCACCTTGCTTGCCTCCATTGTTTTAGGCTTCATCACTGGCTTCACTCAAACAAAGGCTATGGGGAGATTAGTGGAGGGTGTGGCCTGGCCCCGCTCTGGGTCGAAGTCTTTGGCAGTCCAGGGCCCAGAGTGTTCTAGCACTCCTCTGTCTTCCTGACTAAGAGTGGGACACATCAGAACACTCATGCATGTAATCAACTCTAGGGGTGGCTTCTACCAACAGTCCAGCCTGGCAGCCAGATTGTTGATCAGGTTTTTTCCCTAGTCAAACCAAAGAGACTTGAAAATAATTGTTTGTAGTTTCTCACATGTACCGCATGCTAGAAATTTTTTCCTGCTGTTATTCCTTTTGCATATTGCAAATCTTCCCCAAGGATCCATGTACGTGGAATCTGTGGTACCTGATGGGTTCCCTGCTGTCAAAGGCTCACATTTGGATGGGAAACAAGTGAAGAGGCGTCTGTGGAGCCAACTAGCAAAATAGTTAGGGGGGAAAAAAAGGAAAGAAGAAAAGAAAAAGGCTGGAGACAGAAATGTGATCTTGGGAGGGACATGTAGACAAATAAGTATACAATATGGCAGAATGGGACACAGGTCACGTGGATCCCATGGCAAGAGCTGTACACAAGTTGGAACAAGGTGATATGGGAGCCTGTGGAGTCAGTCTGGGAGGCTTCACAATGTTGTGCTCTGTCCACTGAGAGGCTGCATTCTGGGCTTAAGTTTTGTCCACCAAATTAGACATAATTTTCAACTTTTAGTCTGTGCATTTTTTTCAGTCAACAGTTTTATGAACTATGGAGGACCGCCCCCCCTCCCCCACCACACACACTCTTCTTGGTGATGACTATAGTCAATGGAGGACTGTAAAAAAAAAACCAAACAGATTCTCTGGCCCGTCCCCCAAAGAATCAGATTTTGTAGTTCTGGGTGGGCTCTGGAAGTCTAGTGGAAAACATCAGTCAAAATGGCCATCATTTAAAAATCTACAAATAAGAAATGCTGGAGAGGGATGGAGAAAAGGGAAACCTCCTACATTGTTGGAGGGAATGTAAAATAGTGCAACCACTATGGAACACAGTAGGGAGGCGCCTCAAAAAATTAAAAGCAGAGTTGCCATATGATCCATCAATTCCTGCTCCTCAGGCATATATCTAGACAAAACTCTAATTCAAAAAGATACATGCACCCCTTTGTTCATAGCAGTGCTTTTCACACTAGCCAAGACATGAAACAACCTAAATGCCCATGGACAGATAAATGGACACTGGAATACTACTCAGCCATGAAAAAGAATGAAGTAACGACAGTTTCAGCAATATGGATGGACCTAGAGATTTGCATACTAAGTGAAGTAAGTCAGAAAGACTAATACCATACAATACTACTTAACTGTGGAATCTAAACTATGACACAAATGAATTTATCTACAGAAGAGGAACAGACTCACAGACATGGAGAACAGACTCCTGGTTGCCAAGAGGGAGGGAGGTGAGTGAGGGATGGATTAGATACGGGATTAGAAGATGCAAACTATTATAAACAACAAGATCCTACTGTATAGCACAGGCAACTATGTTCAGTATTCTGTAATAAACCATAATGGAAAAGAATGTGAAAAAGAATGTATGTATATGTATAACTTATCACAAATGGGCTTCCCTTGTAGCTCAGTCAGTAAAGAATCTGCCTGCAGTACAGGAGACCCAGGTTCAATCCCTGGGTTGGGAAGATCCCCTGAAGAAGAAAATGGCAACCCACTCCAGTATCCTTGCCTGGAAAATCTCATGGACAGAGGAGCCTGGTGGACTGCAGTCCATGGGGTCACAAAGAGTCGGGCACAACTGAGCAACTGAACTGAACTGATATGTATAACTTTGTCACTTTGCTGTACAGCAGAAATTAACACATCATAAATTAACTATACTTCAATAAAATAAATTTAAAAGCACAACAACAAGAAACAAACTGCCTTGTGCTTCTGATAATCAGTCATTGGAGTCTATTGGTGCAGTGACGGGACAGGCCCAAATGGGGTCATAGCAGAGCGGTGTGTTGGTGGTGTTAGTGCTCTAGGGACACACTTAGGTTTAAGTTAAGAAGTTTGCCCAGTAGAATAGAAGGAAGGAAACTCAGGTCATGGAAACACAGATACAGAAGCTGAGGCCAAGACTGAATGTTGCCCTGCTCAAGCAGCTGAGGGTAGCTCCAAGTAGGTGGAGTACATGAGGAGAAGAGGAGGATGTAAGACCAAGAAGGAAGATTTAGGCCAGGTTGCAAAGGGCTAGCCTTCAATATTGTGCCGAGGAGTCTAGACTCGAATGCGGAGACAATGAAGAACCAGAGAAGGTTACTTTTATGCACACCCATACCTTGATAGGATACTGTGAGTTCTTAAAACAATTATAGGGATTCAGTTATTCTTTCCTTCTGTCTCTTGGGTAAATTAATAAATAATTCAGGATGCGAGTGAATCTAAGTCAATCAGCAGGTTTAGGGCAGAATATGAAGAAGCCTGTCTTAAAAACATCTTTCACTTGGATTATTGAAAAAGCTTTTTGTAACTGGACTCCTTGCTTCAGTCTGGTCCTTCTCAGATAGGTCTTCCTTTCCTGGTTCTGAGACATATTTTTAAAAGGACTGGCACACATCCTTGCTTAAAATCTTTCAGTGGTTCCCTGTAGTTTCCACAGAATGATAAAGTTTCATCCTAGCCCAGTGTGCACAGGTATTCATGAACTGGTATCATCTTAGTTATAGTAGTTTTTATTGCTTTTCTGTTTGTTGTTGGGTTTTTTGTTTGTTTGTTTGTGTAAACTAAGTTCATTTAAGGAAAATAAATGAAAATTTATTTGATGCAAGGAATAGGGGTGCAGGCTGGATACCCAAGAGAAGTGAATAATCAACTTGGCTTCAGAAAGTGTCACTCTATAATTTTCTATGTCTTTACTTTTTAAAATTTTTCGTTAACTTAAGCAAACTGTATTTGGGAGTACATTCACTGGCAGTCTAGTGGTTAAGAACCCATGCTTCCAACGCACGGGGCATGGGTTTGATCCCTTGTCAGGGAATTAAGATCCTGAAGCTAAAAAATAATCATAAATAAAATTTAAAATGTTTTTGATGTCTGGAGAAGGAAATAGCAACCCAGTCCAGTAGTCTTGCCTAGAAGAGTCCATGGACAGAGGAGCCTGGCAGGCTGCAGTCCATGAGGTTAAATGACTGAGCATGCATGCGTGAGGGTGGAGGGAGATGGGTTGGTAGCAATACACTGGTAGAACTAAAAAAAAAAAAAGATGTTTTTCATGAAAATATTATGCATTCACATTGTAATATACTTCTAACAGTATGGAAGTACACAGATGACAATTGAGTTGTTTTTCACATGCCTCCCACTCTCTGTCCCCAGATGTAACTACTGTTAGTTATAGATCTATCCAATCTTCTATACATTTATGTGTCGATATATTTACACTGCTGCTGCTGCTGCTAAGTCGCTTCAGTCGTGTCCAACTCTGTGCGACCCCATAGACGGCAGCCCACCAGGCTCGCCCATCCCTGGGATTCTCTAGGCAAGAATACTGGAGTGGGTTGCCATTTCCTTCTCCAATGCATGAAAGTGAAAGTCAAAGTGAAGTCGCTCAGTCTTGTCCGACTCTTAGCGATCCCATGGACTGCAGCCTACCAGGCTCCTCTACCCATGGGATTTTCCAGGCAAGAGTACTACATATATCTAATTTTTTGTTTTTCCTAAATGTAATTGTGGGCTTCTCTGCTGGGTCAGTGGTAAAGAATTCTCCTGCCAATGCAGGAGACCAGGGTTCAATCCCTGGGTAGGGAAGATCCCCTGAAGAAGGAAATGGCAACCTACTCCAGAACTTTTGCCTGGGAAATCCCATGGACAGAGGAGCCTAGCAGGCTTAGCCTATGGGGTTACAAAAGAGTTAGACATGACTTAATGACTAAACAACAACAACAAAAATGCAATTGTACCATATGTATTTTAATCTAGCTTGCTTTTTTTCACTTAATACATTTCTTAGCTTTTGTTTTTGGTGAGGGGTTGGGTATTTTACTAAATTTTTTAGACATTTAAATTATTTTGGAAATGTCCAACCTTGTCTCTGTAAACAAATAAATTTTAAAATGTGTGTTTCTATACCTGATTCAGGAAAGAGGATCAGGCTGCCTCTACTTTGGAGGTGCAAATTCTTCTATCTTTAGTGCCCAGAGAGAGATGGCTGAGGGAACACAGGGCCGTATCCTTGGGACTAGTATAAATTCTGGTCAGTCCTTAGCCAACATTTCTTTTCAAGTTGCTTAATATTTACTTTTTACAAAACTGTTATAATTTGCCATCTGTTATCTCTTCAGTTAATTTTCCAAAGGCCTGGGCAGACTCAGTCTTCACGTTTCTCAAATTTGCACGATTCCTGGTTTCTAAACATCTCCAAGTTCCTGTTGTTGAAAGTCTCACAGGCCTGAATAATCACCTCTCTCCCTTTCTTCAACCTAAATAATCTTTTCTCACAGAAGCCCCCAAACCTTCATCTGCTTCTCCCTGACAAGAATTCTCGAGGGCATAGGGAACTTCCTAGTCCATGAGCGGTAAGACACTAGACAGCTGGGATTTTGGAAGTGGGAGCCAACATATTGGAAGGGTCCTCAGGCAATAATGCCATTTCTCTTCATATTTGAGTCATTTTCACCTCTCCAAATTTTCTTTCTTTTTTGAAAAGTTTATTTATTTACTGACTGTGCGGAGTCTTTGTTGCTGTGAGGGGGCTTTTCTCTAGTTGTGGCAAGCAGCGGCTACTCTTCGTTGCAGTGCTGGAGCTTCTCATTGTGGTGGCCCTTCTTGTTGCTGAGCCTGGCCTCGAGGATGCGTGGACGTCAGTAGTTATGGCACGTGGGCTCAATAGTTGTGACCCATGGGCTTCATCGCCCCAGGGCACATGGGACCTTCCTGACCCAGAGACAGAACCTGTGTGCCCTGCCTTGGTAGGCACTTTACCACTGAGACACCAGGGAAGCCCCTCTTTCTCTCCCCCTCCATAGGTAAGTTTTGGCATTTTTATATCCAACTCCCCTCCCACTGCCCCCAAATTTTGTTAGACAGCTTGTGCTGCTAGAACTGAATACCATAGGCTGGAAGCTTATAAACAACTGAAATTTATCGCTCACAGTTGTGGAGGCTGGAAGCCTGAGATCAGGGTGCCAGTAAGATCAGGGTCTGATGAGGCTCCTCTTCTGCAGTGCAGACTTGTAGTCTCACATGGCAGGCAGAGGGCCAGAGAGCTCTCTGGGGTCTCTTTTATAATGCCATTCATGAAGACTCCACTCTTGTGACCTAAGTATCTTCCTGAAAGCCCCCACCTCCTACCACCGTCACATTGTGGGTTACGATTTCAACATAGGACTTTTGTAGGGACAAAGATTATTCAGTCCATAATACCAAAGTTATTTTAAAAAAAACAAAAAGGAACTCAGACAATAAGCTCTAATTTACCCTTTGTCTCTTAAAACCCTTCTCTCTGTTGAATTTAAAGATAAGTTTTACAGGGGACATGGCTGCCCATCTCTATTTTCAGCTCTGGAGGCCCAGAAACTTTATGTGTTTATGCTAAACTAACTCACAGGAAACTCTTACAAAAGCTAAAATGCCAACTTATTGGGAATTCCCTGGTGGTCCAACGGTTAGGACTCTCTCACTTCCGTTGCAGGTGGCACAGGTTTGGGGAACCTCTGGTCCGGGAACTAAGATCCTCCAAGTCCAGTGGTGTGGCCAAAAAAAAAAAAAGCTGTTTATTCAACTTTAGCCACTATTATCCTTCTAACTTAATATAAATGTAACTATGTTCGGGTCCCATTGCCTCTAGGTCCTATAGGATTAGGTCAAACTGCTTAGCCTGGCATGTAAGGCCTTTGCAATCTGGCTTTGAACCAAGTTTCCAGTTGATTCTCATGTGTCCTCCATGTACTTTCTACATATTCTTCCCTCTGTCTGGAATGTCCTTTCTGACTTTTTACCAGGCAAAGATTTTATTTTTAACTGATGCTTCAGATGAAATAGCACCTTCTCTCAAAGTCTTCTCTGACCAGCCCTGCCCTTACAGCAGGGCATATTAATTGCTACCAACTCAGGGTAATTATGGCTTTTATTTTATTAGATTACAACTCATCATACTCAAATTGCTTGCTTCTTCCATTGGACAGTGAACTCCTTGAGGATCAGAAATCCATTTCATCTATTAAGATAATCCAGAGTATCAGCTAAACACAGGATCTCCATAAACGTTGAACTGAATTGAACTTCTGTCTTTGTACTTTTTGCAATTACTTCCTTTTATTTCCTAAGTTCTTATAAAAGTTAATTTTGAAAATGTCAGCCTGTCTCAGCTGTCTTTAGACGAAAGGAAGATAAAGGTGTTTGTTCATGCAGGGACTGGGAAAAAGCACATCCCTGGGGACCAGGAACAGCGACTGCTGTGGAAAAACAAGTGAAGGATCCCACCAAGATGGGAAAACACCGCAGAAGAAGCCAGGCCAAGCCACAACTATTTCTTTCCACCAGGAAATTACCTTTGGAGACCTTGTCTTTCCTCATAGTTGGAGATTTCTGTATATCAAAAATGAAGGGCCCTAGGACTTCTCTTGTGGTTCAGTGGCTAAGACTTGGTGCTCTCGATGCAGAGGGCCAGGGTTTGATCCCTATTTATGCAACTATATCCCACATGCCTCAACTAGGAGTTTCCTTGCTGAAACGCAAGCTCCAGCATGCTGCAACTAAGGCCCAGTGTAGCCCCCCCCAAATTTTTTTTTAGTGGAGGGCCCTCCTCCCCCGTGTTCCTTTCTGTACAGGATGTCCTCTGGGTTTGTGTGCAGTGGGTGGAGGATGGCTTCCTAACTGGGACTGTCTCAGGTGGGATAAGAAGAATCAACACAAAAGGGTTGGTTCACGGTTGCCCAGCATCACATCTTCCTTCTTCCAGCTAATCAGAAGGTGAGTGCGCTCAGCTGAGCAGATGCGATAGACCAGATCTCAGGAAACAGGGACATGGACAAAAAGGATACAGAGGAATGCGTCCGGTTGGACCTTGTTCTGGTGTCTCCAAATTTCATTCCCACAGAGCCATAATAGGGTGACCACGACTGAATCAATTCCTCTGGTCCTCCAACTCCCCTTTCCTCCTTCAATTCCGAAGTGCCTTGCCAGCCCTTTATGTCTGCCCTGGAGAGGAACTGGGATCTGAGAGTGGAGGAAAGCCATGGACCGGGAGCCCCCAGCCTTCCCCTATGGTCTGGTGTTTACCAAGTTCTCAACCTTGAAGTTATTTGTGACCCTCTCTGCTTTACTGAAGAAAAATGGATTTTACCTCAACTCATGATTCCTGTTTAAATATTTAGTTTCATCAGCACAGGCCCAAGTGCCTTTTCCATTTCCCCTGGTGCCTGGGAGCCACGCTGACACCAGCATCATAAATAATGCATCAGATACCAGCAACATGCCACTGGCTGGGAATTGCTCCATCCCTCACATCTCGGGGCCGGCCCTCAGCTGCAGTTGCTTTAGGAGAAGCTGGCTACCATGGAGAAGTCAGTATGGAACTTTGAAGGCTTCACCTCAAATCTCCTTCTGGATGCAATAACTGTGATGGGCAAGCAGTTTCCCACTCCAGCCCAGATCTGAGGGACTTTGTGGGGGTGTGCAGAGGTGTGTGTTGGTGGGAAGACTTGGGAACACCACAGTCACACAGTCCTCAGACTCTCTGCCTTTGAAGTTGCTCTTACCTAGTGAGAGACTTCAGGCCACCAACAGAAAGGGTCCAACCTCGGTTCTGTGTAAATGTGGAGAAGAGACTGGGGACACTTGACAGGAGGAGGCAGCCAGGTTTAAGGACACAGGAAGAAGACTCAGTGAAATGCTGGAACCTTCTCTCTCCCCTTCACTTCCAGAATTCTGACTCCTAACTGGGAGGAGGGCTCCACCCTCTCCATCCTCTATTCCATGAACACAGTCCAAATTTCACCCACCATATCAGAAGCCTGTGGGTGGGTGGAAGGGAGTTAGGACTTCCAGTGATGGACGTTTCATCTCCTCTTGCAGAAAGCAACCAGTGATGGGATTTGACTGGACACTTTCTGGGCAACCTTTACCAAAACTTCAAAAAGGTTAAGCTGCCTCCAGGTGCCCTCTATTTGAAGCCAAGTCTTCAATGCTCTGATTGGTGCAATTAAATGGGAAACATTGCATTAGTTGCCACTAATAATATGGCCCTGGCCTGGCTTTGTAAAAGAAGCTCCTTGGGGCAGCTCTGAACTACTCACGGTTTATCCTCCAAAACTTCACAGAGATAAAAGGAAACATAAACAACCATTTATTTATCCAGGAGTTCAAAGTTTCACTTTGAGCTCTCCAACATTTCCTGTCCTTTTTGAAATCAAGACTGCAAATAAACTTCCCTCAGTCTCCTGTAGAAAGGGCAGCAGCTACCAACCTATGGATAAAGATAACCGGGACTGATGGAAGAGCAAATTATAGTACTCATCCTTCATTCTGGGGGATTCATGAGCCCCTTCTCTGCTCTTTGGAGCCATCTGCGCTGTAGAATATCTAAGGCCAGACCCTCTAATTTGGTTCAAACTGGCTAGGATTTGGACAGTCAGGAATTACCAAAAGAGAAGACGGCAAGGGAGCTGGTCTCTGAAGACCACCATATTGTCAAATCCAGCGATCGATTGGTTGCTCTGGTTTATCACCTTTAGACCCCACTATTTATCACATGGGTCCTGGAACCTGGGCTTCTCAGACTTTTTTCCTAGCTCCCTACCTCTATATTGAAGTATGTTAGCCTCGAAACAAGTCTCTGTGTTTCCACTCTCCACAGTGGAGTGTGGGTTTGTGTTTGTGTGTGTGTGTGTAAACTTTCAGGAGGCTTTGTTTCAATCATGATATTTTGTATATGGCATCACTTATAACCAAGACACTTTATTTAAGATGAAAAAAATGCAGCAAGTGGCTCATATTCATGGAATTCACATGCTTCCCCTGACCCAGATGGAGTTAAGCTGAAAGAAAGGAGAACGGCCTAGGAAAACCTCAGTGACAGTATTAGGCATGAGGGGAACTAACTACAGCCTACACGACTGGATGCTGTCCAATATGATTTGGAAGAGGATTTAAAAAGGTAGCCAGTGTATATTGTCATTTCTCTCACAGTCATTAATTAGCACAGGTCTCAGAACCCCAGTTTGAGTTGGAAGGGGTCTCTTTCACTATCACATCAAATGAAATACAGGAGGAATTTTGGTTTTCTATTACATAAACTTCAGATTGGTGAGTTTTGAATCCCTAGTGCTCAGAGGAGGTTTGATGCCTCCAGAGAACACAGTCATGCTGCTTTGGTTTTTTGTTTGTTTGTTTTGAAGCTGTGGGATCTTAGTTCCTTGACCAGGTCCCCTGCAATGGAAGTGCAGAGTGGTAACCACTGGACTGCCAGGGAAGTCCCCAGGCATGCTTTTCTGAATTGTAAGTCAAGACTGGCCCCTTTCTATTTTGTATTCTTCATGTTCCAGGCGATCTTTTAAAAACGTCAATCAGATTCCTGTCACTCCTCTGTTGAAAGAGTTGACTTAAAAAATATTCACAACATAAAAGTTGCAAGTTATGCTTTCTTCAGGGGAACTTGTTGGAATTCAGGCCCAGGAGACAGCACCTCAAGTGACCCTGAGAGAAAACTCTGAAGAGGCGGAAGGAGGAGCCTGGTTGTTATATAGAAGTGTTGCAACAAAGGGCAGATAGGCTGAACATCAAAACAGTATCGTTAATTGAAGAAAACCAGATATCCCAAGTTAAGGAATTTAGTGCTTTTCTCTGTATGAGAAGATGCGGGAGTCTGGGCTTACTGAAATCATTCCTTTGATAGGAACCTCAGCTATCTGGGGCCAGTATCCTGTGTTTTTCAGGGTTCACCTTAGGGAGTGCCTGCAGTCTGGTGGCTGCTAGATAGCAGGTATTCTTTTCTTCCTGAGTTCCCTCAGGGTTCACGAGCTTACCTTCCTTGGTGGCTGCAATTGCTGATGACTCTGACATCCTTTGCTTACTGATATGGCAGGAAATCTTCCATTTCTCAAAAGCCTTCCCAGTATGCTTAGAACAAAATTCAAACACTTTACCAGGGCCTCCCAGGCTCTACATGGTTGGACCCTGCTCACTTCCCTGACCTCATCTCCTACCCACACTGGTCTTCCTAGGTCACAGTCAGGTCAGGCTGAGTCTTGCTTTGTGGAATTTGCGTTTGCTCTTCTCTTGTCCTGGCATGTTGCTCCCCACATGTCCCAGCAGCTCACTCCATTCTATCATTAGGTCTCTTTTGAGTTCTTACATCCAAGAAATCTTCTCTGACCACCATCATCATTTTTGGTTTCCCTATTCTGATTTACTTTTGGTAGTGCATTGATCATTGTATACTAGCACATCTATTGATGGATTTATTATATCTGGTCATTCTCTGACTTCTTCACAAGAATATAAGCTCCAGGGGGCAGGTGTTCTGTCTGTCTCCTTCACTGGTGTGTCCTTAGTGCCTTTAACAGTGCTCATTACTTATTTGATGAATGAAAAGGGCATTTTTGTAGACAAGATTATATTCTTGAAAGCCCCTACTCTACTCTCCACTCTAGAAGCATTGATTGGGATCTGAGGAGCCAGAGCACTTCCTGACAAAGGAATGGAGGGGTGAATTTGTGTATTGCCTTCTTGGTAATCTGTTACTGCTTATGGGAATGTGTGATACTCTACACGTGTGCCGGGGAAGGAAAAATGCAAGGGGAGAAGGATTATTCCACTGACAGCTGAAGGGCATAGCATCTGGGTGTTCTTTTCTGTGAGCACTAAGGCAACCATGTCTAAAGGACTTGAGCAGGACTTAAGTGGAGTGGTGCTGGGCCCCTTCTCTCTGTGTAACTCTATCTTTTAAAAAAAAAAATTTTAAATTTCATTTTATTTACTTATTTTTTGGTGTTTTGGGTCTTTGTTATTGCACAGGCTTCTCTCTAGTTGTGGCAAGCGGGAGCCACTCCCTAGCCATGGTGCTCAGGTTTCCCCTTGTGGTGGCCTCCCTGGTTGCAAAGCACTGCTTCTCGGGCACACGGGCCTCAGTGGTTGTGGCTCCCGGGCTCTAGAGCACAGGCTTAATATTTGTGGCACACGGGCTTAGTTGGTCCGTGGCATGTGGAATTCTCCTGGTTTCTCGGGGATGGAACCTGTGTCTCCCGCATTGGCAGGTGGCTTCTTTACCACTGAACCACCAGAAAAGCCCCCTCTTTTATTCTTTTATTCAGCTCCCATGTTCCTTAGTCTCTGCATATAGTGCTTAGTGTTTTCTGGCTGAATCTATGTTTACTTAAAATCAAAGGGTGGTTACCATCTGTATGAGTTTCCTAGGGCTGCTGTAACTCATTACCACAACTTGGGTGGCTTCAAACAACAGTAACGTATTGTCTCAGTTCTGAAGGCCAGAAGCCAGAAATGAAGGTGCCTGCAAACTTGATTCCTCCTGGGGGCTTTGATGGAGAATCTACTCCACGCTTCTACCCCAGCATCTGGTGGTTGCCGGCAGTCTCTGGCGTTGTTTTGGCTTGTAGCTCATAACACTCATCTTGGCCTCCACCTTTCCACGCCTTCTCTTCATTCTGTTCCCTCTCTTCTTCTGTTTCACACAAGGACACTTGTTGTTGGCCAACCCTAATTCAGGATGATCTTATCTTCAGATCAGTAGTTTCATCTGGAAATACCCTTTGGCTAAATAAAGTCACATTCGCAGGTTCTGGTTCCAGGTAGACATATATTTGGGAGGACCACTGTGTAACCCTCTATACCATCTTAGAGGCAAGAGGGTGAGGTAGGAAGAGACAGATTTGTTTTTCAGGCTGTGTCCTTTCCCTTCCCCCCATGTTCTTTTCTTCCCCCATTCCCACCCTCCCACCCCAGCTGCTTTTTTCACTCCGAGAGCAGACTTCTCTTTCCCTAGTTGAGAATTTTGCCTGTGGCAGGTCAGCCCTGGGGCATGCCCCCTTGTCTTCACCATCTGTCCTGGTGGTGACTTGGGTGGCTGTCTGCCTACACCCTGCCTGTTGCACATTTGGACCTGGACTCTGATCTCCTGGACCGAGACCGGCTAAACCTGTTTTCTCCCAAGCTGAAGGATTCAGGGAACCTGCTTCTTCCCCTGGGGCCAGGGTTTGGCTTACTCCTCAGACAAGACAGACCGGGCTCTGAGCTGATGGTGACATAGAAGAGGGTATTTCTAGCCCAGATCTCTCAAACTCTGGGTCTGTTCATCCACCTCTTTTCTAATGAGGAAACATACCTGCATGTTTCCAAAGGCACCTGGAACACAACTTTTCTAAAATTGAACCTGTCAACCATCCCTCTTCCCCCAACTTGCCTCCCCTCCCAGACTGTCTGCTCACTGAATCACACCTCTTTCCACCCAGTTGTTACCTTTTTTAAGTCTCCCCAAAGGCACCAGATCCTGCATCTCCCACACCTCTGGGTTTCTCTCAAACCAATCCATATCTCTCATACCCCATGACCTCTTACCCTATTCAGCAGCCCTTTCCCCCAACCTGTACTCTTTACCATCTCCAATTCACTCTCTTTGCCCTTATTGTAGTTCAGTCACTAAGTCCTGTCTGACTCTTTGAGACCCCATGGACTGCAGCATGCCAGGCTTCCCTGTCCTCTACCATCCCTGGAATTGCTCAAACTCATGTCCATTGAGTTGGTGATGCCATCCAACTGTCTCATCCTCTGTTACCCCACTTCCCATTCTGCCCTCAATCTTTCCCAGCATCAGAGCCTTTTCCAATCAGTAGGATCTTTGCATTAGGTGGCCAAAGATCTTTTTTTGCTGTGGTCTGAGTCATTCCTACAAAGGTGCCCTCTACACTTCCCATTGCCTTTTAGGATTCTAATTCCTGACCCCAAAGCATATGCTGTTGCTATCTCCCATTCAAATCCACAGCACTCTAGTGCTCCATAGGTTAAAAAACACAAAAACACCTCACAAAACAAAAACACACTTAAATCATTTAGAGTACCCTTCCAAAGGCTCATCCCTGTCCACCTTGAGATTTCCAGTCCCTTTTCCAGGACCTGGAGGCAATGCTGAACCTAGAGAAGGAAACTCTTTGTGGATGCCACCAAATGGCTGAGCTTGCTCTCCTTTGAGACCATGAGAGCACCATAGACTCCGAAAATACGCACTTTCAAAAGTCAAGACTTTCTGAGATTGGCCCTGGGCTTTCATGTTTTTAGCCCAGAGGATCAATGGAAGAGAAGGTGCCAGGACTGAAGAAGCTAGGAAACTCTGACTCTGGTTTTCTTTCCCTTAGGGGCTCAATTGCTTTGATTCTTGCTTTCTTCTGGAATAGTCATCTGCTGGTACAACCCGGGACCACCTTGGAATAGCTGAGACAGATTGGCATTTTTCCAATAGAATTTTGCTAAATAACAACATAAGTTTTGTTATGAAAGAAAAGAAAGGAAAAATAAAAGAAACAGATCAAAGAAAGCACAAAGGACAAGCTATGGTACTTTATCTAAAGCCTGTTATCTGGTTCCAGATTAATTACATTCTAGACCCCCAGGCTCTTTTCTCTTTCAGGCTCCTTTCTTGAGTTCAATATCACAAAACTCCCAGACTCTGGACAGCCCTATCTTGTTGTGTTTTTTTTTTTTTCCATATATAAAAACTCCATCTTGATGTTGAAGCAAAAACCAACACTCTGTCTTATCTATAGCTTCCTTGCAGCATCCACTTTTTCAGCTAAGCTGTGGGACTCTGGGGACTGACACAGAGAACATTCTGGGCCTTTTGGCAATCCCTTATCATGATTCTTTAATCACAGCAGTCATGCCAGGAAATTTTACCCATGGAGAGGCTGGACTTTTCCTGGAGTTTCTGGCACAATCTGAGAGACCCCTCTGTTTTAGTAATGAGGATGACTGGAATAGAGAGAAAGCACCTAATAAGTATAAAGCTTAACACGTGCCCCAAACTTTGTATATTTCACTTTTTAGTACAAGTGTTAGAATTAGGTGTCAGTAGCTAGTCGTGATTTGTAGAACTTGAGGATCAGAGGGGTCAAGCAACTTTTAAAGCCTAACAGCCAAGCTGGGAGTGAAGTTTGGGCTAGTTGGTGACGTCTGTGATCTGAACCATGCAGCCTGAGTAGGTAGAAGTGCCTTGGGTTCTTTGAAGGTATGGCTTTTCCACCCTTCTTTGTATGGTTTTTTTTTTTTTTTTCCTTCTATGTACAAACATTTGCTGAACTCTTTTATATGCATACTTCTTTGCTATTTGGAAGTATAAAAGTTTCATAGACAAAAGTCCCTGCATTCAACTCTGCACCTGGTTCTCTAACTATGTTAAGTCCATCATTCATGGGCACTTATTCCTCCAGATACTGAGCACCTATTATGTAGAAGACACTGGCCCAGGAGCTAGAGATGCAAAAGGTTATACACACAGAATCTAGAGGAAGGAAAGAGCCTGGGTTCCGCCACATCATTACTTCCACCATCATTAATTCCATTCCCCCAAATTTCTGAGGCCTTTCATGGGGGAATGGGGTGGGTTGGGGCTTCTGGATAAGGCTGTTCCTAAGGAGATCAGTATGGATGGAAGACGTTTTCTTGGCACTTTTTGCCCATTTATTGTGGTTAGTATCCAGTAAGGTGCACAAAGCTGGGGAAATGAGACAGGCAGGCAAGGAACTATCAGAAATACAGAGATATTTTGAAGGGGAGAAACTGCTTACTTATTTAAAAATAATGGGAAAACCCTTTAATAAAGCTTGCAACCTATTGTTCCTTTGCAGTTTATGGTTTCCAGGTGGCCTTTCCACTTGGAGACAATCTTCCTGGTTTAGAGAATTCTAGGCCAAAGGAAAGGGCTGAATTATCCCAACACTGCTGCCAGTTTATGGTTTAACTCCAGCTAAATTATGCAGCCTATTTACGTGTCAGCTCAGAAATGGAGAGAGTGATGTCAGATACGTCACAATATGTTTTCTGTGGAATCTCCAGTAAAGGGATTATGGTAAATAATAGCTGTGCAGTGTGCATAACAGAACAGCTTTACTTTTTTCTCTGGGTCAAAAGAGTTGACGTGAGATCACAATTTGACTCACAGCGTAAAACCTTTGGGAATCTGAAACTTGCTTGAGTTTAAAAAAAAAGCGGCAGACACCTGTTATTTGCATAGTGCTCTTTGCTGAATGGTTTACAAAGCATTTTAAGATATAATCACAACTGTTCCTTACCCCACCTGTGAGGTGCAATTAGTGTGTCCCCATTTTATGCTTGAAGAAACTTGAGTTACACAATCAAGGTAATTCAGGCAAAGATGCTTTATTTTTTTTTTTATTAAAGTGCTTTATATTTTATTTTTTGCTTTCCATTAGCTAGCCAGAGAACTATTTTCACCTCAATTTGTGATAATGACAATCACAAATGCCATCACCAGACAGAACACAGCCTTCTTTTCTGGGGACACTTCTCGTCCACAGCCGCCAAACCCAGAGTCAACAACACAAGGCTGTAAAGCACCAGAAACTCCAAACAACCCACGGCAGTAAGGGATCCTCTTCATGTTTATTACCCAACAATATCTGGGAGTAGTTCAGAATGGATTGGCTTCCCTAAAGAAAGTTGTTTGTGTTCATTTAGGGGACAACCAGCTCAGATTCAACTCAATTTGGCTCTTTGTTTCTGTGAGGGTCTGAAGGCTGAGAAAACAGGGGTTGTCTAGAGAATTTGCCTGGGAAAATAATAACTTTAAAAGCATTTGGCGCATAATCAGTTAACAGTCCATCATCAGCAAAGCTGACTGGCACCATCTCTTCCTTTGAGGAGTTGTGGTGACATGAACTGTAGGGCCCTGTTCCCCTAACGGCAAAGGAAGCCCCCCTCCTCTAATGGTCTCTTCTCCGAGCCGGGCTGCACTGCATATATGGCCTGTCTAGAGGCAAGGCCTCCAGGTGTGGGGAGTGGGTTCTGTTCATCCTGGTTTTGGGGTGAACGCGGATTGGCACGCCAGTGCAGTTAGGGTGGAGTTGGAAAGGGGTCAGTTTTCCTAGTTCCACCATCCTCTAGGTCTCTGCCCTGAGAAGCTGCAAGCACTTGGCATCCCCATGGCTCCAGAGCCTTCGGGCTCCAGGCCGGTTGCCTTAACCTCACCTAAAGGAAGGCGCCCTGCTGCGAGCACTTATTTGCATCCAAGTGTTTGCATCCAGACTGATGCTCACGTGCTGGAGGTCACAGAGCCTGGAGGTCTCCAGGGACAGAGGCGGGGAGAGGAAGCCCAGTCTCGGGGTGGGCAGGTGCCGGAGTACGCTGGCTGGGGCGGCAGGCCTCAGCCTGGGCCAGGACCCCTGCCCTAGGACCCTCCACTTCCAGCAAGGTCCCCCCAAGCCGCACCCCGCTCCCCAATTCCCTGCTGGTCCCAAGCGCTCCGGCCTCCCCTGGCCGGGCAACTCGGCCCTCCCTAGCCCTGCGCTGGGGGCGGGCACCTGCCCCCACCCTTGGGCGTCCCCTCCCCTCCACTTCCCCCTCCCCTTGTTCCCTCCCTTCTCTCCCCCCCGCGGCGAGGAGTCGGCGGCGGCCGAGGCTGAGGCGGCGGCGGTGGCGGCGGCGGCGGCGGCGGCGGCAGCGGCGGGCGGGGCTCGGCTCGGGCTCCGCGGGCGGGCGGGCGGACATGGCGGCCAACATGTACCGGGTCGGAGGTAGGAAGGCTCGGCCCGACCCGGCCCGTCTGGGAGCGGGCCCCGGGAGTGGGGGGGTCGGGGCGAGTTCAGCCTAACGGCTGGCAGCCACGGGCGCCCGGGCTGAGGGCGCAGGCGGCTGGGGGCCTGCGGTGGGGGCCGGGGCCGCCCGCCCCCCGCCCCTCCCCCTCCCCCACCGTGGCCCGCAAGGGACCGGGGCCCATCCACACCCCCCGCGCCCCGCCCAAGGTTTGGGGGCCAAGCCTGTACTTGAGGGTATGAATTATCACGCACCCTACCCTCACCCCCCACCCATGAAACCCACACGGGGGTGGGGGCCGTCAAGCCCCTTAAGAGGGTGGTTCATCCTCGCGTGGCATCTAGGCATTGGGGGTTTGGAGAGGGTAGAGGGACATTCGCCCCCTCCTCTACACCTTCCCTTCCTTGGGGGTGTGGGTGGGGGCGATGGGGGCCCAGCCAGGGGCACAGCTGGATAGGCCTGTTTGCGGGGACAGGGCCCTACACCTCTCCGTCGTCACTCTCCCTTCGGTTTCTTGTCCGGTTCCTCCCCGCCCCCCTCCCCTCTCCCCCAATAATGGGGCTTAGAGGGGCCAGGGCACCGCAGCCTAGTCTGGGGAGTTGAGCTCTGCCTGGACGTTCGCTCTACTGTCTGCCTCCTTCCCAGCCTTCTGCAGAAGAGAGAAATAAGGTCAAACAAACTTTCTCCCTACTCACGACGCCCTCCTGTCTCTTTCCTGGTGAAATAATAATTCAGATAAGTGGCGTGTTTGTGTGTGAGACGTGCTCTTCTGCTCATTAGCCGATCTTCTTGATGGATGGTGGTGAGAATGGCCTGGCTAAATGAGGCCACTTTGCAGAAGGGAGAAGGGAAAGCGCCACTAAGATAGACAATACAGCTCAGCCTCTCAAATAAACACACAGTGGGGAGTTTCCAGTGAGCCTATTAGATGACAGGAAAAACCGCACTTGAAAATTTTTATCCTTTTGGTTGAAGGGCTGCAGCAATTTCATTATAACAAGACCCTAAAGGGGTCTAGATTAAATTTGTTAAATGAGGTATTAAAAAAAACCGATATCACCTCCAGAGAGCTCTGCCTCTCAAAAAGTGACCTGTCTCCTTTCTCCCCGCCCCCATCCTGCTAGATAGAGCTGTGAAAAAGTTGGTCCGTGTGCTTCTCCTCTGCTCACCTGATTTTTTTTTTTTTTAAGTTGGTGATTGAAATGTACTTTGGGCTGCTAAGCCTTTCAAGATGCTCTGAATTTGTCTTAGGTCAATAGTTTTATGTGAGAAGCATACTCCAGGGCAAATGGATTGGAGTGAGAAGATGTGGAAGCAGTCACAGTATGAAAGACACATGTTTAGTCAGCCCTGACTAAATGATAAGAGGTGTCTTTTTGTTTATTATTAAAAATTTGACACATGTGGGACAAGAGTCTAGGAGAACTTGAATAAAACATGAATGGAAGTGAAAATGCCAGGAAAATAAGGATCTGTGAATGGTAGGCACAGGAGGGAATATATTAAGTTTGCATTACTAAGTTTGCTTTTACCAGGGAATGAATTATGGGCGTGCTTCATTTTGAATGTGAATTACCTAATATAAAAAGTCACAGATTGGCACATGTGAACTTTCTGTTGAAAAGATTAAGCTCTTTACTTCCTTTGCTTACAGATTATGTCTACTTTGAGAATTCCTCAAGCAATCCGTACCTCATCAGAAGGATAGAAGAACTCAACAAGGTATACACCGAGTGTTCTTGATTCTAATATTAAGAAATGCTTGTTTCCTATTGAAGGAGAAGTGGGTAAAGGGCATAAGAGGTGATTTTACTTGCAGTTCCAGACTCTTTGAAAGTATGGATTTCAGATTAGAGAATTATGCAGGATTCCAAATATTTCGCTTTTTATAATTACCTCTGATATTAAATATTGATATTGAATATATAACATCTGCAGATTTCTTTAAATTGCTGGGAGCTTCTCTGAGCAGGCCACTCCAGTAACTCAGTCTCTTTTTATATTTGAAGTCATAATTTGTGTTTCTCCCTTTTTAGTGAATTAATTTTTTCCTGTTTCAGCTTGAGAAGGAAGAAGTTAGGAAATATAATATTTAAGGGAATTTGTAAAATTCTAGACTAGGCTAACTAATAAGAATTACAGTATTGGTATAATTATAAAGTGGCTTTTTTGGTACTGTAGGCTGGAATAAATAAAACTTACCCATTGTTTTGTCCATGATCAAGGGTGTCCAGGACAGCAGCAGCATAATGACTGTTGGCAATAGTTCAGCTTTTACAACGGAGGCACTTGAATAGTCATAAGCGACCTGACCATAAATTTCTGATGGTTTTGAGAGTTGCCTGTGTAACTGGTGAGGATTCTTGCGATCAAAATGTTTGGGGGCTATCTAGCTTATACTTTTCCCCCAAAATACCATCTGGAGACTGGTCCAGTTTTGAGTCCCTGGAAGCCAAGTCTGGCCAAGGGCATGCCTGACTTAAGAGCTTGGACGTCCTGGTTCACTTTTGGGGATACCCTGGCGATGTTGCATTTTAAAAACTTAGATTTTTGAGACCGCCAACCACCGAATGAAGCAAATGGCTGCAGGGTTAGGTCAGTCTGTGGGTGGAAACTGTTGAGATGTCTTCCTGAGGTGCTTCTCTTTTATGTTATTGATGTAAGGTTTAAGAATTGAGGCAATTCCAGGAAATTCCTTTGTAGTCCGGTGGTTCAGTCTCAGCGCTTTCACTGCTACAGCCCAGGTTCCATCCCTGGTCTGGGAGGAAAGATCCTATAACCCATGCAGTGCCGCTAAAAATTTTAAAAAAAAATTGTTTTAAATAAAAGGCTTAATAAAGATTTAGGCAATTCCACCCTGTTTACGGTATCAGTTTATTTAGAAAATTAACTAGGATTTAAAGAAAAATACTGGCCTGTGAGATTGCTATTCTCTGGCTGCTCCCTGCTTTGTTCATTTGGCTCTAAGTGGAGTAAACTCTTTCTTGGCTGATACTGTTTTTTTATGGCCACGCTGTGTGTGTGTTGTGGGATCTTAGTACCTGACCAGGGATTGAATCCAAGGCCATGGCAGTGAAAAGAGTCCTAATCACTGGGCCATCTCGGCTCTTTCTCATAGGCACTCACCTTAGTACTGTCTTGTTTCCAGTTCCCTGTCCCTTGCTTTTTCCTCCATATCATTTATAACCTTCAAATATACTTTATGTGTTTATAGGCATACCTCAGAGATATTGTGGGTTCGGTTCAGACCACTGCAGTAAGGCAGATATTGCAGTAAAGCAAGTCACATGAATTTTTTAGTTTCCCAGTGCATATAAAATTTAGGTTTACACCATATTGTAGTCTATTATGTATATAAAATGATGTACATGCAGGGATTTCCCTGGTGGTCCAGTGGCTGACTTTGAGGTCCCCAGTGTAGGGGGCATGGGTTTGATCCCTGGTGTAGGGATGATCCCACATGCCATGACTAAGAGTTCTCATGCTACAGCTAAAGATCGCCACGTGCAGCAACCGAGACCCAGTGCAGCCAAAAAAAAAAAAGATGTGCATGCCTCATTGAGAAATACTTTATTGCTAAAAGAAATGCTAGCTGTCATCTGAGTCTTTAGTGACTCATAACATATATTAAAGGTCACCATTACAAATGGGTCATAATAATGGAAAAGTTTGAAATGTTGCAAGATTTACCAAAATGTGACAGACACTAAGTGAACAAATGCTGTTGGAAAAATGGCACTGATAAACTTGCTTGACCCATCAGTTTGTAAAGAAACACAGTATCTGTGAAGTTGAGTGAGCCCAAGTGCAGTAAAATGAGGTGTCCCTGTATTTTCATTGCCTGATTTTGCAAACTAGAATGAAAGCCCTAGGTGTGTAGTGATCTTTTCTATTCACTAATGGATCCTAAGTGCTTTAGAATAGTGGCTGGCACATAGTTAAGGCATTCACTAAATATTTCTTTCTTTTAAAAAAAAAAAAATTTGAAAAAAAATTTTTTTTTTAATATTTCTTGAATTGGTGAGTTTCTCAGATGTCTGATGTTAATGCTTGTACATGGCTTTCCTGGTTACAAGTACTTTGGTTCATTCATTTTACAAATGTTTGTAAGAGCCTGCTACCTGCCAGGTACTTTTAGATACCCACTTTTAGGAACTGAAGAATGAATGAGATAGGTCTAGTAGTGAAGATGGACATCAGCCAGATAATTCCACAAGAAGAAGGAAAATTGCATCTGTGCTAAATTTACAAACACCAGAGCATGGTGCACTCGAAGCGTATAATCCAGGGATTCAAGTTTGTCACCTCTTGAGCCTCACAGTACCTTAAACTTTTAAAGTAGATGCATCATGGATTGTTGGGAAGCACCCCATGGTTAAGTAACTTAAATGTCTGGGGTACGCATTTAGCTAGAACCAGGATTATTTCAGACTCCATCCTTATATTACTGTTTACTTTGAAAGTCCCTCTCCTCCTCCACATCCTCACCTTCTCCCTCTGCTTTCATAGGAAGTCGTTCATATACTAACAGTCCTTAGGGGACTAGGGGTCACCGAATTGTGAGAGATGAGATTCTCTATAATTTCAGAGAATGACAATTTGAGTGGATGGAGTATTGATTAAAAGGAACTGTGATTGAGTAATTAATTATTAGATATTTACATAGGACCTTTATTTCTGAAGGGATGTGAAAGATAGATTTCATTTTAAGTAATTCATTAAATATTTCTCAAGAGTTTTTATTATACAGCAGGTACCATGCTAGGCTCAGAGATACTGCAGTGACCAATATGGACATGGTCTTTGCTATGGACCTGGTCTTTGGTCTACGTAGTGTGGACCCACACAGGGTCTACATTCTCATGAGGGAGACACAGAAGAAGATGAATGCACAGGTGTAAAGAAAATTATTATAAATGGTGTTAATGTCTACAAAGGAATAAGCAAGAGTCTTGACAGAATAACAGATTGCTTCCTTGGAGTAGGGATTGGACTTTAAGGACATTGAAATTGAAGCTGAAAGGATGAGAAGGAGGTAGTCTTGGGATCGGGGCCATAAGAGTTCCAGAAATGCCCTGAGTGGGTCACAGGTCAAGTTGGCCAAGTGGGGAAATTTAACACGATTGGAAAAATCCAAATAATGAATTTAAGAATGCTTGATACATTTGAATTGATAAGCTAAGAGAAAGAACATTAACCTATTTTATTAACTTTCTGCTAATTAGTTAGGATGTGTTTTAGGATTCTCTGGTCCAGTGGTTAAAACGTGGTGTTTTCCCTGCTGGGCCCCAGGTTCAGTCCCTTCTCTGGGAACTTAAGATCCTGCAAGCTGTACAGCATGACCAAAGGAAAAAAAAGAAAAAGAAATATAATTTTTTTTTAACAAAATTCCTAGGATAAGCATTTGTCACTATTTTTATATGAAATTCACTTTTATAGGTTGATAGTTCCTTTTTTAAAAAATCTTATTTGAGATATTACTTGTCAGTTAAAAAGCAGAACTAAGTATTTTCTTTTTTTGAATTAAAGAATAGATTTTTGTCTCATTTTTTTCCCCCCAGAACTTTCAGTTGCAAAACTAAGTAATGGGTTGATGAAAACAGTTCAACATTGTTACCTTATTCCCTCTTTTCCTCTTCTGTAAGTTGTACTCAGATAGACTGGTGATGATCTTTTGGAGGAAGACTATAAAGTTAGAATAGAAAACAGCTTTGGGAAAATTTTAGTCAGTCTAGTTTGGGTGTTGCTCTTCTAAAGATTCAGTCTGCACACATGTTGAAAGAAAACTTTGTGCCTCTAATAATGAGGGTACAGTCTCAGGAAGTTTTGGAAATTATGCTTGTGGGTAAATTCGATGTTATTTGCTATGGATATATTTTTTGGGTGTATTATGTTGTATAATTTGTGTGTATCTTCATATTTTGTATATTTTATTAGACATCCAGCTTGCCCTGAGATTTATTTTAATGTTTAGGGTCTTTTTTTTTTTTTTTTTTTGGTGGGGAGAAGGGAGCTACCAACTTCTTTGAGTATCTAATCTTGTCCCCCATCCCAATCTATATTTGCACATATAAGATTTTACACATAATTTCAGGAGATCCCCTCAAAGCCCTTTTGATGGAACCCAAATTAAGGCCCCTCCTGACATTTAGGATTTGTTGGGAATAAGGAGAGAAATTGGGAAAAGAAAGTTCCTTTCCATTTGTTCTAGTTGAAGCAGACTGTGGACTTTCCATGTTGGAAAGTGTTTGGTTCTTTTGTTTTTTAAGAATGTACTTTCTTAAGTTGAGGATAGAAATGGACATGAGTATGAGGTGGACTCAAAGCCCCTTATTGCTGGAGGATGTTTTTCTAACCATGTTTGACAGACTAGAGATTTAAGAGGCTGCAACCTAAGTGGAGAAAAGAACATAGTACGTTGCTGTTCATTGTATGTTCTTCTTTATACCTGTCTCCACTTTTCCAACCTGGGGGTTTGTGCAGGTCTTTCTTTTTTCTTAGACTACTCTGTCCTCCAGGCTCCACCTATTGGACTTTTCTTCTTTTCTGGCCAACTAAGGACCCTGTACTCCTTTCCTCCTCCTGGAAACTTCTGCTTTTTCCCCAGGAAAAAAACCTTTTCTGCTTTTTCCTTACTTCCTGCCTCCAGGAGTAAGAAATGGAGTCTGGAGGGGAAAAGAAAGGAGTAAAGGAAAATTGTGTTGGTAATTTGTCAGGAATGTTCTACTTTTTTACTTAAGTTATGGGGAACTGGTGAAGGTTTCTGGGCGAGGGACATGATGCCCGCTGGGCTCTGGAAGGTTGGAGAGGAGGTGACATATGAACGGGCAGCTCTGCTGGAGTGGAGGCTACATGAGGGTGGGCACCATGCAGAGGGTTGGCATCCCTAGTGCTTAGCACATGCTGAGTCAGGCACAAGAAGAGGGCAAAAGAGCTTTGGTGACTGTGTATACACCAGCTTTTAGCCTTGGTCTTCAGAGCTGTGCTTCTTAAATTATTTGTGGTGGAGGAGTTTTAAAAATCTTCAATATCTTAGGCTGCTTTTGTAAAATTTAAATAAGAGTAGAAAAATTAAAGTAGGCTTATAAAAATGCAGGCCTCATTTTTTGTTATTAGATTCAAGAGATAGGAAATTAACTCTCAAATACTATAATACACTTAATATCTGTACTGATTTCTGTTACACAGTAACAGTTGTGTACTGGGCCTTAGACTGCAGTTTCAGTAGTTCAACTTTAGAGGAATGCTTGAAGGGTGTGTGTGTGTGTGTACACGCACGCACGTGTGTGTATAATAGAGAAGAGGAATACTGTAGCTGTAAACTACCTAATAGCCAAGTGTATACATGATTCAGGAGAGAATATTTGTTTTGAACTATGCCTGTCTACCACAGGCAGGTTTAAATAAGAATTTAATTGGCTTTATAGAGTAGCCTTGTTGAAGGAACTCATCAGTGAGGCAGAAAAAAATGTAAATCTTAAAACTCTTGCTTTAGGTTTTTAATATGCTTTTGTCTCAAAAAGAGAAACAATGATAAAGTATGGGTAATTGAAGTCATTGATAGATTTTATTTACATGGAAATATTGGCCTGTTCATTTGGCAGACTGTGGGATCATTGCTTCTGGAGGATGTATTTGATCACAATATTGTGAATTATAGAAGCACTTTGGTTAGGATTTAATATGATTTCAATTTTAAGGGGCAATATTTCTACAAGACTATTCTTCACTCTAGAATACTGCTGCTGAACTTCATAAAATTGACACATTTACTGCAACACATACATATTCTTATTTCTTTGTGTCTGAGTATATCAGTTAGCCCAGAGAAATTCTGAAAATTTGTTCTCAAATTTGTTTGAAATTGGAAGTCACAAGAGCATTTTATTGTAATCTATGTGTTTTTACAGTGAACTTTGTAGTGAACGATTGACCTTGAAAGCTCTCAGAATTCATAAAGAATTGGAGGGTAGGAGCCTGGGCCCCAGCTGCAGTAAATTACAGCCTAACTGAATATTGATTGCATTCTAGACTGTAGTCAAAAAGAAATAAGCACTTCAGTGTTCATAACTCAAGGCTTTTAATACTTTCATATGTGAAGATAGACTAAGTTCTACCAAGAATATTGAGCGTTATGGGTTCATAGACTCCCTTGAGCTGAGAATGCTTTTCCAAGCTCTCCGGTCCACCTCATCTGTTGACCTGCCCTGCACCTGCAGAGTGTCTACATCTGTCGAACGCAGGGGTGTCTAAGAGGAGGGGCTGGGTGACATTGCGCTTAGTCTGTGCCTCTGGGAGAGGGTTTGGAGGACTTACATTTAAATGTTTTAAGTTCTGTTGTGGCTTTTTAAATTTGGGGGATTAGTTGCTTAAGGCTAATCAGAGTTAACTATGTCTGGCTTTAGTCATTAAAGCTGTCTGATCACTTTAGTTTAATTGATGCCAGTGAGTTATTTTATGTTTGACATTTCAGTTTCACTTGGAAGTTTTACAAATGTTGCTAGTCCTTATTTGAATTTTTTAGCTCTCTATCCTGCAGCTGTGGTTGGCACAGTAAGTGAGAGTGATCTTATAATTGTGCTGTCTCTAGTTTTGTTTTATAAACTACTTGAGTCTAATATTCAGTCCAGATGACTTTTATTTTTCTTATTTCTTAGACTGCAACTGGCAACGTGGAAGCAAAAGTAGTGTGCTTTTATAGACGACGAGATATTTCCAACACGCTTATAATGCTTGCAGACAAGCATGCTAGTAAGTTAATTGTCTTTTTCTTGGAAAAAACTTAAAATGTGTTTTGAGTCTCTTTTTTTCGTGATATTAGGAAAAATACTGTGTTACCTGTAACTTTTTAGTTTCCCATTTGTTTTCCTCTTAGTTTAGATGGGAGTAGGTTTTTTGGGTGACTCTTGGTTTTAGTATGTATATTTTTAGGATGCAACATACATTTATTAATTAGTCAAAAGGTTGAAATAGAAGTCTTTGCAAATAGGCTTTAGCAGACAATCAGGGCAGTGTTTTCTCATCTCCCGTTTTTCACGGTGGTTTGAAGTTTTGAATATGAGGAAATGAATACTTCACTGGTATTTTGGAGGACTTTTTCCCCTCCTCTATGAAACAGCTGGGTTATATTTACAGTTTGTAAAATTCTGAGTGGTATTATATGTTTGTAATAGTAGGTATGTGTGGGAAAAAAAGTTTGCTAAAGAAGTGCAAGGTGATAATGGAAAATTCTTGAAGGTAGCAACTGAGTATTTCTTTGCAGTTTAATTTTCATTGTGTGCTCTCTCCTCCCAGTCAACAGCTTTGACACATCCTAGCACCCCCCTGCCCCATTTATTTTTAAAGCAACAAAGGATCAATAAAAAAGTGATTTAAATTTTAAAAACGAAGTAAAGTAGTTTAAGTACTTTGTCTTAAAAGCCATTTTCGTCCTACAAAACATGTAATGAGATCAGGATATGTATGTGTGTGTGTTAGTCGCTCAGTTGTGTCTGACTCTTTGTGACCTCATGGACTGTAGCCCGCCAGGCTGCTTTGTCCATGGGATTCTCCAGGCAAGAATACTGGAGTGGGTTCCATTCCCTTTTCTGTATGTATGTGTATTTTTCAGTTTAATACTGTGATGTGTCAGACTCTGGTCTTGCGGATCCTCAAACTTGTGAAGTGCTTTGGTAATGGGGGAAAGGAGGCTGTTGCGCAGACAGGTTGGTTTTCTGTCTGTCTGAGATTTCCCCACTGTGTTGCCAATTTAACCAAGCAGATTGGGTGTCTGTAAGTTAAATTCCTACTATATTTTCTGCTGTAGTTTTATATATTTTTTAAAAAATTTCTTTCCATTTTTGTAGAGAAAGTGTTAATTATGATATGGGTTATTCTGTAGTATTTACAAATTATATATTGACAGATTCAGGGCAGTTGTATTTGTTCCTCATGTATGAGATCAGAATATTGCTTTTTAAAATGACGTACTAATCAGTTATTAATCTGTAGCTGAAATTTAGAAAGTTGACATGTCATTAAAGCATGCAAAATTATTTGGATTTTATTCACCATTTACAACATAACGTTAAGAAACAAAATGTCTCACTGATGTACTTTTGGATTTAGTTTAGCTTCTAACGTGATTTGTCATTGTAAAGGTAGTGAGGTGTCAAGATTGTTAGGGAGTCTGCTGACTGTTTGCGGGGGGTCTCAGCGTGGCTGCCTTTTGGAGCTGTCTATTTTAGGCTTGTAAATAGAAAATCAGGTTTTTCAGAATTGATTAGGCTCTTTATATTGGCTCATAGAAATGAAAATCTAAGAAAATTAAGAATCAGTCAAACTACTCAGTGGTAGTCATGCAAATTAAAGCAAGACCTGGGTTCAGATTCTGGTTGGTTACTTGCTGCCTGCCTTGGCAAAAATTCTTAACTTCTCATTCATCTGCGTTTTCCTTATTTGTAAAATGAGGTTGAAAAAAAATCACCTCATTTTGAATTATATTTTTATCACAGTTAAGAAAAAATTAAAGGAGGGAATTCCCCAGCAGTACAGTGGTTAGGACGCCACGCTTTCATTACTGATGGCCTAGTTTGATCCCTGGTGGGGGAACTAGGATCCCACAGCCATATGGCATGGCCAAAAAAAAAAAAAAACTAAACTAAAATTGCATACTTTAAGGAAAAAAATTAAAGACTAAGGGAAAAATTATGCCAGCAATGATGTGATGACTCAAGGAGTGACTTACAATGAGTGCTTAATAAATGTTGGTTTTTCCCCCTCAGTGATTTGTAGATCATCTGTTTGGATGGATTACTTCTATCTACATTTACCTGTTTTCTTCCATTATTTATTGATTTTTATTCTCCAGGTTAACTGTATATCCATGTAAAATAGAGTTAGAAGTATCAACTGTACTTTTGTTTCAATGTTGACTAAACCTTCACACGAAGAGAATAAAAATTGCCTGAATAGTTCATGCTTTATAAAGAGGTTTTTAAGGAGGGATTAATGGAGAAAACATATGAAAAAACAGAGTCCTGGATGTGGGTGCCACTTAATTTTCCTGAATCTTAGTTTTTCCACTTCGTTGTGGACTTCTTTAAAACTTTTTATTGCAGAAAATTTCAAACATAAAAGTACAGGTATAATACACCTGATGTTTTCCATTATTCTGCTTTAACAGTTATTAATACATGACCAATTAATTCATCTAGACCCCTACTTGTCCCATTATTTTGAGGCTTATCAGAGATATCTTACTTTTTTATCTGCCTATATTTCAGAACATATTTCTAAAAGATACAGCCTCATCCAGACTTTCAGGAAATGCCAAGAATATACAAGGAGCTTCAGGATGCTCTTGACGCAGATCCAGCAATTAACATTTTATCATTCTTTATATATATATATTTCCTGAAGCATTTGAGAGTAAGTGGAGACTTTAGAGTGTTTTTCCTAAATGTACTAGAATTCTTTTATATAACCACAGTTTAGTGTAAAGGTCTCAGGAAACCTAGTATTTACAACAAAACTATTATCTCATTCACAGTCCTTATTCAGATTTCATGTCTCAACAGTGTTCTGAGTAGCTATGTATTTTTCCTTAGTCTGGGATGAAATCCAGAATCACACAGTGTTTTATTGTTGTGTATCCTTGATAATGGGACCAGTTCCTCAGTCTCTGTGCTTTTTGACCTTAACATTTTTGAAGAAAGTAGGTCAGTTATTTTGTTGAATATGGTTCAGTTTGTGTTTGTGTAATGTTTCCTCATCATTAGATTCAGGTTATGTATTTTTTTTGTAGGGATGCTGTAGTGATGTGTCCTCGATCCATAATGGTGGTATTAGGTTTGATTACTTGGTTAAGGTGGTGTTCCTTTGTATCCAGTAAGTTATTTTGAGGGAGGTACCTGGCAACTGGGCTTCCCTGATAGCTCAGTTGCTATCAGGAAAGAATCCGCCTGCAATGAAACCCCAGTTTGATTCCTGGGTCAGGAAGATCTGCTTGAGAAGGGATAGGCTACCCACTCCAGTATTCTTGGGCTTCCCTTATGGCTCAGCTGGTAAAGAATCTGCCTGCCGTGCGGGAGACCTGGGTTTGGAAGATCCTCTGGAGAAGGGAAAGTCTGCCCACTCCAGTATTCTGGCCTGGAGAGTTCCATGTACTGTATAGTCCATGGGGTCACAAAGAGGCGGATGTGACTGAGCGACTTTCACTTCACTTCACTTCACCTGGCAACTGTGTAAATATCTTGCTTTTGGTCCAACATTAGTGCACTTGTTTTAGCATCCATTGATCATTTAGGATTCTGTAAACACTGGTATCCTCAAATACCTAGCTGGTTTTCACATTTTTTCCTTTACAGTATTTTTTCATTTTTATAATTTGTTTACATCAGGATCAGAATAAGGTGATTGGTTGGTAAGACTCTTAAGTTTTGTTTTTCCTCATCCATTTTAATAATTGATAAATATTTCATGTAGCATAAAATACAAGCTTTTAAACTGCACAATTTAGTGGTTTTCTCAAAGCTTTATAGCCATCACCACTGCTAACTTCAGATTATTTCCATCACCCCAAAAAAGAAGCCAGTTACTCCCTATTCTCCCTTTCTGTCAATCCCTGGCAACCTCTGATGTACTTTCTATCTCTATAGAGTTGCCTTTTTCTGACCATTTCTTATAAATGGAATCATACAGTTTGTGTTTTTTTTGTATCTGGCTTTTTAGTTAGCATAATGTTTTCAAGTTTCTTCCCTTTTATAGTATGAACTACTTCATCCCTGTTTATAGCTAAGTGATATCATATTGGGTGGATTTACTACATTTTGTTTATTCACCAGTTGATGGACATTTGTATTGTTTCCTTTCTGGTAATTATGAATGATGCTGTTATGAACATTTCTGTACAAGTTTTTGCAGGGACATCCTTAAGTCTTTTAATCTATAGATGCATATTATTTCACAATCTATCTCAGTATTTTGTGGAAGATACCAGGTGGCTCATCCTGTTGAGTTGTCTTTACCTTGGAGTTTGTTGACTGCGTCTCTGTTGTGTCCTTTACTATGTTTAGCAGTACGTAGATAGTTAGATCCAGATTCTAGAGGGTCAGAAATCTAGGGTTTTTCTTTTTTTTTTTTCCTTGGTGGAATGGGAGTGGGGGTAAAAGATCACTTAATGGGTAGCATTGTGTACTTCTGTTATGAGGTCTATAATATATTGTTGCCTGTCTCTTTTTAATAACATTTTACTTTGAAATACTCTAAGATTTACAAAAAAATTATTAAAAACATTACCAGGAATTCCATATGCCCTTCATTCAGATTCCCCAAACGTTAACAATTTTACTGTATTTATTCCGTTATTCTATCTTGTTTATTGTTTAGCCACTCAGTCATATCTGACTCTTTGCGACCCCATGGACTATAGTCCACCAGGCTCCTCTGTCCATGGGATTTCCTAGGCAAGAATACTGGAATGGGCGGCCATTTCTTTCTCCAGGGGATGGATCTTCCTGACCCAGGGATTGAACCTGTGCCTCCTGCATTGGCAGGTGGACTGTTTACCACTGAGCCACCAGGGAAGCCCATTAATTCTATGTACATATTAATATATTTGAATTGTCTGAAAATAAATTGATATATTTCCCCTAACCCCTAAAGATAACTTCAGTGTGTATCTTCTAAGAATGAGGACATTCTCTTTCCTAACACCAGCATGATGATATATGAACATACTCAGATTTTATAAAATTTCCTACCAATGCCTTTTATAACAAAAAATAAAGAAATTTTAATTTTCTTTTTTTGTGGAGATATAAAAACTGTGGAAAATTCTGAAAGAGATGGGAATACCAGATTACCTGACTTGCCTCTTGAGAAACCTATATGCAGGTCAGGAAGCAACAGTTATAACTGGACATGGAACGACAGACTGGTTCCAAATAAGGAAAGGAGTACGTCAAGGCTGTATATTGTCACGCTGCTTATTTAACTTACATGCAGAGTACATCATGAGAAATACTGGGCTGGAAGAAGCACACACTGGAATCAAGATTGCCAGGAGAAATATCAGTAACCTCAGATATGCAGATGACACCACTCTTATGGCAGAAAGTGAAGAGGAACTAAAAAGCCTCTTGATGAAAGTGAAAGAGGAGAGTGAAAAAGTTGGCTTAGAGCTCAACATTCAGAAAACGAAGATCATGGCATCTAGTCCCATTACTTCATGGGAAATAGATGGGGAAACAGTGGAAAGTGTCAGACTTTGTTTTTTTGGGCTCTAAAATCACTGCAGATAGTGATTGTAGCCGTGAAATTAAAAGACGCTTACTCATTGGAAGGAAAGTTCTGACCAACCTAGATAGCATATTAAAAAGCAGACATTTCTTTGCCAACAGAGGTCTGTCTAGTGAAGGCTATGGTTTTCCCAGTGGTCATGTATGGATGTGAGAGTTGGACTGTGAAGAAAGCTGAGCGCTGAAGAATTGATGCTTTTGAACTGTGGTGTTGGAGAAGACTCTTGAGAGTCCCTTGGACTGCAAGGAGATCCAACCAGTCCATTCTGAAGGAGATCAGTCCTGGGATTTCTTTGGGAGGACCGATGCTAAAGCTGAAAGTCCAATACTTTGGCCACCTCATGCAAAGAGTTGACTCATTGGAAAAGACTCTGATGCTGGGAGGGATTGGGGGCAGGAGGAGAAGGGGACGACAGAGGATGAGGTGGCTGGATGGCATCACTGACTCGATGGACATGAGTTTGAGTGAACTCTGGGAGTTGGTGATGGACAGGGAGGCCTGGTGTGCTGCGATTCATGAGGTCGCAAAGAGTTGGGCATGACTGAACGACTGAACTGAAATCGTTGACTGATTGATAATTACTTTAATTCATTTATTCATCAAGGCTGTAAAAATTATGTGTTTAAAACTATCATTCCCTCATGTATTGGGTGGAATATTTCTATAAAGAGAAATATTCCCTCTCTAAACTATCAGGTTGTTCTTCTGGTTTAGATCTTAAAAGAAAGGTAGGTTAAATGCTTGATGAGGTTTTTGCCCTTTTTAGTTACCAGTTTTTCAAAAATAGTAAAGTGGTTCCTGGCCTTCCCTCGTAGCTCAGCTGATAAAGAATCCACTTGCAAATGCCGGAGACCAGATTCGATCCCTGGGTTGGGAAGATCCCCTGGAGGAGGGCATGGCAGCCTACTCCAGTATTCGTGCCTGGAGAATGCCTATGGACTGAGGGGCCTGGTGGGCTACAGTCCGTGGGGTTGCAAAGAGTTGGACACGACTGAGCAACTAAACACGCAGGACAAAGTGGTTCCTGGCATTCTCCAAAGATTACCAATTTACTTTTTTAGTTTCATCATGAGTGCAAGTGTTTGTCTATATTTGATATTATCAGTTATCTTCATTGACACTCAAGTTGCCTTATCTTTAACTAGTGGGGATTATTTCGGTTTGTCCTGGAGTCATTTTGAAATGATCCCAGTGGTCTTTATTATCTTACTTTCTGATATCATAAGATGTTTCAGGCTCATCTTTTATGCTTCTTGCCCCAAACGTTTGTCTCCAGAGTCCTGATTGCTTTTACTGGGAAGTGGCCTTGGAGACCACAGTCTGAGCATTAAGGATGGATCTTTGAGAGAGGGTGGTGCTGTTCCTAGGTTGTTGTGCATTTAACAGAATGTGCTATTTTGTGGTATATACTTCAGAAGCAAAAGAAATCCTACTTGAGTACTTGTTACTGATTCTTCTTTTCTAAGGTAATTTCACTGGAAGCTGGCATATGTACTTTTGAGTTTAAAAGCAGCCGTTGTTCCCTTAATCTAGAAGAAATGGAATTTTTCATTAAATGAGTGATACCAGTTTGGTATGGATCTGGTTCTCAGGACTGATGGATTCTTTGAAAATGAAGAATTTCATCCATACTCTTTCACTTATTTTAGGTGTTTTTGACAAATTCTTATTATGTATTGTGATTCTTAAAATGTAAAGCTTTAGAAAATTAAACTTTGTTTCACTTTGCTTTTTAACCTGATGGGCAAAAGGGTGAAGTGTTTTCTGTACTTGCAGCTCGCTTCCTTCCTTAGAGTTTTCTTCCCAACTCTTCAGTTGTGTCACTCACTCTGGGCTGAAGTTCGGACAGGGAAAAATGGCTCAAATGAGGATAGTTCGTTTACTTTCTAGTGCATGTTCTGTTTGCCATTACTTTTCCACTCCAACACCCACATGTGTGGAGCTTTGTGGAAGGAGAAAAGGAAGGAAAATGGGAAGATTTTACTCTTACTCAGATTTGTAAAACCACAGTTAGCTGTTGGAGAGAATCAGGGAGTTGATCCTGCCTACCTTAAGTCCTGTTCATAAAGTTTATCAACTTACTGATGTTTCTGACACTTTTGTGTTATTGTAAATCTAGTCAGAAAGCAGGGTTGACATTAAAGTTTTAAATAATAAGACGCTATGGGATATGATATTGTTAGGCAGTAAGGCTGTGACTTGTTAAAGGTGAAAGGTGAGGTGACTTCTATACCTAGTTCTAATCACCACATAGTCTGAGTCATACGCTCTTACAAAATGTTTTGGTGTCAGAGGGCGTATTGGGAACTTTGTCTTTTAAGATTCATGAAGTATATGATTCAGTTATTAAAAAGATGTAGAATGTTTAATGTCTTACAGAATTTGCAGACTAAAATGGGATTTTATTTTTTATTTTTGTTTTTTCTGAGGGCTTACAGTTTTTGTGTTTTTTTTAATTTATTTTTTTTTAAATTTTTATTTTTACTTTATTTTACTTTATAATACTGTATTGGTTTTGCCATACATTGACATGAATCCACCACGGGTGTACATGCGATCCCAAACATGAACCCCCCTCCCACCTCCCTCCCCATAACATCTCTCTGGGTCGTCACCGTGCACCAGCCCCAAGCATGCTGTATCCTGCGTCGGACATAGACTGGCGATTCAGTTCTTACATGATAGTATACCTGTTACAATGCCATTCTCCCAAATCATCCCACCCTCTTCCTCTCCCTCTGAGTCCAAAGTCCGTTATACACATCTGTGTCTTTTTTGCTGTCTTGCATACAGATTCGTCATTGCCATCTTTCTAAATTCCATATATATGTGTTAGTATACTGTATTGGTGTTTTTCTTTCTGGCTTACTTCACTCTGTATAATCGGCTCCAGTTTCATCCATCTCATCAGAACTGATTCAAATGAATTCTTTTTAATGGCTGAGTAATACTCCATTGTGTATATGTACCACAGCTTTCTTATCCATTCATCTGCTGATGGACATCTAGGTTGTTTCCATGTCCTGGCTATTATAAACAGTGCTGCGATGAACATTGGGGTACATGTATCTCTTTCAATTCTGGTTTCCTTGGTGTGTATGCCCAGCAGTGGGATTGCTGGGTCATAAGGCAGTTCTATTTGCAATTTTTTAAGGAATCTCCACACTGTTCTCCATAGTGGCTGTACTAGTTTGCATTCCCACCAACAGTGTAGGAGGATTCCCTTTTCTCCACACCCTCTCCAGCATTTATTGCTTGCAGATTTTTGGATCGCAGCCATAAAATGGGATTTTATTAAAAAGTTGACACTTCTTTTTAAAAGATTTAGAGCCAGTAATCACAATTGATTGTTACATGATAGTACCAAAATTGGATGTTTTAAATACATGAGTTCTGTCCTTTCCAACTTTCTTTCCTGGCTTTAGCACACAGTTTGTGCATTCTGAGTGCTTAGTGTTAAGTTTTTAATGTTGAGACCATGGTTTTGGTTATCTTTACAGTGTTCATGGGTCTTGTTCATTATAGTTGCTCCAAAAGTGTTTGTAGCTTTGAATTTAATAGGGGAACAGATTTAAAGAACAGCCAGGCTACCAGTTGTTTTGATTTAGCATCTTGGTTGGCTGAAAATAATCTGTGGTGGTTTTAAAATATGGCCCTTAGCTTGTTTGGCATTCCTTCCATCGATAGGTGGAGTCCATGTCCTCTCCCCTTGGATCTGGGTGAGGTTGTAGAAGTAATGCTGTGTAATTCTCAAGGCTAGGTCATAGAAGGCCATGCGGTTTCTACTTGGTTTTCTTGTAATGTTTGCTCTCAGGCTATTTCTGCTAGAACTCAGCCATTATTCTGCCAGTACATGGAGTCTGCACTGTACAGACTACATGGAGAGGCCATTTGTAGGTCCCACAGTTGACCTGTCTGAGCCCAGGTGCCACACATATGCCTGGAGGAGCCACCAGCTGATCTAGCCCCAGCCATTTGAGTTCGTGTGGAGGTCCCAGTCACTGTGAGCAAAGACAAGAATTCTGTGCTTGGGCCCTGTCTGAATTCTTCACCCACTGAACATGTGAGGAAAGGAAAACGGTTGTTTTGTGCCATTAAGTTTTGGGGTGATTTGTAACTCAACAATAGATGATGTAACTGGAACAGGCTCATAATAAGTTTTCCTGTTATGGCATATTTTCAGGGACAGCTTAAAATAAATGTCTAAGCTTATGACTGCCTACTAAAAGTATTTAATGAATTATTAGTTTTCTTTACGTAAACTTCACTCTCTTTTGACAGATTGGTTAAATGAAGAGATCTTGCCCCTGTGCCTTACTCCTTCCTTACAAATGATTTTTGGCCACACTTAGCACATCAGAAAAAATGCCCTCTTTATCATCCTGTAGTGAAATTTATTGATAATATAACATACCTATAATGTAAAAACAAAACTAAAACTCAGTATTATGTTCTAAACTTTAAAAAGAGAAAAAATTTGTACTAATAGAATATTTTGTAATATAATAGGATCACATATACTGTATTTCAATATGTGTGAATGCTGAGGCATGACAGTAGTGGAAGATACAATGAAATTGTGAAATGTTTGTACAGAATTACTAGCAATGCTGCAGTTATAAATTAGATTGATATTTTGTACTAGGAACTCTAATATTTGCTGAAATTTTTCAAAATGGTACTATTGGTATGTTCTGAACAAAACGAAATACAGTCTTTGCTCTTTTTACGTGACATCTTTATTGCTGGAAAAGTCAGTTATATTAAAACCATACCTCAGATATTTTGTGTTCTCATATAGTCCCTGTAGCTTAGAGGGTAAAGAATCTGCCTGCACTGTGGGAGATATGGGTTTGGTACCTGGGTTGGGAAGATCCCCTGCAAGACGGCATAACAACACACTCCAGTATTCTTGCCTAGAGAAAATCCCCATGGACAGAGGTGCATGGCGGGCTACAGTCCATGGGTTGCAAAGAGTTGGACATGACTGAGTGAATAAGCACATACATAAAATGGAATTTGCTCTAGTCTCAGATTACAGAATCGTGTTTTTCACTTACATAAATTCACGCAGAGGAACTTCCATGGTGGTCCAGTGGCTAAGACTCTGAGCTCTCAGTGCAAGGGACCTGGGTTTATCCCTGCTTGGGGAACTGGATCCCACAGGATGCAAGTAAGAGTTTGTATGCCACAAATAAAAATTACTTATGCCACAACTAAAAAAGATTCTGCATGCCACAGCTAAGACCCAACGTGGCTAAATAAATAAATATTTTAAAAAATGTCCCAAAAAAGAAAATGTCTAGAGAGACATTTCAAAGTCATGTGAATCATGGACTGTGCTTTGCTGTATTCCTATATGTCTACGGGATATCTAACATCCTTGTCTTCTGTCTATGAAATATTAGTACTGCTGCCATTGTGATAGTACTGTCCACCCACCTTGCCCTTTCCAAAGGAGTCCTTGGGTTATGGAGTGGAACCATGGCACTAAACACATTTTCATAAAACAAAAGTTGTAGCTCATTGTTGACTAATATATTTGTTAATGTTCACCATAATACTGGGACCATGGAAGTTGCTCGGTATGTACAAATTAAACAACAAAAAACTCTTAATATTTTCCCTAATTCCCCCAAATTAAAGATTAAAGTTGTAAACAGTAAAAAAGTGAAAGTTATTTATATTCAGCTAGGATTGATACTGTCTTGACCTAGAAGGTAAAAGAGAGTTTGGCAGTGCCGGGCAAATTAAAGCTCAGTGTTTTTATCACTGCATACTAATCATAGACAAGTGCCCAGAGAAGTGTGCCTTGATAATAACAGCAGCAACAGCAAAAGAGAGAAGCGTAAGTGTCCAGCAGTAAGAGATTGAACTAAGTAATAAATCAACTTTGTTTATATTCTGGAGTGCCTTGTAGCCATTTAAATGAATACATAGATTTGTGTGTATCATCATGGACAGATGGCACAATATATAATTGAATTAAGTAGTTTAGATGAATTTGTAGGATATAACTCTAGCTTTGAAACAAATATAAAGTAAAATTTTATAAACATTAATGTGTGAATTTCAATATATGTATGTGTACATGGTATTCATGTACATATTAACCTTGTAAAACAAAAACGGTTATAAAGAATATTCAGAATGAGGAAATGTTTTGAGAAATTGAAATGCTTATTGAAATAAAATAGTGAATGAATAATAAATACTACTAGATTTAAGTAATAAAATGAGAGAAAGGAATAAATTATTAAAAAGTAGTACACTGCCCTAGAAAAGGGCAAGAATCTTTAGATTCAATGGATAAAAGAAAGATACTTCATTTTAGAACACTAAAGAAAAATTGAGGATCCTAAAGTTTTTATAGAGAAAGTTATCAATGAAGGAATGAGGATCAGATTTCTTCAGTACATACTAGAAGAGCAAGTTACTTAAAGTTGAGAATTCAATAACTATGAGTTGCCACATAAAGGTATTTTTCAACACATAAGTATTATGTAAATCAATAATTTAGGAATAAAATTCTAGACTATTCAAACATTAGAAATGGGAAAGAGAAATAAAAGTCTTCTAAAAGTCTGACATTTTGAGAACAGGGAAGGAGTAAAAGTTTTCTAAAACTTTTCTTAGAAAGTTTTGAGATAGTTCATATTAGTTATAACTTTTAAGGATAACCAATGGAAAGATGCAGATAAAATCATTTGAGGAACTTCCCTGATGGTCCGGTGGCTAAGAATCCCTCTTATAAAGTGGGAGATGTGGACTTGATCCCCAGTGGGAGAACTGGGATCCCACATGCTGTGGGGCAACTAAGCCCACCCGCCACAACTAGAGAGAAAGAAGCTCATGAAGATCCCATGTACATCAGTGAAGATCTTGAGTGCTGTAACTAAATCTCAATTCAGCCAAATAAATAAATGTTAAAATCATTTGATAAAAGGAAAATCACTTGATTTTACAATACTTCATCTACATTACTAGATTAATAGATGAGGTTAAAGTGAAAGTCAGTCAGTCTTGTCTGACTCTTTGTGACCCCATGGACTATAAGTCCATGGAATTCTCCAGGCCAGAATACTGGAGTGTGTAGCCTTTCCTTTCTCCAGGGAAGCTTCCCAACCCAGAGATCAAACCCAGGTCTTCCACAATGCAGGCGTATTCTTTACCAGCTGAGCCACAAGAGAAACCCAAGAATACTGGGGTGAGTACCCTATCCCTTCTCCATGGATCTTTTACCAACTGAGCTATCAGGGAAGCCCAGATGAGGTTAGTTCAGTTCAGTTCAGTTCAGTCGCTCAGTCATGTCCAACTCTTTGCGACCCCATGAATCGCAGCACGCCAGGCCTCCCTGTCGATCACCATCTCCCAGAGTTCACTCAGACTCACGTCCATCGAGTCAGTGATGCCATCCAGCCATCTCATCCTCTATCGTCTCCTTCTCCTCCTGCCCCCAATCCGTCCCAGCATCAGAGTCTTTTCGAATGAGTCAACTCTTTGCATGAGGTGGCCAAAGTACTGGAGTTTCAGCTTTAGCATTGGTCCTTCCAAAGAAATCCCAGGGTTGATCTCCTTCAGAATGGACTGGTTGGATCTCCTTGCAGTCCAAGGGACTCTGAAGAGTCTTCTCCAACACCACAGTTCAAAAGCATCAATTCTTAGGCACTTAGCCTTCTTCACAGTCCAACTCTCACGTCCATACATGACCACAGGAAAAACCATAGCCTTGACTAGACGGACCTTAGTTGGCAAAATAATGTCTCTGCTTTTGAATATGCTGTCTAGGTTGGTCATAACTTTTCTTCCAAGAAGTAAGCGTCTTTTAATTTCATGGCTGCAGTCACCATCTGCAGTGATTTTGGAGCCCCCGAAAATAGTCTGACACTGTTTCCACTGTTTCCCCATCTATTTCCCATGAAGTGATGGGACCGGATGCTATGATCTTCGTTTTCTGAATGTTGAGCTTTAAGCCAACTTTTTCACTCTCCATTTTCACTTTCATCAAGAGGCTTTTTAGTTCCTCTTCACTTTCTGCCATAAGAGTGGTGTCAACTGCATATCTGAGGTTATTGATATTTCTCCCGGCAATCTTGATTCCAGCTTGTGTTTCTTCCAGTCCAGCGTTTCTCATGATGTACTCTGCATGTAAGTTAAATAAGCAGGGTGACAATATACAGCCTTGACGTACTCCTTTTCCTATTTGGAACCAGTCTGTTGTTCCATGTCCAGTTCTAACTGCTGCTCCCTGACCTGCATACAGATTTCTCAAGAGGCAGGTCAGGTGGTCTGGTATTCCCATCTCTTGAAGAATCTTCCACAGTTTATTGTGATCCACACAGTCAAAGGCTTTGGCATAGTCAAGCAGAAATAGATGTTTTTCTGGAACTCTCTTCCTTTTTCCATGATCCAGCGGATGTTGGCAATTTGATCTCTGGTTCCTCTGCCTTTTCTAAAACCAGCTTGAACATCAGGGAGTTGACGGTTCACATATTGCTGAAGCCTGGCTTGGAGAATTTTGAGCATTACTTTACTAGCATGTGAGATGAGTGCAATTGTGCGGTAGTTTGAGCATTCTTTGGCATTGCCTTTCTTTAGGATTGGAATGAAAACTGACCGTTTCCAGCCCTGTGGCCACTGCTGAGTTTTGCAAATTTGCTGGCATATTGAGTGCAGCACTTTCACAGCATCATCTTTCAGGATTTGAAAGAGCTCCACTGGAATTCCATCACCTCCACTAGCTTTGGTCCTAGTGATGCTTTCTAAGGCCCACTTAACTTCACATTCCAGGATGTCTGGCTCTAGATTATTGATCACATCATCATGATTATCTGGGTTGTGAAGATCTTTTTTGTACAGTTCTTCTGTATATTCTTGCCACCTCTTCTTAATAGCTTCTGCTTCTGTCAGGTCCATACCATTTCTGTCCTTTATCGAGCCCATCTTTGCATGAAATGTTCCCTTGGTATCTCTAATTTTCTTGAAGAGATCTCTCGTCTTTCCCATTCTGTTGTTTTCCTCTATTTCTTTGCACTGATCACTGAGGAAGGCTTTCTTATCTCTCCTTGCTATTCTTTGGAACTCTGCATTCAGATGCGTATATCTTTTCTCCTTTGCTTTTCACCTCTCTTCTTTTCACAGCTATTTGTAAGGCCTCCCCAGACAGCTATTTGCTCTTTTGCATTTCTTTTCCATGGGGATGGTCTTGATCTCTGTCTCCTGTGCTGTGTCCAGAACCTCATTCCATAGTTCATCAGGCACTCTATCTATCAGGTCTAGACCCTTAAATCTATTTCCTTCTTCCACTGTATAATCATAAGGGATTTGATTGAGGTCATACCTGAATGGTCCAGCGGTTTTCCCTACTTTCTTCAATTTAAGTCTGAATTTGGCAATAAGGAGTTCAGGATCTGAGCCACAGTCAGCTCCCAGTCTTGTTTTTGCTGACTGTATAGAGCTTCTCCATCTTTGGCTGCAAAGAATATAATCAGTCTGATTTCGGTGTTGACCATCTGGTGATGTCCATGTGTAGAGTCTTCTCTTGTGTTGTTGGGAGAGGGTTTGCTATCACCAGTGCATTTTCTTGGCAAAACTTGATTAGTCTTTGCCCTGCTTCATTCCGCATTCCAAGGCCAAATTTGCCTGTTACCCAAGGTGTTACTTCACTTCCTACTTTTGCATTCCAGTCCCCCATGATGAAAAGGACATCTTTTTTCGGTATTAGTTCTAAAAGGTCTTGTAGGTCTTCATAAAACTGTTCAACTTCAGCTTCTTTAGCGTTACTGGTTGGGGCATAGACTTGGATAACTGTGATATTGAATGGTTTGCCTTGGAAACGAACAGAGATCATTCTGTCGTTTTTGAGATTGCATCCAAGTACTGCATTTCGGACTCTTTTGTTGACCATGATGGCTACTCCATTTCTTCTGAGGGATTCCTGCCCACCTTAGTAGATATAATGGTCATCTGAGTTAAATTCACCCATTCCAGTCCATTGTAGTTCGCTCATTCCTAGAATGTTGATGTTCACTCTTGGCATCTCTTGTTTGACCATTTCCAATTTGCCTTGATCATGGACCTGACATTCCAGGTTCCTATGCAGTATTGCTCTTTACAGCATCAGACCTTGCTTCTATCACCAGTCACATCCACAACTGGGTGTTGTTTTTGCTTTGGCTCCATCCCTTCATTCTTTCTGGAGTTATTTCTCCACTGATCTCCAATAGCATATTGGGCACCTACTGCCCTGGGGAGTTCCTCTTTCAGTATCCTACCATTTTGTCTTTTCATACTGTTTATGGGGTTCTCAAGGCAAGAATACTGAAATGGTTTGCCATTCCCTTCTCCAGTGGACCACATTCTGTCAGACCTCTCCACCATGACCCGCCCGTCTTGGGTTGCCCCACGGGCATGGCTTGGTTTCATTGAGTTAGACAAGACTGTGGTTCTGGTGTGATTAGATTGACTAGTTTTCTGTGAGTATGGTTTCAGTGTGTCTGCCCTCTGATGCCCTCTTGCAAGACCTACCATCTTACTTGAGTTTCTCTTACCTTGGGCGTGGGGTATCTCTTCCTGGCTGCTCCAGCAAAGCACAGCTCTGCTCCTCACCTTGGATGAGGGGTATCTTCTTACCGCTGCCCTTCCTGACTCTCAACGTGGGACAGCTCCTCCAGGCCCTCCTGCGTCCTTTCAGCAGCTGCTCCTCGGGTTGCTCCTCCTGGCCGAAGCCCCTGGCCTCGGGTGCCGCCCCTGGCCTCCCGCTTTGGGCGGCTCCTCTCGGCAGCTGTCCATCGCCTTGGGCGCGGGGTGGCTCCTCTTGGCCACCACTGAGGTTAAAATGGTCCTAAATAGGCCTCCACTCAACAGAATAAGGAAAGAGAACAATTAAGTAACAAAAGAGGACCAGAATGAGTCCAAACATATCAGTGACAAAATATGTGAATGGCATGAATTCTCCTGTTAAGAGACAGACTGGTAATTCATAACCCTCATATGCAAAAGATGCCTAAAGAAAACCTTAACAAATAGTGAAAAGCAGGAACTACACACAGTTTTTTTCCCACAGCTTCTACTTGTACCATCTTACTTATTTCCTCAACTAGGGAGCTGAGTCCTAACCACTGGACTGCCAGGGAATTCCTCACAAATAATATTCTGTTCAAAGGCAAGGAAGTAAAAAATAAAAGTAACAATAAAAGGAAAATAAGCTATGTTACAATCCAGTTTGGTAATTTAAGAAACATGTTTATGTATGCCTTTGTGTTGAAGGAGAAATAAAACCTGCAATTGTGAATGATTCCAAAAAGAATGACAATAAAAATAGTTATCTTAGAAACCTGTGGGTTGAGGCCAGAGTCATAAGAAAATTCATAGCCTTCAAAGCAACGCTTGAATAAAATGACTAAAGATAACTATTAAAGCCAGGCATGCAAGGTAGAATTGAAAAATAAATGCAAAAAAAGGAGTTAAATATAAAAGCAAAAATTAATGAAATAGGGAAAAATGTAGAAGTTACAAAATCAGAAGCTGGTTTTTTAAATATTAATTTTTCCCCAAGTTAATCTGTTACTTTAGGGAAATCCCAGTCAAAATCCCGGTAGGATTTTGTATGGAACTTGGCAAGGTGCTTCTGTCATATACTGGGAGAAGAATAAAAGCAGAAAGCTGAAAGGTTTGTCTTGTTTTCTGGTAAATGCTTTTAAGGTTACATACAGGTTTTCTTTGAGAACCTGTGGTCATCTCCCCTAGGTTTTGCTGTGTAATGCTTTATCATTCACTTCTGAGTTGTCTGAATTTTTCAAACAAATGTAGAAGAGCACAATGAACCTGCATTTTATCATCACTTGTCTTCAACAGTTAATCAACATAAGCTTATTTCATTGACACCCTGCTCTCTCCACCTCAGACCCCAACTCAAATCTCAGCACATACTTTCTCTGTAAATACATCTTTTTTAACCTAATATTTACTTATATGAATAGGCTTAGTTTGTCTGTTCTAGTTATTACTAATCTTAATTATTTCTGTTAATTTTATTGGTCCATTTGTCCTTCCATTTCTAATAGATTTTGGTCTTGAAGTAAAGATGCTAGATGCTTAAAAATTTTGGTCTTGAGATGGATTCTTTTTAAATATAATAGAAAATATTTTTCACTAATGCTTTTTACTTTGAATTCCATTTTTTTCTGTTATTATTTTGGCCATGTGCACTGAGATCTTAATTGCCTGACCAGAGATCAAACTCAGGCCCCCAGCAGTTGAAGTACAAGAGTCTTAACCACTGGACTGCCAGGAAATTCCCTTTTCTAATGTTATTGCTATTCCCATTTTTGTTGTTACTAGCATTTGTCTAGTTTATACATTTTTTCTTTTTAATTTTTTAGGTTTAAAAATTTATTACTATTAGTATTTTTAATTATTTATTTTAAGTGGAGGACAAGGGCTTCCCTGGTGGCTCAAAGGGTAAAGTGTCTGCCTGCAATGCAGGAGACCTGGGTTCGATCCCTGGGTCAGGAAGATCCCCTGGAGAAGGAAATGGCAACCCACTGCAGTACTCTTGCCTGGAAAATCCCATGGATAGAGAAGCCTCATAGACTACCATCCATGGGGTCGCAAAGAGTTGGACACAACTTCACTTTCACTTTCACTTCACAAGATTGTGGTGGCCCCTGCCACGCATTGACACAAGTCAACCAGGGGTGCACATGTGTCTCCACCACCCCCTCCACCGCCATCCTGAACCCCCCTCCCACCTCCCTCCCCACTCCATCCCTTTGGGTTGTCCCAGAGCACTGGCTATTGAGTGCCCTGCTTTATGCCGTGGAACTTGCACTGGTCATCTGTTTTACATATGGTGATATAAATTACCTGAATTCTCATAGGTGTTTTTTTTTTTTTTAAAGAATATTATGCTTTTTAAACCACATGAAGCTGGGTTTTTGTTTGTTTTGTTTTTTATCTTTTTACACTTGTTCTGAGAATCTTGAACTTCAGTTAGAACATTTAATCGTTTTACTTGTAGTTACATTTTAATTCCTTTATATGTATGTGTGTTTTCTCCTTCCTTCTGTTGGTTTTATCACATTGTCTATTTGTCAGGGAGGTATTCATCCTATTTGTAGTCTTACAGTTTTCCTCACATTTTTATTAATTATACTTGTTAAACCTTTTTGCTTTTAGAAAGGTAATATTTGATTATGAATCGACAATTAAAAAGTGCAGAAGTGAGGCACTTTTGCAGTAGTTGAGATTCACCTGCTGATGCAGGAGGCATGGGTTTGATCCCTCCTCTGGGCGCGTCCCACATGCCATGGGGACATTAGCTATGGCATGGAGCAGCTAAGCCCGTGTGCCAGAGTGGTTGAGCCCACGTGCTTCCGCTGTTGAAGCCCCTGAACCTCAAAGCCCATGCTCCGCAACAAGAGAAGCCTCCACAATGAGAAGCCCGTGCACCGCAACTAGAGAAAGCTTAGGCGCAGCACCGAAGACCCATCACAATAAAGAAATCTTAAAAAAAAAAAAAAAAAAAAAAGACGAAAGTATATTCAGTGCAGAAACTCCCCATATCGGGTCTCCGAAGACCCAGTTCTCCCCCACAGAACACCATTATTCCTAGTTTGTAGCGTCTTTTCCACAGAAAATCAGTGTTCATAGAAGGAAATCATTCGTATGTGTATACACATATTTTCCCCCAACTTTTTTCTTTTTACAGAAATGATTGTATAGTACAGTGGCTTTCATATTTTTTACTTTAGAATTTCCCTTAATAATTTTAAAAAGTTTTATTTCCTTAATACATTTGAAAGTTGACATCTAAAATTTTTCATCAAAAAATTTAAATAGTTGCAGAGAGAAAGTATCTGGTGTGTTGCAGATAGTGACATTTAAAAATGAATGACTAGGGAATTCCCTGGTAAGGACTTTGTGCTTCCACTGCTGGGGGCCTGGGTTTGACCCCTGGTCACAGAACTAAGATCCCACAAACCACATGGCCCCAAAAAAGAGAAAAACAATTTGCCCACTGTCACAGGTTAAAAAAAACAGCATGAAGAAGCTTTTAAACAGTTTGAAATTTTATGTGATCCATTTGTCTCCTTAAGTTCATTTCCACTTTGCATTCTCTGCAGAATTTTAGCTTAATGTATTTTGTGCTTGAAAGTTTTGTTTATATCATACTGTTTTCTGCAACAAAAATTTTACATTAATTAAAATTTAGAACCACTTTGTATGTCTTGAGTTTGTAAGACTCAGAGTCTTAATTTCTTTTGGACTTATTATAATTATAGTATAAATAATTACTAAAAATGTAATTGTTCATAATTTAAAGTTCATAATTACTAAACACAAAAGTACATTTTCATTGGAAATCAAGATGGGTGGGGGCTTCCTCTCACCTCATTCAGTTAAGGAATCCTTGCATTGCTAGAATGAGAGGTTTGGTATTTTGTTCCTGATTTTTATGTTTATAAATGTTGGTTCTGACAAATTTATTTCATCTAAATAGATGAGAATGGTGGCATTTTGCTCATTTATTCATTTTTCAAATATATTTTGAGCTCCTCCTACGTTATGGACATCCTTCTAAGCTTGGATGATAAGCATTGAACAAGCAGAAATCCCTGCCCTCAGAGTCTTTTTGTTCTTCTGAGTTGTATGTGAAAAATCATATAGTGGTTTTACATCAAAAGTTATTTTTAATGATTTAGCAGCTGACAATTCAATTATGTCCTCCTTCAGTCTTGTCAAAAGCAGGGAATTTGAAACCAGCGGAGTTGGAAGAGGTTTGTTAACCAGTCATCAGTTATTCACGGTCTCATTTTCTGAGAAGCAGAATGAAAAGGCTTTACCAAAGACCTAACAAATGACTGTTAATTATATTTCTTACTCTTTGACCTGTGTAGATATTATCACTTAGGGTCTACCAGTTAAACAACTAGTTGGAGATTTTATATATAGAAAAATATATAATATCCTATACACATAAAGTAATCTCCAGCTGGTTTATATAAATATATAAAGATATTTGTTGCAAGTAATTCACTTAAATGATTGTGGGGCTGGCCAGGTGAAATTTTTTCTTTCTTACGGAAATCTGAGTTTTGCTCCGGAGACCTTTCATTTGATTGAACGAAACCCACCCAGTTTATTGAGGAGAATTTCCTTTACTCAAATTCAGCTGATGTTAATCCTATCCACATAATACTTCCACAGCAACACCTAGTTAGAATTTAAATAGCTAGGGACTATAGCCTAGCCAGTGTGGCACACAAAACTAACCATCATAAAGGAACCTTATTTAAACCAGTATGCTCAGAAAAGTTTGGGGAAGTTGAAATAATGTTCATTTGAATATACCTTTGCATTTTAAATTTTACTCTGATAAAATGTTTGGATCTAATAACTGAGCACACACACACACTGTTTGTACTTACGTGTTTAAATATATAACATAAATTGATGAATAGAGCATAATATGATCTGTATTTAATATATTTTCATCAGATCGTTGGAGCTGTGGATTTCATTTATTCAGTGGAAAATGACTACCAGTAAAACTTTAATGGCAAAGCCAGTCCTTATTGACAAAAACCAGGCAGCTAGATCACCCTTTCTGTCAGAAAGCCTCGTTTTTCCAGTTTTAATAAATGAGTACTGTGCGTCCCCAAGGCAACCATCTCCTGAATTCTGAGATAGATTCCTGGTTAACACTTAGAGCCTTGCTGTGGTAGACTAAGGGCTTCAGCATTTTTTACAGACTCTTTCCCTCCCCTCCCCCTTGAGACCGTTTTCACAGAAGTGTTTTTTGTTGTTTCTTTCTTTCTCTTTTTGGGGCTGCAACACACTGTAGGTGGGATCTCATACATACAGTGTATATATACACTGTTCCCCTCTCTCCCCATCCAGGGATCACACCCGGGATCCCTATATTGGAAGTGTAGAGTTCAACTACTGGAACAGCAGGGAAGTCCCAGGAGTGGTGTATTTTTTGATTGCCATTCAGGGGTTGGAGAAAATGAAGTCTTTTTAATTGTTTGTATATTTATCAGTAGATACTGTAAGAGCGATACTGTTGGAAGAGAGAAGGGAAAATACAGCAATAACAGAAAACTGTCCTGGTATTCAAAGAACCTTTTCTTGTTTCCAATTTTTGTGCTTTGACCACAAATGTTATTAGCAGTAATAAGGCTAAACATATTTGATTTCTAGATGTATGTGGTATATTCTTGTGTAGTTTCACGATATGAGTACATAGCCCATAGGTCTTAGACTGTGAAGTATGTAGGAGCATAGACCTCAGCCTTACACTCTCCTTTAAAAAAAAAAAAAAATTTGGCCATGCTGCCTGGCATGTGGAATCTTAGTTCCCCAACCAGGAACTGAACCATCAAAGTGTGGAGTCGCAACTACAGGGCTGCCAGAGAGGTGCCAGCACTCTTCTTTTTTGAACCTACATCCAAGTGTGGCTAATCTGAGACACAGAGTTCTGACTCCATCTGTCCCTGGAGAACCTTCTTAGTCTTTTCCAGGCAGCTACTACTGGTTGATTGGAGTTGGCACAAAGATCTATTTTTTGTCACTGCCTTAAAAGTAATAAACATTCGTTCATAAGGACATTTTTCTCTTGCTGTTTTATAGTGTTTTTTATTTTTGTAAATGACATTTTACAATTAGCAATAACGGCAAGTTTGTGTCTCATTAACCAGATTGTTATCAACTGTAAATATTACAGAGATATATTGTTTGGCAAGTTAATTATGTTTTATGATACACATTTTCTTTTTGATCTGTTACCTTGAATGTTAATGGCTGCTATTATCTTTTTAAAGCAAGTAATATATTAATACTTTAAAATTGATGTCACGTTGCTTATTGATTATTAAATGAGGCATTCCAGTAATTAAATGAGGATATTCCAATAATATCCGATAGATACTCTTAAACTTCTTTAAAGGCCTTGGGTTAGCTTAGTTTGTGGGCTGGAAGGATATAGACTTCATGTTTTATATTTTCATATGACTGGTTGAAGGAATATCATTTTTGTAGTCAGAGTAGCTAGAGTAGTTAATCTAAAATTTTCCACAGGTTATCTTTAAAGAAAAATCTTTCCACTTAAGTAGATATATTGAATTCTATAACCTCCTACTGCGCTGTCTGTTTCTACTAGGCTTTTATCTTTATACATTGCCCTTTATTTAGAGTGGCCTTCCCTGGTGGCTCACTGATAAAGAATCTGCCTGCCAGTGCAGGAGACACAGGTTCGATCCCCGGGTCAGGAAGATGCCCTGGAGAAGGAAATGTCAGCCCACTCTACTGTCCTTGCCTGGAGAATCCCATGGACAGAGGAGCATGGTAGGCTATGGTCCATGGGGTTGCATAGAGTCAGGCATGTCTTAGCAACTGAACAATGACAGCATAGCCAGGAAGTTGGCAAATGGTCTCCTAAAGCCTCGTCCAAGGTTTTAGAAGTCTTATCAAGAAGCTGCTGATGCCTGCTGCATTCTTGACATCTAGGAACTTGGAGAATGGACCTTGCTTCATAAAAAGCCTCACCTTCTCAACTTTGCTAATGGCTAAGAGTCTCAGGAAGATGGCCCCTGTCTCATAGCCTCCCACTATATCTTACCAGTTCCCATGCACAGCCTGGGGTGCATAGGAAGCTGGGAACTTATTTTAAGCTTTCTGATCTCTCCAAAGGGAGGGAAGGAGGTTGAGAAAATCTGAATATTTACTACAGTGGTATTAAGATGGATGATAGTGTTGCTGGTGGATAAGGATTATTATCGCCATGGTTAGTATACCTCATTCAGAATAATGTATCAAGTGGTAACATTTTAGAACTAGAACTGGAAATTCCAAATCCAGTGATTTTTCAGTGGGCTGTATACCTTCTAATATTTTATTCTTTATTAATTAAATAATTCACTGAGCATCTCAGTTTGAGCAGGTGGCTGTTCTGGGTGCTCTGAATATTTATAGTGAACCAGACACTGTCCCTGCTTTCAGAAAGCCTTTAGTTCTGTGGGTTACAGACAGAAGCTGTTTTACTGTAGTATAGAAAATGCTGTGGTAGAGGGGACTTTCCCAGGAAGGACTTTGAACCCTGGTATAGCTTCAAATGCCATGTGATACAATATCTTAGTTCTAACCAGCTTCTTTGCCTTATCTTGGATCTAACAAGCGTCTTGGCATAAATTATTATTATGGCTGTGCCTCATGACATGCAGGATCTTAATTCCCTGACCAAGGATTGAACCTGTGCTCTGTACAGTAATGTGGAGTCTTAACCGCTGGACCACCTGGGAATTCCCATAATTATGTTTATAAAATATCTCTCTTAACACAGTTTTTTCCCCATGATCCCTTGGCTTTGTCTTTTGTTCCTTCTGGCTTCAACCCAGTGTATAAAACTTGAAATAATCTTTAAAGCTACATGAATATTTTTACATTGGTTAGCCAAACTTGCTTTACATTTAAGAGTATCCATAATTCATGCAGGTGAAACTGCAATTCCTGAGAGGAAATAATTAGAACTTGGCAGAAAATTATTGAAGGTTATGGTGTTAGACATCTCTTGAGATAAATAAAATATTTTATTTCCTTTTTCTTTTTAATAATTGGTTTTGCCTTGAAGGTGTAATATGGTTGACTCTTATTGAGTTTTCACAGTTCAAGCAGCAAATCCATTTGTTCTTTTGACATTGTTTTCAGATTACTCAGTATTCTATACAGTTGGAGGAATGTTTTCCCTATTCTTCCCTATTTTAACAGACTTTTTAACTTGCTTAAGATTGTATATCTTTTTGTGTAAATTAGACATCACCAAATGGTCAACACCGAAATCAGATTGATTATATTCTTTGCAGCCAAAGATGGAGAAGCTCTATACAGTCAACAAAAACAAGACCAGGGGCTGACTGTGGCTCAGATCATGAACTCCTTATTGCCAAATTCAGGCTTAAATTGAAGAAAGTAGGGAAAACCGCTAGACCATTCAGGTATGACCTCAATCAAATCCCTGATGATTATACAGTGGAAGTGAGAAATAGATTTAAGGGTCTAGATCTGATAGATAGAGTGCCTGATGAACTATGGAATGAGGTTCATGACATTGTACAGGAGACAGGGATCAAGACCATCCCCATGGAAAAGAAATGCAAAAAAGCAAAATGGCTGTCTGGGGAGGCCTTACAAATAGCTGTGAAAAGAAGAGAGGCGAAAAGCAAAGGAGAAAAGGAAAGATATAAGCATCTGAATGCAGAGTTCCAGAGAATAGCAAGAAGAGATAAGAAAGCCTTCTTCAGCGATCAATGCAAAGAAATACAGGAAAAGAACAGAATGGGAAAGACGAGAGATCTCTTCAAGAAAATTAGAGATACCAAAGGAACATTTCATGCAAAGATGGGCTCGATAAAGGACAGAAATGGTCTGGAGCTAACAGAAGCAGAAGATATTAAGAAGAGGTGGCAAGAATACACAGAAGAACTGTACAAAAAAGATCTTCACGACCCAGATAATCATGATGGTGTGATCACTAATTGATGGTTATGAACTGTGGTGTTGGAGAAGACTCTTGAGAGTCCCTTGGACTGCAAGGAGATCCAACCAGTCCATTCTGAAGGAGATCAACCCTGGGATTTCTTTGGAAGGAATGATGCTGAAGCTGAAGCTCCAGTACTTTGGCCACCTCATGTGAAGAGTTGACTCATTGGAAAAGACTCTGATGCTGGAAGAGATTAGGGGCAGGAGGAGAAAGGGATGGCCCAGGATGAGATGGCTGGATGGCATCACGGACTCGATGGACGTGAGTCTGAGTGAACTCCGGGAGATGGTGATAGACAGGGAGGCCTGGCGTGCTATGATTCATGGGGTCGCAAAGAGTCAGACACGACTGAGCGACTGAACTGAACTGAATTGAACTATAAGTAAGACAGATTCCATGGTGGCTCAGATGATAAAGAGTATGCCTGCGCAGGCAGGAAATCCGGGTTCAATCCCTGGGTGAGAAAGATCCCCTAGAGAAGGAAATGGCAACCCACTCCAGTATTCTTGCCTGGAAAATCCCATAGATGGAGTAACCTGGCAGGCTACAGTCCATGGGGTCGCAAAGAGTCGGACACCACTGAGTCACTTCACTTTCATTATATATAGGACAGGAAAGGATGACTGGATTAGATGAAAGTTTTAAAAATTATGAAACTCATTAGTGAAAGGCTTCCAGGAGGAGATATCCTGCAGAAATGTAGTTGTAATCCTGTATCCTGATTGATTCTTATTTCTAGTTTGTCCATGCTAGACTATAAGTTTTCTGATACTTGCTTCCAGACCAGTAAAGTTTTGAAAGGATTATCCTATAGTATGTGATGGCTCATATTTCTTATATTGGTAATTCATATATCATATAATTTGCAATGTTAAATAACATGTACCATTATAGAATTATTTTAGATTATTTAGTAGTTGACAGGAAAATGGAGTAAAAGAAATGCGTGTGACTGGTCTAACAAATACATTTTCTTGAAGTTATCTGTTTTGTCTCTTTTTACTTGGTGGAATGATTAGATCAGAGTGTTTGTATAATTCTTAAGATTTTTAATATGTTCCTAAGGAGCCTTCCAGAAAGTATGAATCAGTGTATTTCCATACTTCGCTATCATTTTGTCCTTTCTTATATCTTCTTATGGAAGTTTCATAGGTTTCTATTTAACTATAAGTTTGTGATCATTTATAGTTGGTCTTTGTGTTACGGTGCAAGGCGCTCATGTTTAGGTCCTTTTGGGGGCGCTGCATCTTGTGTTTAGTTGTTTCAGCCTTGTTGGAAAGACTATCTTTTCTCCGGGGTATTGCTTTTGTGCGTCTGTCACTTCAGTTGGTTTTAAATATGTACATCTATTCTGTCCTTTCTCTTCTGTTTCTTTCCTCCACTTGTTGCTCTTGTTGCCATTTTCACCATCAATGGACTTTGGATTATTACATCTTTCTACTGCTACTTGAAATCGAGTAATATTAGCCTTCCAACTTTCATTTGTTCTTTTTTAGACTTGTTTTGGCTCTTCTAGATCCTCTGCATTTTTATATAAATTTTAGAATCAGCTTGTCAGTTTTTACAAAAATAAATACTGAGTCTTCTAATCCATGAATACATGGATTAGTGGTTTCTTCCATTTTATTGTTGAGTAGTATTCCAAAAAAGCAAAAAGATAGGACATTGAAAGATGAACTCCCCAGGTCGGTAGGTGCCCAATATGCTACTGGAGATCACTGGAGAAATAACTCCAGAAAGATTGAAGGGATGGAGCCAGAGCAAAAAGAACACCCAGTTGTGGATGTGACTGTGATAGAAGCAAGGTCCGATGCTGTAAAGAGCAATAGTACATAGGAACCTGGAATGTTAGATCCGTCAGTTCAGTTCAGTCGCTCAGTCATGTCCGACTCTTTGCGACCCCATGAATCGCAGCGTGCCAGGCCTCCCTGTCCATCACCACCTCCCGGAGTTCACTCAAACTCGTCCATCGAGTCGGTGATGCCATCCAGCCATCTCATCCTGGGCCGTCCCTTTCTCCTCCTGCCCCCAATCCCTCCCAGCATCAGAGTCTTTTCCAGTGAGTCAGCTCTTCGCATGAGGTGGCCAAAGTACTGGAGTTTCAGCTTTAGCACCAGTCCTTCCAGTGAACACCCAGGACTCATCTTCAGAATAGACTGGTTGGATCTCCTTGCAGTCCAAGGGAGTCTCAAGAGTCTTCTCCAACAACACAGTTCAAAACCATCAATTCTTTGGAGCTCAGCCTTCCTCACAGTCCGACTCTCACATCCATGCATGACGACTGGAAAAACCATAGCCTTGGCTAGACGGACCTTTGTTGGCAAAGTAATGTCTCTGCTTTTTAACATGCTGTCTAGGGTTGGTCATAACTTTTCTTCCAAGGAGTAAGCGTCTTTAAATTTCATGGCTGCAATCACCATCTGCACTGATTTTGGAGCCCCCCAAAATAAAATCTGACACTGTTTCCACTGTTTCCCCATCTATTTCCCATGAAGTAATGGGACCAGATGCCGTGATCTTCGTTTTCTGAATGTTGAGCTTTAAGCCAACTTTTTCACTCTCCTCTTTCACTTTCATCAAGAGGCTTTTTAGTTCTTTTTCACTTTCTGCCAGAAGAGTGGTGTCATCTGCATATCTGAGGTTATTGATATTTCTCCCAGCAATCTTGATTCCAGCTTGTGCTTCTTCCAGCCCCGCGTTTCTCATGATGTACTCTGCATGTAAGTTAAATAAGCAGGGTGACAATATACAGCCTTGACGTATTCCTTTTCCTATCTGGAAGCAGTCTGTTGTTCCATGTCCAGTTCTAACTGTTGCTTCCTGACCTGCATATAGGTTTCTCAAGAGGCATGTCAGGTGGTCTGGTATTCCCATCTCTTTCTGAATTTTCCACAGTTTATTGTGATGCACACAGTCAAAGGCTTTGGCATAGTCAATAAAGCAGGAACAGATGTTTTTCTGGAACTCTCTTGCCTTTTCCATGATCCAGCGGATGTTGGCAATTTGATCTCTGGTTCCTCTGCCTTTTCTAAAACCAACTTGAACATCTGGAAGTTCACAGTTCACGTTTTGCTGAACCCTGGCTTGGAGAATTTTGAGCATTACTTTACTAGCATGTGAGATGAGTGCTATTGTGCGGTTCTGAGCATTCTTTGGCATTGGAATGAAAACTGACCTTTTCCAGTCCTGTGGCCACTGCTGAGTTTTCCAAATTTGCTGGCATATTGAGTGCAGCACTTTCACAGCATCATCTTTCAGGATTTGAAATTGCTCCACTGGAATTCCATCACCTCTACTAGCTGTGTTCGTAGTGATGCTTTCTAAGGCCCACTTGACTTCACATTCCAGGATGTCTGGCTCTAGGTGACTGATCAGACCATCATGATTATCTGGGTCGTTAAGATCTTTTTTGTACAGTTCTTCTGTGTGTTCTTGCCACCTCTTCTTAATATCTTCTGCTTCTGTTGTGTCCATACCATTTCTTTCCGTTATCGAGTCCGTCTTTGCATGAAATGTTCCCTTGGTATCTCTAATTTTCTTGAAGAGATCCCTCATCTTTCCTCTTCTGTTGTTTTCCTCTATTTCTTTGCATTGATCACTGAGGAAGGCTTTCTTATCTCTCCTTGCTATTCTTTGGAACTCTGCATTCAGATGCGTATATCTTTTCTCCTTTGCTTTTCACCTCTCTTCTTTTCACAGCTATTTGTAAGGCTTCCCCAGACAGCTATTTTGCTTTTTTGCATTTCTTTTCCATGGGGATGGTCTTGATCCCTGTCTCCTGTACTGTGTCAGGAACCTCCATCCATAGTTCATCAGGCACTCTATCCATCAGATCTGCGCCCTTAAATCTATTTCTCACTTCCACTGTATAATCATAAGGGATTTGATTAAGGTCATACCTGAATGGTCTAGCGGTTTTCCCTACTTTCTTCAATGTAAGTCTGAATTTGGCAATAAGGAGTTCATGATCTGAGCCACAGTCAGCTCCCAGTCTTGTTTTTGCTGACTGTATAGAGCTTTTCCATCTTTGGCTGTCAAGAATATAATCAGTCTGATTTCGGTGTTGACCATTTGGTGATGTCCATGTGTGGAGTCTTCTCTTGTGTTGTTGGAACAGGATGTTTGCTATCACCAGTGCGTTCTTTTGGCAAAACTCTATTAGTCTGTGCCCTGCTTCATTCCGCATTCCAAGGCCAAATTTGCCTGTTACCCAAGGTGTTTCTTGACTTCCTACCTTTGCATTCCAGTCCCCTGTGATGAAAAGGACATCTTTTTTGGGTGTTAGTTCTAAAAGGTCTTGTAGGTCTTCACAGAACCGTTCAACTTCAGCTTGTTCAGCATTACTGGTTGGGGCATAGGCTTGGATTACTGTGATATTGAATGGTTTGCCTTGGAAATGAACAGAAATCATTCTGTCAATTTTGAGATTGCATCCAAGTACTGCATTTCGGAATCTTTTGTTGGCTATGATGGCTACTCCATTTCTTCTGAGGGATTCCTGCCCACCTTAGTAGATATAATGGTCATCTGAGTTAAATTCACCCATTCCAGTCCATTTTAGTTCGCTCATTCCTAGAATGTCGACGTTCACTCTTGGCATCTCTTGTTTGACCATTTCCAATTTGCCTTGATTCATGGACCTGACATTCCAGGTTCCTAAGCAATCTTGCTCTTTACAGCATCGGACCTTGCTTCTATCACTAGTCACATCCACAACTGGGTATTGTTTTTCCTTTGCCTCCATCCCTTCATTCTCTGTGGTGTTATTTCTCCCCGATCTCTAGTTCGATATTGGGCACCTACCGCCCTGGGGAGTTCCTCTTTCAGTATCCTATCGTTTTGCCTTTTCATACTGTTCATGTGGTTCTCAAGGCAAGAATACTGAAATGGTTTGCCATTCCCTTCTCCAGTGAACCACGTTCTGTCAGTGGATCTCTGACAGGTCCACTGGTGGACCTCTCCACCATGACCCGCCCATCTTAGGTGGCCCCACATGGCATGGCTTAGTTTCATTGAGTTAGGCAAGGTTGTGGTCCGTGTGATCAGATTGACTAGTTTTCTGTGATTATGGTTTCAGTGTGTCTGCCCTCTGATGCCCTCTCGTAACACCTTCCGTCTTACTTGGGTTTCTGTTACCTTGGACGTAGGGTATCTCTTCATGGCTAGGTCCATGAATCAAGGCAAATTGGAAGTGGTCAAACAGGAGATGGCAAGAGTGAATGTCAACATTCTAGGAATCAACAAACTAAGGTGGACTGGAATGGGTGAATTTATCTCGGATGACCATTATATCTACTACTGTGGGCAGGAATCCCTTATAAGAGATGGAGTAGCCATGGGCTTACATGACTGAGCATGCATGCATGAGGGTGGAGAGAGATGGGTTGGTAGCAGTTAACTGGTAGAACTCAAAAAAGAAAAAGGAACTGCAAACTGTTTTCCAAGGTGAATCTACTGTTTTACATGCTCATCTGCAATGTGGGGGAGTTATGGTTTCCTCACATCTTTGCCAACACTTCATGAAGGCAATCTTTTTAATTTTAGGCCTCCTAATAGGCATGTAGCAGTCATTGTAAATTTTACCTTCTTGTGTCCTGTAATTTTTATGTTACAGGATTTGTTATGTTCCTGTGAATCTTCTTGATCCTTGTTCTGTGATGCACTTAAGTTAGTTGGAAGCAGTTTGGTCCTTTTGGTTGTTGGCTTTATGACTTAATGTGTATTTGTTAAGTGGGTACAGAGCAGTCAGTGCTCATTTGTTCCCTATTACTTAGCAAGACCTTTCTGTGTACTCTACCCAATACACCGTGAAGTATGAGTTTTACGAGTGTAGTTGTTTGAAAACAAGCACTGTTCGTGGCTCAATGTGAGCACAGGACACTGTTCTGCTGATTCTTTCCCTAGTTTATGGCAGTTTCCTCACTTGCATTCACTGATGGGTTCTATGCTCGAGGATTATTGGATGTGATCTCCAGGTTTTCTCACTGCAGTACTCTCTTCTGAAGGGCGATTGCTTTGGTCTCCTTTGCCTCTCACCTTTTTCTCCTCATCTGGGAGTTACCCAGGCTCTGCCTCAGTTTCCCTTCCTTCACTGTTGGCCAGGAAACTCTGCCAAGGCAATAAATAGGGCCAGTGTTAGGGCTCACCTTGTTTGCTTCCTGTCTCAGGGTTTACTGTTCTTCGTTGCCTGATGTGCCAGTGGCCTGATGTTCATGTCTATTATTTTTGATTTGGGGAAGTAAATTTGTAAAAAAAAAAAAAAAACACCCAAATTTGTAAAATTTGGTTGTTTCAGAGAGGAGGGTCCCTATTACATTGTCTAGAAGGAAAGATCTTGGTTTTCTTTAAAAATATTTAGAAAGTCAAGGTATAAAATACAGTATAATATGTAAAGTGCAGGTCATTACATTTTCACATATGTATACATTTCTATTGTTACTACTCAGATCAACATAGAAGACTCTGTAATACCTCAGCAGATTCCTTTGTGTTCATTAGTACCCTCTTCCTACTCAGATAACCGCTTCTCTGATGTCTGTTACTGCCTGTTAGCTTTGCCTGGTCTCTGATTTTGACTTCATCTCAATGGAGTAGCTATAGTATTTACTCTTTTCGCTTGACTCTTTTTTCACTCATTGTGGTGTCTGTGGGATCCGTCTATGTTATTGCTTGTATCACTGGTTCTTTGTTTTGGTCCAGTCGTATTCATTCTCATGTTGATAGACATTCAGGTGGTTTCCTGTATTGGCTCCTGTGAATAAAACTGCTGTGAACATTCTTTTGGTGTACTTAAGCTCGCATTCCTCTCCGGTAAACACTGAGGGTTAGGATTCTTGGTTTGTGGGGCAGGTGTAAATACACTTTAGTAGTATATTGCAAACAGATTTCCACAGTGGTTGAACCAGTTTTCACTTTGTATGTGAATTCTTGGGCTATGTTCTTGAAGAGACTTGGCATTTTCAGTCTTTCAAAGTTTAGCTGTTATGAGACAGCAGGTTTTCTTTTAGGAGGCCAAAGCATAATACTTAGGTTAAGTAATATGAGCACTGAAGTAACCAATTCTCCTGGTTTGCCTGAGACTGAGGGATTCCCTGCATGTAGGAGTTTAGTGTTGTTTTTTGGTGGCTCAGGTGGTAAAGAATCCACCTGCTGTGTGGGAGACTTGGGTTCGATCCCTCGGTTGGGAAGATTCCCTGGAGAAGGGAACGGCTCCCCATTCCAGGATTCTGGCTTGGAGAACTCCACACACTGTATAGTCCCTGGGGGTCACAGAAGCAGCCGCAGCTGCTTGACTCTCACTTCCGGTTTTGTTTCTTTATGGCTGTGCCGGGTCTTTGTTGCTGCGTGGGCTGTTGTCCAGCTGCACTGAGTGGGGGCTGCCCTCCAGTTGCTGTGCGCGGCCTCTCACTGCAGTAGCCTCTCGCTGCGAAGCAAGAATTCTAGGGAGCACAGTCTTCAGCGGTTGCTCTTCCCAGACTCTAGAGCACAGGCTCAGTAACTATCGTGCACAGACTTAGGTGCCACGAGGCCAGGGATCGAACCTCTGTCTTCTGTATCAGCAGGCTGAGCCGCTCAGCCACCAGAAAGCCCAAGACTTTAGTTTTAAAACCAGGATAGTTCCTTAAATGAGGCTCTCGGCGTGTTTAGGCAGCAGAATGTGAAGGTAAAAGCAGGAAATTCACAAGGTCCAAGCCAAACCCAAGTACAGACGAGGCCCTACCCAGTGGTTGTGTTCTCTAGTCAGGAAAGACAGGGGTCCACTCACTCCACCACCTTTTCTCTTAAGATCTCAGCTTAAACTGTGTTTCTTCAGAGAAGGGTCAGCTGGCCTCTCAGGGCTGTTTCCTCCGTGTTAACTTCCTTTGTTGTATTTATGAAATACCTTATATAACCTTATACTTGGCATATTTTCATTTGGAATCTTTATCAGAGCAGGACATTTATGTCTTCCTCATAGATATCCCCACAACATATTGGTAGGAATATCAATAAATTTTTTTTTTCTTCTCTTGGTTGATAGGGTATGGTTGTTGGGGGGGAAGTAGGTGAAATATGGCAGGGCAGATCATTAGAAGATTTATAAACCGTGAGACTTCTTAAAAATCAAAGCAAGAGAGAAATGTGTTGTAGGAAGATGCTGGCTGCTGTGTCTGTAATGAATGGGAGAGGATGATGGGCCTGGGGTTCTGGAAATTTTGGTTACTTCTAAATCCTTTTGTTTCTTAAGTTTTAAAATTGATAGCAAATGGGAAAATGCATGGTGGCATTTTAAGGCTGCATAAAATTCCAGATGGACTTTGAATATGTTATAAGATTGGGCAGCCTTTGCCAGATGCAGTGTTCTTTGAATAAATAAATGTAAAGCAGAAATAGCTTAAATTTCTGATGGGATCCTAACTTGCTATAAAACAACTTATGAGTCATCGTATCTCACTATGTGAAGTTAAAACTTCTGTGACAGGTTTCTTAAACCCAGTAAAGTAAAAGAGCTGTGTTTCAGCCAGTTCATGTTTCTCTCTTCAAGTTAGACTTTGCGTTCATATTTCTTTTGGATAAGTCAGTTGTTCCTGAATATCTTTCAGGGTATATGTGGTGAAAATCGTTTTTATGATAAGACTAAGCTGTCACTAGACCGTCTTCCTGATTCTCTCAGGAGTATATGGCAGAGTTTTTGCACTTGTATGACAAGTTGATGACATCACCATTCGGGATAATTCAGTATGTGCTTGTGATTTCCTGTGTTTTCAAAAATTTGTTTCAATTTCTAACATAATATTGATAGATATAACCCATGTAAGCAAAACTTTTTTGAAGTCTTTGATAGGATTGAAGAGATAAAGGAGTTCTGAGACTAAATAGGTTGAGAACAGCTGGTATAGGTATTCTGCGCTCCCCCAAAATGTTTTAAAATTAGTGTTTTATACTCTTTTCAATTTCATATGTGATTTTCTTACTTCTCTTAACTTTTCATCCACTTGCAGTATCTCCCTGTTTATGTCATGCATTTCTTTATAGGAGCAGTAAACTCTTGGTGCTTTCCTGGTTTTGAGCTCCAAAATAGGCCACTTTTCTGTTTTGCTCCTCTCCTTTTCTAATCTTCAAAACTCAGAAGTTAGTTGTGTATTTGTAATCATGTGTATATTTCAGAAATTAATGTTATACAGAATATCACTTGAATTTTATATTTTGGAAAGATGATAGAAAGTTGTAGAGAAAGAAATACAGATAATGATTATCAACTGCAGTGGTGGTCTCATTAAGAAAAAAAGTTTACCGTGGATTAGAGTTTAGTTACAGATTTCCTTCTGTTGAGTTCTATTCATTTTTTAATTTTTATTCAACGTTTATTGACGTTTCTAGGAACCAGAAAAGAGAATAATGTGCTAACTATGAACCTGCCAGCCAGCTTTGTCCTCTCTTGTAGCCCACATTTGCTCTAGATTCTTTGAGTGCTGCGGGCATCCCTTCCCAGCCCGGTTGCCTTCCTGCTTCCTCCATAGGTGGATTGCTATCTCATCTTTGGTGTATCTTTTTCCATTCATCTGTTTATAACTTTTACATTTGTACGTATTTACCTAGAGCATTGTTTTTGCCTTTTAAAAAATGATATTTTACATATGTGTCCCTCTACAGATTGCTTTCTCGCTCAGTATCAAGTTTTTGCAGTCCGTTGGTGTGTGGATTCACTCATTAATTTTTAACAGCTGAGTAGAAGCTCATTACATAACTATACTGAAATTTATTGTTCTTTTTGTGTTTCATTTCCCTTCTGCCCTTTTTTCCAGGTTTAGCTTGTTCTCTTTTATATTATTCATATACCATATATAACTTATCACTTTGTTTTTGTTCATTTAATTTTAAAAAATGTTTGTTTTTATTTATTTATTTGGCTGCACCGGGTCTCAGTTGCAGCACTCTGGATCTTCAGTTGTGGTACGTGAATGGTTAGTTGTGTCATGCCAGATCTAGTTCCCTGGCCAGGAATCGAACCCGGGCCCCCTGCATTGGGAGCCTGGAGTCTTAGCCTCTGGACCACCAGGAAAATCCCCACTTACCACTCTAAAAAGTGTACAGTTCAGTGGTTTTTAGTATAATCACAAATTTATGCAACTATAACTATTATTTAATTCCAGGACATTAAAAAAAAATTTCTTGAGAAAGAAGCCCCATCCCCATGAGCAGTCCCTGCTCTAGTTCCTCCTCCGCTAATCCTCTGCCAACCACCTGTCTACTTCCTGTCTCTCTATTTGCCTGTTCTGGATTTTTCATATCAGTAGTGTCATGTAATATGTGACCTTTTGTGTCTTTCTCTTTTGTAATATTTCATTTAGTTTAATGTCTCAAAGTTCATGTTGTAGCATGAATCAGCCCTTCTTTCCTCTTTATGGCTGAGTGATAAATATGCCAGTGTGTGGATATCCGACATTTATTTATCCATTTATAAGGCATTTTGGTTGCTTCTACTTTTTGGCAGTTAGGAATAATGCTGCTGTAAACATTCACATACAAGTTTTGGGTTGACATGTTTTCAGTTCTCCTGGGTATATACCTAGGAAAGGAATTGCTTGGTTACATGGTAACCCTGTTCAGCTATTTGAGGAAGCATTGAGCTGTTTTACAGTGCAGCTGCACCATCTGACATTCTCACGGATAATGTACAAAGATTACAATTTCTCTACATTTTTGCTTATTATCTTTTTGATTATAGTCATTCTAGTTGATGTGAAAAATCTCATGGTGGTTTTGATTTGCATTTCCCTTGTGACTAATGACGTTAAACATCTTTTCATGTACTAATTGGCTCTTTGTGTATCTTTTTGAAGAAATGTCTATTCAGATTCTTTGCCCATTATTTAACTGGGTTGTCTTTTTATTGTTACAAGAGTTCTTTGTTCCGGGTACTAGACCCTTATGAGTTACATGATTTGCAGACATTTTCCCCCATTCTATGGGTTGTGTCTTTGCTTTCTTGAGAGTACCCTTTTAATCACAAAAAAATTAACACTAATTGTAATTTACCTGTCTTTTCTTTGGTTTCTTATGATTTATTTAGGGGGAGTTGGTGATGGCCAGGGAGGCGTGGTGTGCTGTGATTCATGGGGTTGCAAAGAGTCAGACACGACTGAGCGACTGAACTGAACTGAATGAAGAAACTATTGCTTAGTCTAAGGTCGTGAAGATTTACACTTGTGTTTCATTCTAAACATTTTATAAAATTTTTAGCTCTTGCATTTAGGTCTTTGACCTATTTTGAATTAATGGTGTGAGAGTCCAGCTCTATTCATTATATGTGGGTGTCTGGTGGTTGTTAGCACTGTTCGTAGAAGACTGTTCATTCCCCTGGGCTTTCCAGGTGGCTCAGTGGTAAAGAATCTGCCTGCCAATGCAGGAGACATGGGTTCGCTCCCTGGGACGATCTCCTGGAGAAGGAAATGGCAACTCCTCCAGTATTCTTGCCTGGGAAACCCCCTGAACAGAAGAGCCTGGTGAGCTACACACAAAGAGTTGGACATGACTCGTGTAGAGTTGGACACAACTCTTTGGAGTCCAGTGGAGTCACAAAGAGTTGGACACGACTGAGCAGCTGAGCACCCATGCACCTTCATTCCCCTGATGAATTGTCTTGGCACTCTTGTCCAAAATCATTTAACAGGGAGAGTGGGCTTATTTCTGTTCTGCCAGGTATATTCTAATTAATCTATGCCTGCTCTTATGTCAGTACCTCATAGTCCTGGTTGTCATAGCTTTTATCTTTTGTTTTTTGGCCACACAGCATGCAGGGTTTTAGTTCCCCAACAGGGTTTCCCTGGTAGCTCAAATGATAAAGAATTCACCTGCCATGCGGGAAACCTGGGTTTGTTTTGATCCCTGGGTTGGGAAGATCCCCTGGAAGAGGTCTTGGCAACCCACTCCAGTATTCTTGCCTGGAGAATCCCCATGGACAGAGGAGCCTGGCGGGCTACTGTCTGTGGGGTCGCAACGAGTCGGACACAACTGAGTGACTAAACACACACACATAAAACCAGGGATCAAATCCTTGCCCCCTTCAGGGGATGCGTGGAGTCTTAACCACAGGGCCACAAGGGAAGTCACTGGTGGTTGAGCTTTGAAGTAAGCTTTGAAATCTGAAAGTGTGAGTCCTTCTAAATTTGTTCATAGCTATTGAGGGTTGCTTATGTCCATATGAATTTTAGAATTAGTTGGCCAATTTTTGTGAAAAAGGCTATTGGAATTTTGGCAGGGGTTGCACTGAATCTGTAAATCAATTTAGGGAGTATTGCCATCTTAACCGTATTAAATCCTCCAATATGTGAACATAGTTTTTCCATTTATTTAGGTGTCTTTAAAATTTCTTGTAAGAATGTTTTGTCCTTTTTAGGATATGAGTTTTGTCTTTTGTTAAATATAGTCCTGAGTATGTTTTTTTCCTTTTGACGCTATTGTAAATGAAATATTCTTAGTTTCAGTCTGAATTATTCAGTGCTATTGATGAAACTATCATTGATGTTTGTTTATTGATCATTTGCTTCTAGATTGCCAAATCTTTTCTTCCTTTCTTTAATATTTATATATTTATTTGGCTGCCTGGGATCTTCCATCTTTAGTTGTGGCATGTGGGATCTTTCAGTTCAGTTCAGTTGCTCAGTCGTGTCCGACTCTTTGCGACCCCATGAAGTGCAGCACGCCAAGCCTCCCTGTCCATCACCTACTCCTGGAGTTTACCCAAACTCATGTCCATTGAGTTGGTGATGCCATCCAGTCATCTCATCCTGTGTCGTCCCCTTCTCCTCCTGCCTTCAATCTTTCCTAACATCAGGGTCTTTTCAAATGAGTCAGTTCTTCGCATCAGGTGGCCAAAATATTGGAGTTTCAGCTTCACCATCAGTCCTTCCAGTGAACACCCAGGACTGATTTCCTTTAGGATGGACTGGTTGGATCTCCTTGCAGTCCAAGAGACTTTCAAGAATCTTCTCCAACACCACAGTTCAAAAGCATCAATTCTTCAGTGCTCAGGTTTCTTTATAGTCCAACTCTCACATCCATTCATGACTACTGGAAAAACCATAGCCTTCACTAGACGGACCTTTGTTGACAAAGTAATGTCTCTGCTTTTTAATATGTGGGATCTTTAGTTATAGGCATATGATGAAGCTCCCAGTTGCAGCATGTGGGATCCAGTTCCCTGACCAGGGATTGAATCCAAGTCCTCTGCATTGGAAGTGTGGAGTCCTGGCCACTGGGCTACCCGGGAAGTCCCTGCCAAACCTTTTCTTTGTCTTCATTCAGATAGTTCCCTGAAAGCTCAACTGTCATAAAAATCCTTCTAATTTTATTCAACTTGCCTTTTCTTTTTTTTCCTCTTACCAGGCAGGCTTGAGTTGCATCAATACTGAGCTATTTTCAGTCAAATAATATGCCTTCAAACATTTTGGTACTTCTTAAATGTGTCTCTAGACAAAATTTTAACCACCTGCTTTTCTGTATGTTCTGTACCAGCTCACATCATCATTGTTGGCGGATAGTTCATTAAAATGGGGACTTGAGGATGTTGAATAACCTGTGGAAAACTCTCCTTCTACCTGCCCGCACCACACCCCCCATCCTAACTAGCATGTAGAAATTATAATTTTGATTAGTTCTGAAAAATACCCAGTTCAGGCAAACAAAGTGAAAGTCACTCAGGCGTGTCCAACTCTTTGCGGCCCCATGACTATACAGTCCGTGGAATTCTCTAGGCCAGAATACTGGAGAAGGTAGCCTTTCCCTTCTCCAGGGGATCTTCCCAACCCAGGAATTGAACCAGGATCTCCTGCATTGCAGGTGGATTCTTTACCAACTGAGCTACCAGGGAAGCCCTTTCAGGAAAAGAACTGAGAATCAGTAAAGACTTTTCCTTGCCTAGGTTCTCACCCTCTTTGTTCAGATACCTAAATTGTCTGTTGCCTCTTCTGGCCCAGTTACATGTCACATGCTCAGTCTCTCTAAATTTTTTCTTGAGTCCATGACTGTAACCTGCTGTGGAGATTGGTCTGTACCCCGTACCTGGATGCTCTCTTTCTTCACTACTCAGCTAGTTTTATTTCTTCTCTGACACCTGCTTTCTGGACATAGTTTTTGCTAGCCTTACCTAGCCCCTTTGAGGCTGTGTGTGTAGTGCTAACTTGCTGAGCTCTGTGGCCGTGGGTTCTTTCTCATCCTGCAGTCTAAAGCTTTGAAATTTGTAGGACCCTTGCTGGGTTGATCTCAGTTAAGTACAGTGATACTTATTTTATAAATAAATAAATTTGTGTTTATTGTTTGTTAAAACTTCACACAGTCCCTTGGTGTGGTTTCTTTCCGTACTCTTGTCTCCAGTTTATGACCGTAGTGCCTTAGTGCTTAATAAACTGCCCTGAAGCGTTGCCACCTGGTGTCAGTCTCTTCTGTTGCTGTCCTGTTTATGTGGGACTTCTACTTTAATAACTTTATAAGGTAGCAAATTTGATATTCCGTCAAACTTGGAAAATGGTTTTAAAAAATTATAAATGTATTACCATGGACATGGTTTTTGATGATAGTCATATTTGATCTTTTAAATTTTTCATTGTCAAAATGTCAGTTTTTGCCATTATGGTTTGCTTAGTGTTTTGAATGTTAATGGGATGGGAGTCATTCTTGTTCAGAAGCTAATATAAATTTATACAAAAATGTAAATGAAATTTAACTAGTAAACTTGAGAAAATGAGTTTTAGATGCTGTTTTGGTGACTTCTGTGTTGCTTAGATTGAACGTAAGAAATTTTATTCTTTTCACCCAATATCAAGAGATTGTACGAGAAAATAAGATTTGCTGTTGTTACCATTATCTGTAGAGTTTGCTGCTATTTTGGCCCTATAGGGTATACATTAGAATTCAGTTAGCTGTGTTTTATGGAACAACAATGTATCAAATCCTAATTAGGTAACGAGTATAACTTCCTATGTGGTATTTGCTGGTGCCAATGGTGCCAGTGCAGTGATAACGTCATTGATCTCCACTGGTGAAATGTTATTATACTTGCAAGTAAATGGCTCTTTTAGTGTTGCACTTCTATTTGAGTAGTTAATTATAAGGAACATTCAAAGAATTTTATTTTAATTAATTAATTAATTTATTTATTTATTTTCACACTTGAAACAGTTTATTTGAGGGCTGCTTCCTCCCTCCCAGGAGGGCCGGGCCTGTGTCCCCACCCTCAGCTCTCCCGCTGTTCCTGGGATCTCCCAGGGGCACCGGGGCCATCCTCACAGCAGCTGAGAGATGGGGACAAGTCTCCTCCTCTATGTCGCTGTAAAGATACCGCTGGGTTCCTAGAAGGGGCCGCTGAAGACTGTAGAGGGCTGCCCGGCACTCCTGGCCCCAGACGTCTCTTTGGCTAGCGAGACGTTCCAGAAGGACGGAAGCCACAACTTCCCGGGAGCCACGCCTCCCGGAAGGCAGGCAACCAGAAGCCACGCCTCCCGGAAGCCCCCAGTGGGGGTCTGATAGGCCCTGGTCCACTGTGGGGGACACCTCTGGTGCTAGCCTGGTCCTCAGGCAGGGCTATTGGTTGGGGAGAAGAGACTGGGTGGTCTGCGGCCCTGCCTAGAATATCCTCGAATATGGGGCAGCTCCTCAAAATAGCCGAGACCCCCGAGGTCTGGGGCACTGAGGACTGTGGCTCTCACAGGAAAGTCAGGACCTCAACCTCCGGGATGTTTCCGGTCCATCAGGGTTGGGGGCGGGGAGGAGGCCCTGAGGCCCAGGTGGGTGGGGGTCAGTGCAGGGTGGGCACCAGCAGCAGCAGTAGGGCCCCGGCCAGCAGTGTCAGTGAGGATGGGCAGGCAGCCTGGTGGGCAGCGTCCGAGGGACCGCTGGGGGGCTGAGGGTTGCAGTCGGTGGTGTAGGGCTCCACGCAGGCAGCAAAGGCCATGACATGCGCCACGAAGGTCTGCTCCTGCACGCCGTGCATCAGGTGTGCCCACGGGCCTCGTGCAAACACTGCCACGTCCTCACCAGCGTGGGTTTCGCTCCCTAGGGGCACTGCGGCTTGCTGCTGGTACTTGGGGTCCATGCTCTGCTTTTCATTCACATCGGGTCGTGAGCCCATGTACAGCCGGTATCCCGGGCCGTTGCCATAGAGAAGGGAGGTATAGGACTTGCCATCTCCGGCCTTGCCATCAGCCAGCCCGAAAATGGAGGTTCAACGAAGTGGGTAGCCACCGAAAGTGAAGACATGGGAGTGGTCGGCGGTGACGAGGGTCAGTGTGTCTGCTTCACTGGTGAGCTGGCTAGCCTTGGCGATGGCGTTGTCGAACATGATCGTCTCATTCAGCGCCCGATACAGCGCCCGATAAGCTATGTTGGCATGATGTCCATGGTCAGTGCGGCCTCCCTCCACGAAGAGGAAGAAGCCCCGAGGGTTTCTGCTCAGCACACGCAGGGCTGCCTCCGTCATCTCCTCCAGGGATGGGTCCGTGGTGTGGTCTCGGAAGAGTTCATAGGCCATTTCTCCTGGCTGAAAGAGGCCCATGAGGTGTGTTACACTGGAGTCACTGGCTGCCTGAAGGAGCGCTGTGCGGTTCCACACATAGTGGGCTCCCTGGTGCTTGGCCTGCCACTCCTGCACCGGGTTCCGCTTCTTCTTCCGGACTCCATTCTCATCTGGGTATTCAGGGTCTGGGGTCCCCTCAGGAAACATGTACTTTCGGCCTCCACCCAGGATCACATCAATGTCCATGTTGTAGACGAGCTGAGTGGCGATGTCCCGGCAGCCATAGGGCTGAGCATCGGCAGGCAGGTTGGCATCAGAGAACCAGTCTCGATTCACAGTGTGCCGGTAGGCCCCGGCTGGGGAGGCGTCCTGCACCCTGGTGGTGGTCACCACTCCCACTGACTTCCTTGCTTTCTTGGCCCGGTTCATCACAGATGTGACCTCATTCCCACGTGTCGTGTTGCACTGGTCGAAGCGGGCGGCTGCACTTACACCAATGGTCCTCATGTTGGTCTTGACCCCACACAGGTAGGCGGTGGACGTGCCTGCGCTATCGGGCACATCTCTGTGCACGTTGTATGTCTGGGGGCAGAGATGCCTTCAGCTCTCCATTCAAAGAATTTTAAATCACGTTATTCAGTTTTTGAACTTGGTGGATCTTTTTCTAAATCAGTTTTTAATTTTTGCAAGTTCATTTTCAATTCAGAGTTTTAAACGTTTGAGGGTAGAAAACATTTGATACTTAGTCTAGTCATTGCCCTCATACCATTTAAAAGAACAACAGCTAGAGGGTCACATATGATGAAATTTCTTGTGGTCCTGGATCCTTATGTAAGGAATTTGTAAGAAAAGGTTATGAGGAGCAGAAATGTGTTGCTGTTGGTGCGTGTTTTGCCAGTCAGTGTCCAAAACTTAAAGCCTCTGGGGCCTCACCTTGGGCTTTACTTCCTGTGAGAGAAGCCAGCCACCCCTTCCTTGACTCTTGAGTTCTCAGTAGGTACACAGTCTGGTCTGGTCTGGTCCCATAGATACACAGTCTGGTCTGGTCCCATAGATACACAGTCTGGTCTGGTCCAGGGAAGGCTGCGGAGCATCTGAACCTCTGCAGGTATGGATCCTAACAAACTGGAAGATTCTTAAAGAGATGGGAATACCAGACAACCTGACCTGCCTCCTGCGAAACCGGTATGCAGGTCAAGAAACAGTTAGAACCAGGCATGAAATAACAGAGTGGTTCCAAACTGCAGCATGTCAGGCTGCATCACCATCTCCCAGAGTTTGCTCAAACTCATGTCACCATCCATAGTGATTATGGAGCCCAAGAAAATAAAGTCTGTCACTGTTTCCATTGTTTCCACATCTATTTGCTATGAAATGATGGGACTGGATGCCGTGATCTTCGTTTTTTGAATGTTGAGTTTTAAGCCAACTTTCACTCTCCTCTTTCACTTTCTCGAGGCGCTTCAGTTCCTCTTCGCTTTTTGCCATAAGGATGGTGTCATCTGTATATCTGAGTTTATTGATATTTCTCCCAGTAATCTTGATCCAGCTTGTGCTTCATTCATCCCAGCATTTCTCATGATGTAATCCGCGTATAAGTTAAATAAGCAGGGTAACAATATATAGCCTTGATGTATTCCTTTCCAATTTGGAACCAGTCCATCCATTGTTCCATGTTCGGTTCTAACTATTGATTCTTGACCTGCATACAGGTTTTGTAGGAGACAGGTAAGGTGGTCTGGTATTCTCGTCTCTTTAGGAATTTTCCAGTTTATTGTGATCCACACAGTCAAAGACTTTAGCATAATCAATGAAGAGAAGTAGATGTTTTTCCTGGGATTCTCTTGCTTTTTCTGTGATCCAACGGATGTCTGTATTCCTAACACTAGACATCAGAAATGAAAAAAAATTGTAAAGAAATTCATGTTTATTTATGGGTATAATAATACATGCATTGATGATGAAGCAGCAGCAATATGATTCCTTATAGTAGCCTCCTGTGACTGTGATTGCTTCACAGGAACCTAGCCTATACTTAGGGCAAGTACACTATTGGAAACATTGTTGCATTTAAAAAAATCACTTACCTGTTATAATATGCTTATGAATAGTTTTTCCAAATACAGGAGAGAGGCCTAAGTGTTAGTCACTCAGTCGTATCTGACTGTTTGTAGCCACAAGGCTCCTCTGTCCATAGGCAAGAATATTGGAGTGGGTAGCCATTCCCTTCTCCAGGGAATCTTCTCGACCTAGGGATCGAACTTGGCTCTCCTGCATTGCAGGCAGATTCTTTACAGTCTGAGCCACCAGGGAAGCCCCAGTGTAGCATAATGAATGGTAATGTAATTCTTTGAAAGGAATGTTGTAAAACGCTAAGAAAACCAACATAGTATTAATTTTTATTAAATATCCCTCACCTTATGCCTGTGTAAGGTTAGACTAGTATCTGCATGTTTTATGAATTGATGACTGATTTTATTAATTTTCTTGATATTTGTTTTTTCTTTATTTTTAAAGTTCATTGTTTATTTTTGGCTAGTTCTTTGTTCCTGTGCGAGGGCTTTCTCTAGTTGCAGCAAGTGGGGACCACTCTGTAGTTGTGGTGCAAGGGTTTCCCATTGCGGTGGCTTCTCTTGTGGAGCACAGGTTCTTGGGCATGTGGGCTTCCTGGTTGCAAAGCGTGGGCTCTGTAGTTGTGACACTCGGGCTTAGTTACCCTATGGCATGTGAGATTTTCTTGGAGCAAGTGAACCTGTGTCTCCTGCATTGGCAGGCGGATTCTTTACCACTGAGCCACCAGGGAAGTCCTTTCTTGATATTTCTAAGCTACCGGGTTCATCTGTAAATATTTTCAATTGTTGCAAACCCCCAGAAAATTTCCAGTATACTGTATTTAAGTCTAGATAAAAGTGGACCCATTAAGTTCACATTGTTCACATTGTTCAGAGGTGAACTTCGTTCAGTGATGCAAGTTTGACCTTGCTGTTTTCAGAGTTGATAGTTTACCATGTAGTTCTGGGTTGAATGTCATGTCTCCTCTTGGATGGCGCTGCTCTGCATCTTAGCGTACGGTATTGCTGTTCATCTGTGATTCCAGTGCAGATTCTGGTTTCTTTGGTGTGCTTATACTTTGTTCCTGTAAATGGTGGTAGTCTTCTCATGCCATTACTTAAAAAAAAAAGTTAAGTTTGCTGGTAATTCAATCAGGACACTCATTCTTACTGGATACTTAGTAAGGGGAAATTTTCTTGAATCATTTCTTTGATAAGTCTTTCCTTATCCCCCTTCTCCCCTCCCTGCACCACTCCCCCTCCACACACACACACAAAAGACATAAGAGAGTCTGTTTTCTCGATTGTTTCTTTCTGGAACTTTAGAATGTTGGACCACATGAATTCTTGTTTAATTTTTTAATCTTTTGGTTTTCAGTTGTCTTAATTTTGGGGAGATTTCATTAGTGTTGTCTTCTAATTCTATTAGTTTTCTTTGTGTTAATCAAATTTGAAATATGTTACACTATTTGTTTTCTGATTATACTATTTTTAAATGGAGTATTCTGGGATTCAGTTATTGTGTTATAGACAGACTTTTGACGCTTTTCTCCTGCTTTTTTGATCTCACCCCACTTTTCCCTTCTCGCAATACTTGGCATCTTCGAGGACTGAGTCAGTACATGCCTTGTGCCACACTTCTCCACAGCAAACCTTTCTGTACACACATAGATTGTCACTTCCTCCTCTTGACTGTGTGTAGTGTTTTTGAATTTTTTTAACGTCTCCTTTCCATCTTCTAAAACTGTTATTGTTGAAAATCTTCCATTGTTGCTTCATTTTTTATTGTCATTGAAATGTTAGTATATTTTCTTTGCTATTTTGGTGTGATTTCTTGGGGGAAGAAAGATGCGTAAGATATATGCATTGTTTCATCTGCCATCTTAAAATTGGAGTTCTTCCTTTGAGGCCTAGGTAACTAAATTGGTTGTAATTCATATTACAAGTTAAATGTGTAAGCTTGAAATCAATTAGTTTGAACAAAGTATTGAATTAAAGCCTGATTCAGTCTATCTTAATAACCAAAATAGATAATACAGTTTGTAATAATGCCTTTTTTGAATTTTATTTGTGTAGAAGAAATTGAGGAAGAATCTGAAACAACAGTTGAGGCTGACTTGACCGATAAACAGAAACATCAGTTGAAACATAGGGAACTCTTTTTGTCGCGCCAATATGAATCTCTGCCTGCCACACATATCAGGTAAGAACTTTTTAGATGTTGGTCTGATGTTCTGAGAAATACTGTGACAATTGAAAGAAACAAAACTAAAACAACCTTTTGGAAGCATTTTCCAAACTCAACAATCTTGCTCAAATCAGTTCACTAAGGGCTTCATTATGTAGTCTTATCTTGAAAATGTATAGTTTGTATTAGCATTTTAAAGCCCTGCACATGTTATGCAGTCAAGTAACCATGTTGGCTTTGTTTTAATCTGGACTTTTCCAATCGTTTAAGTTATCTATTAGCGTATTGCAGAACAGTGTCCAGCAGACAGTGTTTTGGGAAGTGCTGGTCTTCTCCAGATTCCTAGGAAAAAATATAGTTATTAGGGTCCAAGAACTAGAACCTAAGATCTGGTTCCCAGACAAGTGTCTCTTGACCTTGTAGGATACAGGACCTTTTATTTATTAATTTTGGAGGGCCTCTGGAACGAAAACTTCCTATTCTTTACTGCTCACTCACTTGAATCTGCTCTGTGCATTGATGGAATGAAAAGTGAAATTCAGTCCCTGGTTTGTAGTTTGGGGAAAATGGTGGTGGTCTTTTTCATCTGCTGGTGGTAAGATTTAGGCATAGATTAAGGTCTTTGTAAGTGCTGTCTGCAGTAGGTGCATCTTAGAGGTATAACAGAATGTTTGAACTCAGAAAACAGGCAGTTACTGACTCTCGGTGTCAGGAAGGCTTCAGAAGGAGTTGGCATTTACTCAGTCTTTGAGAGATTGGGGGGGCATCTGGTAAAAGGAAACAGGTGAGCATGGGTGTGGGCAGGGAGCAGCTTGTCTAGGGCGGTGGGTGTCGGGGGATGCAGTGTTTTTGTCCCCTTGTATTAAAGAAGTTCCTTCAAATTTTGTTCACAATCTTTATTCTTTTATTCACCCTTCACTAGTTATGCTTGTCTTTAAAGCTGTTTATATACAGAAATAAAATGTAATAACTGTTTATTAAAAAAAATTGTCCCTTCCTCTTTAGTCCTGAATGTCTATATTGTATCTAAGTCTGTCTTCTTCGGGCTCAAACATGTTTGGAGACTTCCTGAAGCTCTGGTTTGGTCTTCATAACACTCCACAATTCCCCTGACCTTTGTGTATCTTGTACTGCTCTTTTCAGAAATGGACACAGAGATCTTCTAAGACAGAAAATGTATGACAAAGATACTAGAACCCCTTTTTTCCAAATCTTTTCAGAGATAGCTTGATCCTCCTCAATAGTTAACATATATAATTGCTTTTCTTTTTTTTTTTTTTTTTTTTTAGTTTTTTTAGGGAGCACTGTGCTTAGATTGGTGAGAGTTAGTATTACTATGTTCTGTGTGACTTAGGGTCCTTTGTTAGAAAAGATAATCAGGCCAGATAATGTGGGAACAGTCATTTAAGCTAAAAATAGGGGTATTTCAAAAAATAGGAAAGTAAGTTACTTTTTGCTGAAAGAGATGAAGCATGAATACATATTTTATAATTTTCTTAAAGATACAGGTAACTAATAAATGCTGAAGAGCCATATGCATTTATCATTTAATTGGAAGAAGCTAGAATATAAAGATTCATTTTAAGCTCAAAAAGTTATGTGGCCAGTCATAAGACTCTTGCCAGAATGAGAATCTGACAAATGGTTTTAAAAATGTATCCAAAACACGCAAGTATATTTTTAATTTACCCTCCTGATAGCTTGGAATCTGTTTATAAGAAATGTTGGTTTCCTTTAACAGATTGCTTGGAATGGAAAAACTAGTGAAGTATTTTTCATCTTTCACAAGGACTGAGACAGTATATTGCAATGGAATTATCAAGACATCCCTTTGTTGAACATGGAAATTACATAGACTACATGATCCTTCAGTCATGTTGAACACATTTTCCGAATATATTCTCAGTTAGGGAGCTCACTAACTGCTTGATTAAAAAAAGAGACAAGGTCCCCAGCTTGTAAACTTAAGGAATTTACCCTGTGCCATTCTTTCGAATTATGGGAAAGAGATATAGACATTTGAGGCGTTTGTTTTCAGATTTTTTTGGTTCTCAGAGTTGAGGGGTTGTAGTGTTTTCTCACCTTTGGCTCTCATTTTCAAACAGCAGAATGAAATTAGGGGCATTCTCTGGCCAAAGCATGGCACCGTGCTAACCAGCCCTCATGTTGATGTAGAGCAAGGGCACTTTGGAGTGATGTTGACATTTTGCTAATGTTGAAGTCGTGCCCTATCTGTTGTGCTGTAACAGGAGAAAATTACTGAAGTCCCATTGTTCTTTGGCAGCAAAGAGGGGTAATTTGATGAATATTGGCTTTTTATTCTCAGAGGCATTGTCGAGTGCCCAGAATCTGCTTGGTGCTGTATGGAACAGAGGAGAAAACCTGACTGAGGCATTCCTAAGGTCTTTGTAGTTTTTGTGATCTATAATATTAGCCAGCTGCTACAAACTTCCAAAGCGGCAGGAAGAGACAGCTTTTCAGGACTTCCTTTTTATTTTATTGAAAGAGAATGAATAGGACAAGGGCAGTTCTGGGGAGAGTTAGCGATTCACCTTTTGTTTGTGAGATAGGTGGGGTTTGAACATGTGAATTCCTTTGGAACATTATTTGGGGAGTGAAGGCAAGAGATAGCATGCTTCCTGCATAGTGCCTTAGGTCACTAATAATAGATTGTATGCTGCATGGGTTATATAAAGCACTGTAAAATTTATTTTTATGCTAGCTAGACCCATCACAGTGTGTGTGTGGGGTGTGTGTGTGTGTAAAACACGGTGTTCAGTTATATACAGTCCATGTTTATTGAACTTGGCTTTTAAAAATTGTAATATTTATTGAGCCGTTATGATAAGTGTTATTCCATTTGCTTTACGTGTATTTTATTTGATCTTCACGTTGAGTTTGTAACGTGCATATCAGAGACAGAAAGAAAGCTACGTTTTGGTAGCTTGTTGGGTAGAGAGGCTCTTTAATTTCCTATTTCTTTTTTCAAATGATGTTTTTATTTACTCAAGTTGAATGGTCAGAACTGAATTAAAAACTGAGTTAAGCATAAACTATACTATTGTAGTGTTAGAGATGTAAATAGTGACTGGGAACTAGCGACTTGACTTAGTGCCTAAGTTTGTGGATGTGCCTTGCATTTGGTCCTGTGTCACTTTTTCCTTACCTTGAAAGCACAAAGCTTGTTTTTTTTTTTTAAAGCTAATTACAGCATTGTATATGTAGTGATTAATACCACTTCTCTGCCTCTAGTGTAGCCAGTTAGTCATATTTAATTAGCGCCAATTGTTTCCTGCTTGCCAACCTTGGGATCTGGATCACAGCCTTTGAAGTCATGCTTCATTGTGTCTTAAAAGGATTTTGTTAGGTACCTGTTGATTATTGGCTCCAACGCGTCCTGTCAGAAGGGCTTTTGGACTGGATGGTTTCTCCAAGTCTTGTTATGAGCAGCGAGTAGTGATAGAGCAACCATTATATCTGTGTTGTTAGACCTGGCCCTCGCTCAGAGCATGAGTGGTGAGGATCCTGCCTTCCTCATTGCTTAACCTTGACAAAATCCAGAGAAATTCTTACAGAACCTAAATTTAGTGTCAGCAATGGCACCCCACTCCATTACTCTTGCCTGGAAAATCCCATGGACGGAGGAGCCTGGTAGGGGTCGCTAAGAGTCGGACACAACTGAGCGACTTCACTTTCACTTTTCACTTTCATGCATTGGAGAAGGAAATGGCAACCCACTCCAGTGTTCTTGCCTGGAGAATCCCAGGGACCGGGGAGCCTGGTGGGCTGCCGTCTATGGGGTCGCACAGAGTCTGACACGACAGCAGCAGCAGCAGTAGGTTTTCAGGGCTTCCCTGGTGGCTCAGTTGTTAAAGAGGGAGACCTGGGTTGGGAAGATCCCCTGGAGGAGGGCCTGGTAACCCACTCCAGAATTCTTGCCTGGAAAGCAGCCTTGGGGCTGAGGTCCATGGGGTCCCGAAGAGTCAGACACAGACACAACTTAGTGACTAAGCACAGGACAACACAGTAGGTCTTAAAGATACGGGTGCACATAGTGTTGAAGCTGTCTCTTAATGACAGGGTGCTTCAGAGGAAACCTTGCATTCTTTTTCCTCTTAAACAATTTTTAGCTTGGGATTCCAGAATGTGATTATGGTTACACTATCCCCACCATCATTGCCCCATAGAAGACTGGCTACAGCTACAGTTTATAATGAACTTTTCTTGGTTCAAGCAATGCTATGTTGCTTCTGCATTCTCACCTCCAAAATAAGGAACTTTCTTAATTCGGTTAAAAAAGTATGTTTCAGTTCAGTTCAGTTCAGTCGCTCAGTCGTGTCCAGATCTTCCCGGACCAGGGGTCTAACCTGTGTCTCTTGCCTGCTCAGGCCGACTCTTACCCACTGTCAGTCAGTTAGTTGGTTCAGTCGCTCAGTCGTATCTGACTCTTTGCGACCCCGTGAATCGCAGCACGCCAGGCCTCCCTGTTCATCACCAACCCCCAGAGTTCACTCAGACTCACGTCCATTCGAGTCAGTGATGCCATCCAGCCATCTCATCCTCTGTTGTCCCCTTCTCCTCCTGCCCCCAATCCCTCCCAGCATCAGTCTTTTCCAATGAGTCAACTCTTCGCATGAGGTGTCCAAAGTACTGGAGTTTCAGCTTCAGCATCATTCCCTTCAAAGAAATCCCAGGGCTGATCTCCTTTAGAATGGACTGGTTTGGATCTCCTTGCAGTCCAAGGGACTCTCAAGAGTCTTCTCCAACACCACAGTTCAAAAGCATCAATTCTTCAGCGCGCAGCTTTCTTCACAGTCCAACTCCTTTAGCAGCTGTTAAAAATCTTGGGTTTTATGCGTAATTTGTCTTGGTTCTTCACGTCAGACATCATCTTGGAGTGTAAGATTCTAGAAACTCATTGTCTCTTCTTTCTCCCGCTTGATGTAGAACACAGTACCCAACAGTCAGTCAGACTTTGAAGTTTTCATAGTTTTCATTTAAGTTTATTTTTGTCTTTAAGGAAATAAAAGTCATCAACAGAACAATCTTCTCTCAAGTACTCCTAACCTTCAATGAAGTTTTAGGTTGTGTGCCTTTCTCTGTTCGTGAAAATTAAAGATTGATGTATGGAATCCCAGGTTGCTCAGGACTCTGAGGGAAAGTGAGATATTCAGAGTCAACATCGAGCTTTTACATGGAGGGCTAGGCTGAGCATAGGAAGTCTATACTGTATACATATTATTCATCACCAGACAAAATGAATTTACAAGCCATATATCGCAAGCATGAGAAAGGGGGAAATGGAAGAATTTCTAGCCAATAAGAGGTATTTGGGGTGTGGAATACTGAAGTTCTTGTCTTAACACCCAGTGATCATGAGGGTAGGGAGATAGATAACTCATAGATATTCAAGTGTTAGTATAGTCAGAGAAATAAAATTGTAATGTGTGAATATCCTTTGATCGAGCAATTCCACTTTTTGGTTTTCTCTAACAGAGGCTCTTAGGAAAGGGTGTAGAAACATATATAGTGATACATTCATTGAAGAATTACTTTGTGTATTGAATTTTAAAGATATTTGTTGCAAATAAATGAGATTTTCATTCCTAAGTAGGAGTCTGCATCATAAATATAAATAGGAACTTGGTATTTGATAGATTTCAGGATTATTTTACTATCAGAAAATGCAGGCAACTTTCATATTTATGCTTTTCTATATTTCTACCTTTTTTGAAGTGAGAACATTTTAGGCATATAATGGAAGAAGTATTACTTAAAAATTTGTATATTAGATAGGGAAAATGCCAGTTTTCTGTTCCTTTTCACTCCATGCATTGCCTGACAACCTGGCTGCTTTTAATGAAGACAGAATAGGCAGGAATCTACTAAAAAACTCTTCTTTATCCCCCCTTCCCCAGTAGTAGTAAAGTGGTAACATTAGCTACTGTTATATTAGCTACATTGGATAGCTGACCTATTTCTAATTTAGGGGTACATTTTCCAAATATTTTTTTGCAAAATGCTGTTTCCTTCGAGAATTATTCTGTCAATTCATATTCCCATCACAGTACATTATGAATATGCCCATTTTAATGTTTTTTTAAAAATACTTCATATTAAAATTGCATATTACTACATATTAAAATTATAAAATAAACTTTTATTGTTTATTTTATGATAATGGAAGAATTATGATTTACTGTTGAAATGGGGGAAAAAAAAAACAACCATGAAAAAAGATGCAGACACAAACCCCTGTAATCTCCCCACCCAGCAGCACTGACATTTTGGTGTATCTCCAGCGTGGTTTTCTCTTCTTACCTTGTGTGCGCTCTTTGGGTTTGGACTGTGCGTTGTTGGGAGTTTCTGGGTATGGGAAGCTCTCTGGGTATGCACACTCCCCAAGTGCAGCTTCCTCCCTTGTTAAGCGGTGTTTATTCTTCAGTGCTGCTATTGTCATCTTTGCTCTTTCTAGGTTGGTTTGTTTTTAAATCTGTGAGAAATATGGTTGGAAAATGAATGATGGAACAGTAGGAGGAGAGGGGGAGGACACTTAAATAAAGGCTGGAAAACTTCCATTCTTGAGACAGTAACAGACATGCCTGATAGGTTTCATATATCTGAAGTAGCAGAATGAGAGTAACAATACTTTGGGCAACTCCCTGGCTGTCCAGTGGTTAGGACTTGGTGCTTTCACTGCTATAAGTGTGTCCTGGACCCCGCTCCCCCCAGCAAAAAGAAAGAACACTTTGTCATTCAGAAAGGCTGGTGCTCATTTAGAAACCAATCCAAGTGTAACTGTCTTGGACTGGGCTAAGATTTCTTAGGATCATGAAGATATTCTTGTGTTTTCTTGAAGTTTTACTGTTCCACCTTTTATATTTAGGTCTGTTTTATCTATATGGTGTGAATAGAGGTCAGGTAAAAGCTAAGTTTAAAAAGATACGATTTACAATATCATCAAGCAATATCAAACACCTAGGAATAAATTATAAGGATGTCTTAAAAGAAGAAGAAAAGGAAAAGATGTATAAAAACTCCACATAGAAACTATGGAGTATTGCTAAAGGAATTAAAGACTTAGTAAAGTAAATGTGTAACAATATGTCTGTTTTCCCAAGCTGATCTAAAGATTCAATGTGATTCCAAATAAAAACTTAGCAGGGTCCTGTGTGTGTGTGTGTGTGTGTGTGTGTATAAATTAAGAAGCTGAGTCCAAAATCTGTGGTAATGGAAAGGACCAAGAATGTTTCAGGGCATGGTTCGTATTCTTCTTGGTGTCCCCCCATACACATTCAGGAGGGGCCTTGTGAGATCAAAACTATCTTCATATCAACAGTAGGATGTTACTTAGCTTTTCCCTGTATTGATTTTGCCAAAACAAAACCATGTGCAAAAGCAATGGTGGGTCAACTGCTGGCACCAAGCCAGCTGTAATCAAGTCATTGTCACCAAACTGTAGTTATCACTGTATTGTATGTATTTGCAATAAAAAGTAAAGGGAAAAAGAGGCAAGTTACACTTAAGAATGTCCTTTGCCAAACAGTACAGTTTTTTAATTTTAATAAATCTCAAATGCCTTTTTTAAAAAAATTGAAGAAAAATTCACACAGCATATTAAATATTGTACAGTATACAGGGTATATTTCATTGGCATTCAGGGTACTGATAATGTGCAACCCATCGCCTCTCCCTATTTCAAGAGATAACACATCTTCATTTTACGATGTAGCTAAGTCAAATCACTGTGCTCTACCCCTTAAACGTGTATAGCACTGTAGGTCAATTATACCTCCATAAAACTGAAAGGAACAAAAAGAGGTCACACATCTTTTTAGTGTTCCATGTACTGAAACGAGAAGTCTGCATGAATCACTTTTGTTGTATACGCAAGCATGATGATTATCTTGAGAAGAAAACTCATGGTCTTGTTTGAAATATGAGCTGAACTATTAAATAGCCACCTTTGTCATGGAACACCATGTTTCCCTGAAAAAGCCACTGAGAGGTGAACTATGTTTTTCTTTTAAGACATGACCATTTGGTGGATGTTTTTTGGAAATGAAGTAAACTAGTCACTCATGTGAAAACATAGTTGTCTGTTAAGCCAGACATTGAAGAGATTTGTACAACTGTAAAATAATGCCACTGTTCTGATTAATTTTGGAGGAGAAAATATAGTAGTTATTAATAGCAAATATTTGCTAGTGTGTAATATTTATTTTTATTTTAAATTAGTTGATGTTAAATTTAAAATTTTAATATCTATCTAAGGTAAATATTGATAGATATAACCCACAAAGACAGGCGTTCTTTGAGGTCTCAATAATTTTTAGAAATGTGACGAGATCTTGAGATCTAAAAGTTTGAGAATCATGATAAAGTCAGTTTTTAAGAATAAAAATGTTAGAGGCTTATATCATTTGATATTAAGACACTTGTATAGCTACAGTCGGAGAAGGGAATGGCAAGCCACTCCAGTACTCTTGCCTGGAAAATCCCATGGATGGAGGAGCCTGGTGGGCTGCAGTCTGTGGGGTGGCAAGGAGTTGACACGACTGAGCGACTTCACTTTCACGCGTTGGAGAAGGAAATGGCAGCCCACTCCAGTGTTCTTGCCTGGAGAATCCCAGGGACGGGGGAGCCTGGTGGGCTGCCGTCTCTTGGGTCGGACAGAGTCGGACATGACTGAAGCGACTTAGCAGCATCAGCAGCATAGCTACAGTAATTGATGTAGGACAGTATGGGTAAGTGGATTGTGAAATAAACCAGTGGGGTAGAATAGAAAAGCCAGGACTGACTTGCATACATAGCGCAAGTTGATAATTTCATGAAAGCTCCATTGCAATGCGGGCTTCCCTGGTGGCTCAGGGGTGAAGAATCCACCTGCAATGCAGGAGACCCAGGTTCCATCCCTGAGTTGGAAAGATCCTTTGGAGAAGGAAATGGCTACCCAATCCAGTATTCTTTGCTGGAGAATTCCGTGGACAGAGGAACCTGGCAGGCTATAGTCAGCCCACGGGATTGTGAAGATTCAGACACAACTGAGTGACTGCCACACATACACACCTGGAATTCCATTAATCACATTCGTATGGAGTGGTGATATTCTGATTATACTATTCCTCTTCATATACTAGTTGGAAGGCTTCTGTGGTTTTTAGTTATGACTCTTAATTTTAGTTTCATATTTTAGTGTATAACAACAGCTGCTGCTGCTGCTGCTGCTGCTAAGTCACTTCAGTCATGTACGACTGTGCGACCTCATCGACGGCAGCCCACCAGGCTGCCCTGTCCCTGGGATTCTCCTGGCAAGAACACTGGAGTGGGTTGCCATTTTCTTCTCCAATGCATGAAAATGAAAAGTGAAAGTGAAGTCGTTCAGTCGTGTCCAACCCTCAGCAACCCCATGGACTGCAGCCTTCCAGGCTCCTCTGTTCATGGTATTTTCCAGGCAAGAGTACTTGAGTGGGGTGCCATTGCCTTCTCTGGTATAACAATAGCAGAGGCTATCAAGTTTATCAGACTTAATCTCTGTTTTACGTATTTCTTAAAACTTCGTATGCTATTGTGAAATGAAATTCATAGATTATTACTACACATGTGGTACATAATTTGGCTTGGAATTGAATTTTGGGTTGAAGATGACTAACCCCGTTGTCCTCAAACATCTATTGTCATTGGAAGTTTATATCACATAGGTTCCCCACACTCTGCATATTACCCAAATTTCCCTTCAAGGATATGGTTTTCCCAGTGGTCACGTATGGATGTGAGAGTTGGACTGTGAAGAAGGCTGAGCGCCGAAGAATTGATGGTTTTGAACTGTGGTGTTGGAGAAGGCTCTTGAGAGTCCCTTGGACTGCAAGGATATCCAACCAGTCCATTCTGAAGGAGATCAACCCTGGGATTTCTTTGGAAGGAATGATGCTAAAGCTGAAACTCCAGTACTTTGGCCACCTCATGGGAAGAGTTGACTCATTGGAAAAGACTCTGATGCTGGGAGGGATTGGGGGCAGGAGGAGAAGGGGACAGAGGATGAGATGGCTGGATGGCATCACTGACTCGATGGATGTGAGTCTGAGTGAACTCCGGAAGTTGGTGATGGACAGGGAGGCCTGGTGTGCTGCGATTCATGGGATCGCGAAGAGTCGGACGCGACTGAGCGACTGAACTGAACTGAAAACTTAAAATTCTCTTACCTGTTGTGTTCTGCAGTTTCAGTGATGACCTTGGTATGAGGTGGTGGTGGTGGTTTAGTTGCTAAGTTGTGTCTGACTATTGCAACCCCATGGAGCCTGCCAGGCTCCTCTGTCCATGGGATTCTCCAGGCAAGAATACTGGAGCGGGTTGCCATTTCTTTCTCCAGGGGATCTTCCCAACCCAGGAATCAAACCTAGGTCTCCTGCAATGCATGCAGATTCTTTACCGATTGAGCTATGAGGGAATCCCTGGTGGTGAGGTAGATGATTTTAATTGGAAGACAACTGTCTTCATAGCTGAGCTTTTTTTCCCCTAATATTTTAAATATTTTTTTGTCTTTGCCAGTGGTTTTGGCCTTTTTTTTTTTTTTAAATTTAGTATAGCCTTTGTTTTATTACTGTTTTTTTTCTTGAGATAACACTGGCATCTAACACTATATAAGTTTCCTATGTACAATATTGTATTTCTACTTCACTATGCACTACAATGTGCTTACCACTGAAATTTAGTTTTTGTTACCATGCACTTGATTCCCTTTCCCCATTTCAGCCTCCCCAGGCCCCTTTCCCTCAGGTAACCACTCTTCTTTTCTCTGTATCCATGTGTTTGGTTTGTTCCTTTATTTTGTTTTTTTGTTCATCTGTTTGATTCCACATATGAGTGAAATCTTACAGTATATTTTTTCTCTAATTTATTTCACTTTCACAGTACCTTCAAAGCCCATCCATATTGTTGCAGATGGCAAGCTTTCATCTGTTTTTATGGCTGATTGGGCTTCCCACATAGCTCAGTTGGTAAAGAATCTGCCTGTAATGCTAGAGACCTGGGTTCTATTCCTGGGTCAGGAAGATCCCCTGGAGAAGGCAATGGCAGCCCACTCCAGTACTCTTGCCTGGAGAACCCCATGGATAGAGGAGGCTGGAGGGCCACAGTCCATAGGGTCTCAAGAGTTGGACACGACTTAGCACTGTCTCTTTCTTTCTTATGGCTGATTAATATTCTATTGCATAAATATCATACATTTTTATCCATTCATTTGGTGATGAGCACTTCAGGTGTTTCCATGTATTGGCTATTATAAATAACCCTGCAGTGAACAAGGAGTGGGGAATACATGTATTTTCAAATTAGTGTTTTTATAATCTGTGGATGAATTCCCGGAAGTGGAATAGCTTGATAACATGATCATTCTGTTGTTAATCTTTGAGGAATCAACATACTATTGGGTTGGCCAAAAAGTTCTTTTAGATTTTTCCATAGCATCTTATGGATGAGTGAACTTTTTGGCCAACCCAAGATGGTAAAGAATCTGCCTGCAATGCAGGAGATCTGGGTTTGATCCCTGGGTCTGGAAGATCCCCTGAAGAAGGGAATGGCTACCCACTCCAGTATTTCTGCCTGAAATTCCATGGTCAGAGGAGCCTGGCAGGCTATAGTCAGCCCGTGGGGTTACAAAGAGTTGAACGTGACTGAGCAATTAACAGTTAACAGTTAATATTTTCCATAGTGGCTGCACAGATTCTCATGAACAGTGTATGAGGGTTCCCTTTTCTCCACATTCTTGTCAACACTTGTTATTTTTTGACTTTTTGAGGATAGCAATTCTAGCTCTCGCATGTGTGAGTTGCTATCTCATTATGGTTTTGATTTATTTTTGCCTAGTAATTAGTGATGTTGAATATCTTTTCATGCGCCTGTTGGCCATCTTTATGTCTTCTTTTGAGATTCATCTCCTCTGCCTGGTTTTTAATAAAATTGTTAAGTGTTTTTTTTTTCCTCAACTGTTTTTACATTAGATCTCCTGGATTGATTGTCTCCTGTTTTTGTTGTTTTGTTTTTTTACTTTTTAAAAACTTGCTTATTTGTTTTTGGTTTTGAGCCAGATCTTTGAATTTTATCGTCTGTCTGGTGATGTTTTAATTTTGGAACCATAGTTTTAGAATTTCTCAACCTTTTGTCTTCTGCATGTTCCTTTTCAATACATCCTATTTTTGTTTTATGAATGTACTATTCTCACAAATTTTTTAAACATTCTGATTGTATCTTCAAATTTCTCTTTGTTTTGTAAGTCACCCCTGTTTCCTCTAGTTTCAGGTTTTTTAAAAAAGTTTTTTGTATTTATCTTTTGTTCTGTAATCTTTTTGCAAATATTAAGTGATTCATAGTTGTCTATACTTTTTTTAAAACTTAAGGGAATAGTGAGGCCAAACAGGAGCTACATTTATATGGACAGACTGCTGGTAGACTTCTTTCTGTTAGGCTATATAATGGGCTTTTCCAGGTTCTGTTCTTAAGACTGGAATTTTCCTTTCTGGTCTCTCTTTCTCTTTGTAAAAGCCCACGGTATTTCCTGGCAGTCTTGATGCTGAAAACTTGGCCTTTGTGTACTGGTGCCAAGTTGAATCTTGGAGACAGAGTTTTGGATAAGATAGAAAAGAATAGCCTTATTGTTTTTCTAGGCAAAGTGGGGACACAGGGGACTCCTGCCTTTGAAAACTGTGTGTCCCATCCTGGAAGGATCTGATGAGGGGTTTTATGGCAGTGGTTCAAGGATGGGATTGCTGACAAGATTAGGGTGTGGAGCAGTGCCTACATTCCTTTCACCTGGGCTCAGGTAGTGTCTTGATGAGCTGCTGTGATCCCTTTCACCTGGGCTCAGGTAGTGTCTTGATGAGCTGCTGTGATCCCTTTCACCTGGGCTCGGGTAGTGTCTTGATGAGCTGCTGTGACCCCTTTAATCTGGGCTCAGGTAGTGTCTTGATGAGCTGCTGTGACCCCTTTAATCTGGGCTCAGGTAGTGTCTTGATGAGCTGCTGTGACCCCTTTAATCTGGGCTCAGGTAGTGTCTTGATGAGCTGCTGTGGTTCCTTTCACCTGGGCTCGGGTAGTGTCTTGATGAGCTGCTGTGACCCCTTTAATCTGGGCTCAGGTAGTGTCTTGATGAGCTTCTGTGGTTCCTTTCACCTGGGCTCGGGTAGTGTCTTGATGAGCTGCTGTGACCCCTTTAATCTGGGCTCAGGTAGTGTCTTGATGAGCTGCTGTGACCCCTTTCACCTGGGCTCGGGTGGTGTCTTGATGAGCTGCTGTGACCCCTTTCACCTGGGCTCAGGCAGTGTCTTGATGAGCTGCTGTGACCCCTTTCACCTGGGCTCAGGTAGTGTCTTGATGAGCTGCTGTGACCCCTTTCACCTGGGCTCGGGTAGTGTCTTGATGAGCTGCTGTGACCCCTTTCACCTGGGCTCAGGTAGTGTCTTGATGAGCTGCTGTGGTCCCTTTCACCTGGGCTCGGGTGGTGTCTTGATGAGCTGCTGTGGTCCCTTTCACCTGGGCTCGGGTGGTGTCTTGATGAGCTGCTGTGACCCCTTTCACCTGGGCTCAGGTGGTGTCTTGATGAGCTGCTGTGGTCCCTTTCACCTGGGCTCGGGTAGTGTCTTGATGAGCTGCTGTGATTCCTTTCACCTGGGCTCGGGTGGTGTCTTGATGAGCTGCTGTGACCCCTTTCACCTGGTCTCGGGTGGTGTCTTGATGAGCTGCTGTGACCCCTTTCACCTGGGCTCGGGTAGTGTCTTGATGAGCTGCTGTGACCCCTTTCACCTGGGCTCGGGTGGTGTCTTGATGAGCTGCTGTGACCCCTTTCACCTGGGCTCGGGTGGTGTCTTGATGAGCTGCTGTGACCCCTTTCACCTGGGCTCGGGTGGTGTCTTGATGAGCTGCTGTGACCCCTTTCACCTGGGCTCGGGTGGTGTCTTGATGAGCTGCTGTGGCCCCTTTCACCTGGGCTCGGGTGGTCTGGGGCTTCCCAGGTGGAAAAGAGCCTGCCTGCCTGTGCAGGAGACAGTTTCTACCCCTGGGTTGGAAAGATCCGTCCCCTGGAGGAGGGCCAGGGTCGCAAAGAGCTGCATGTGACTGAAGCCACTTAGCAGGCAGATGGTCTGCTCTGCAATGAAGAATGCTGGCATTTTCCATTTGGGGGGTTTTAGTTCTGTAAAGAGCCCAAAAGTGATTTGGTGCATATATCCTTTGAGGTGGAACCTGCCCCAAGACGGTGCTATTGTTTCTTGACTGTGCCTCCCTTGTCTGTGTATACCCTTCCTTCACTGATTAGCAACTGTTTGAATCTGCCCTTTGGAACTCAGGGAAGGTCAAGGAGGCTGGAGTCTGTTCCTACAAACAAGCAACAGGGGACTCAGAGGCTTTTGTTCCCAGGAGCTCTGCAGAGCCCTGCTTTGTTCCACTGTCCAATCCAAGGACTAAATAGGTTCAACCCTGTTTAGCTTCTGAGATCGGGTGTGTTTTGGGTGATATGTTCCTAGATAAGACTGGAATTTCTTCAGGGCTCTGCTGGGTAGATCAGTTTCATTTTCCCTGGCATCGGGTCACTGTGCATGTTTTGGACCTTGTCTCAACTGTTGTCTGTTGTCTGATTGTATTAAGTAAAATGACCAGTGCTATGTTTAATAGTAATGATGTTAAGTGGGCATTTGTGCCTTGTTATGATCTTAGTGAAACTCTCTCTAGTGTTTTCCTAGTAAATAAAATGCTCATCCTGGGCTTTGGTTTGCTATGCTCAGTCTGTCTTACCTGTCTTCAAGAATTTTTTGACATCTTTCATGTGCTGATGACCTTCTTGTACTGATTTTAGGTTCTTTTGTTTCTAATGCTCTTGCTATAGTTTTAAAGGCATCTGAGAAAAAAGGAGATAAACCCCTGGGCTTTGCCTGTCATTAATTCATTATTATTGTGAGACTCCAAGTAAAAATACTTTGCAGTATTGGGGTTTATCTCCTTGTATGTCTTTGTGAAACTAGTTAGAAAATTATTTTGGAAATGTTTTGTGACTCTAAGTTATTCAACATGAAAAAAAATGTTTTCATCCATTTTAAGAGGTGTAATCTGAGAATCTTTTTGATTCATGCTTTACCTTGAGTAGTTAATTTTTGAAGGTAGACTTTTTCTCTAGGTGGTCATACATACCAGAAACTAATAATTGAACAGAAAACAGCTATATGAAGAATCTTTTTAGAAATAAAATAATATGGGGACTTCCCTGGTGGTCCAGTGGTTCTCCTACAGAGGGTGTAAGTTTGATCCCTGATTGGAAAACTCAGATCCCTCATGTGGCGTGGCCAAAAGACAGACAAAAACAAAAGAAAAAAAAATATTCCAAAGACTATAAAACTATAGTTAGTAGTGTTACCAAACAAAATGCAAACTATTTTGTATACCCAAAATAGTGGGGTGGAATAAAGGTTCCAGTTTGGAGCAGTGAAAGGTTTATTGTAGGGCCAAGAAAGGATAACGAGTGTGGCTCATGCTCAAAAACCCAGAACTTCCCAGTGGATTGTGGGGAGTTTTATAGCAGAATTTGGGGTGAGGGCTGCACGGCATACAATGGTTTTCTTCCGAGTGGTTGATGGTGAGGTACCAGAGTGTTGGGGTCCTTCAATGGACCAGAACCTGGTGGTCCGGAGTCCACAATAAGAAAGTGAAAGAGAGAGCTGGAGGGAGGGAGGGAGAGAAGAAGAGAAAGAAAGACAGAAAGACAGACAGACACGGGGACCCAAGCTCTGATGGAGCAAAGGTGCTTTATTAGCAGAAATGCAGGCTTATATATCTTTCGTAAGATGGTTACTAAGCTATTACACAGGATAAAATTTTATCAATAGCCACATTATGGATAATCTAATACATACAAGGTCACTGACTCTGAAAAGAGTCACTGAAGGGAGTTACAGAAAGGAATCCAAGCAGATGCCCTTTCTCATGATCTCAGTCCTGAGTGCAGCTCTACTCGTTCCTGGAATAAGAACTGATAAGGAACAGAGAATCCTTGAGAAACAGCATGTAGGAATCCTCCCGTTAAACATTCCCTGACACCAGAGCAGTGCTCCAGAAATCTTGCACTCAGCCTAAAGTTGCCATCCTCCACATGGGTGTGGGGGGGCCTTGATGCCTACAAAAGAACTAAAAAATACTCAAAAATATTATTGTATGTATTCCTTGAGGTGGAATCTGGATCCAAGGTTGCACTGTTGTTTCTTGACTGCTCCTCTTCTGATTCTGCATTTCCTCCCTTCCCTGATTAGCTACTATGTGGATGTGTCCTTTAGGATTCAGGGAACTCAGGAAAACTGAGCCATGCTTGGTTTCAGAATGGAAGTTGATGGTAATAGATTGCCATAGTGAATTTATGGATTACTGAGATTGGGCATAGTTACCCAATTTGGATTAATGCTTGGACTAACCAATGATCCAAAAGCAGTGAATTTGTTGTCAGGATTAAGGAAAACTGATTTGGCCCCCCATTTATAAACTTGAACATTCTGAGGGGAAGGGACACGTAATGTATATAGTTCAGAAATAAAAATGTGGGGTAAATAATAAAATGTTCCTCTCCTATACAGTCCCCAGCTCATTAATGTTCCTAGAATCTTATGTTTATTTCTAGAAACAATGTGTATAGAAGCAGTGAGGTGTGTGTGTTAGTGTCTTTAAGTAAATAGTGAAATAAATTATGACATTGTTATGTTGTGCTTGTCAAGTCATAAAGATGTGTCTCATTCAGTCCAATGGCTGTTTTACATTTCTAATTTATTCTTGTTGTTCAGTTACTCAGTTGTGTCCGACTCTTTGTGACGCTATGGGCTGCAGCATGCCAGGCTTCCCTGTCCTTCCCCATCTCTGGGAGCTTGCTCAAATTCATGTCCATTGAGTTGGCCATCCAACCGTCTTGTCTTCTGTCGTCCCCTTCTCCTCCGGCCTTCAGTCTTTCCCAGCATCAGGGTTTTTTCTAATGAGTCAACTCTTCACATCAGGTGGCCAAAGTACTGGAGCTTCAGCATCAGTCCTTCTAATGAATATTCAGGATTGATTCCTTTAGGATTGACTGGTTTGAACTCCTTGCAGTCCAAGGGCCTCTCAAGAGTCTTCTCCAACACCACATTTCAAAAGCATCAGTTCTTTGGCACTCAGCTTTCTTTATGGTCCAAATCTTACATCCACACATGACTACTGGAAAAACCATAGCTTTGACTAGACAGACCTTTTTTGGCAAAGTAATGTCTCTGCTTTTTAATATGCCGTCTAGGTTGTTCATAGCTTTTCTTCCAGGGAGCAAGTGTCTTTTAATAATGTTGCTGCAGTCATCATCTGCAGTGATTTTGGAACCCAAGAAAATAAAGTCTGTCACTATTTCCATTGTTTCCCCATCTATTTGCCATGAAGTGATGGGACCGGATGCCATGATCATAGTTTTTTGACTATTGAGTTTTAAGCCAGCTTTTGCACTCTCATCTTTCACTTTCCTCAAGAGGCTCTTTAGCCTCTTTGCTTTCTCATAAGGGTTGGTGTCATCTGCATATCTACAGTTACTGATATTTCTCCCGGCAATCTTGCTTCCTGCTTGCGCTTCATTTTAGTTCTCTTTAGTCGCTCAGTCGTGTCCGACTCTTTGTGACCCCATGGACTACAGCACGCCAGGTTTCCTTGTCCATCACCACCTCCTGGAGCTTACTCAAGATTCATGTCCATCGAGTCAGTGATGCTATCCAACCATCTCATCCTCTTCATCCCCTTCTCCTCCTGCCTTCAAACTTTCCCAGTATCCAGGTCTTCTCTAGTGAGTCAGTTCTTCCCATCAGGTGGCCAGAGTTTTGGAGCTTCAGCTTCAGCATCAGACCTTCCAGTGAATACTCAGGACTGATTTCCTTTCGGATTGACTGGTGGAATCTCCTTCATCTAGCCCGGTATTTCGCATTATGTACTCTGCATATAAGTTAAATAAGTAGGGTGACGTAAAGAATAAGCAGGGTGATAAAGCTGACCGCCGAAGAATCGATGCTTTTGAATTGTGGTGTTGGAGAAGACTCTGAGAGTCCTTTGGACTGCAAGGAGATCCAACCAGTCAATCCTAAAGGAAATAAGTTGATGATGGACAGGGAAGCTTGTGCAGTCCATGGGGTTGCAAAGAGTCAGACACTACTGAGTGACTGAACTGAAGCAAGATAGCAATATATAGCCTTGACGAACTCCTTTCCCGATTTGGAGCCAGTCTGTTGTTCCATGTCCAGTTCTAACTGTTGCTTCTTGACCTGCATACAGGTTTCGCAGGAGACAGGTAAGGTGGTCTGGTATTCCCATCTCTTTTAAGAATTTTCCACAGTTTGTTGTGATCCACACAGTCAAAGGCTTTGGCGTAGTCAATAAAGCAAAAGTAGATGTTTCTCTGGAACTCTCTTCCTTCTTCTGTGATCCACTGGATTTTGGCAATTTGATTTCTGGTTCCTCTGCCTTTTCTAAATCCAGCTTGGACATCTGGACGTTCTCGGTTCCCATACTGTTGAAGCCTGACTTGGAGAATTTTGAGCGTTACTTTGCTAGCGTGTGAGATAAATGCAGTTGTGTGCTAGTTTGAGCATTTTTTGGCATTTCCTTTCTTTGGGATTGGAATGAAAGCTGAACTTTTCCAATCCTGTGGCCCCTGCTGAATTTTCCAAATTTGCTGGCATATTGAGTGCAACACTTTGACAGCATCATCTTTTAGAACCTGAAATAGCTCAGCTAGAATTCCATCACCTCCACTGACTTTGTTCGTCGTGATGCTTCCTAAGGCCCACCTGACTTCCGACTCCAGAATGTCTGGCTCTAGTCCAGTGATCGCACCGTTGTGGTTATTGGGGTCATGAAGATCTTTTTTTGTATAGTTCTTCTGTGTATTCTTGCCACCTTTTTTAAACCTCTTCTTTTCTGTTAGTTCCATACTGTTTCTGTCCTTTACTTTGCCCATTTGCTGAGTTTTCCATATTTGTTGGCATATTGAATGTGTAGCAGTTTCACAGCATCATCTTTCAGAACTTTAAATAGCTCAGCTGGAATTCCATCACCTTCACTCGCTTTGTTCGTAATCCAATAATTGATGGATATTTGCTCCATTTTAGTCTTTTACTGTTACAGATAATACTTCAAAGAGCAAATTTGTGGGTAGGTCATTTCACATGTTGAATTATGAGGCTGTGTACAAATTAAATTACGAAGTGAAACAGTAGAAAGTGTCTTAATTATGCTTTTTGTATTTGTATTTCTTTCTTCCTATTTCTATATTGGTCAAATCAGGGGAATTGAACTGAAAGGATTTGTATTTTGTGAATTTATGATATCTCTGTGGAGACCTTTTTAAAATCTTCAGAGAAAAATTTTTACAGACTTGTGTTTGTTGATAAATAAGTAGTAATGAAACTAACTCTGATTGGGATTTGAATTTACTGTTTTTTAACTGAGATCACGCACCTTGTATCAGGCTTAATGAAGCTGAAGTTCTTGATGTCTTGTAGCAGAAAGAATTCAGTGAGAGACAAAGTAATAGGTAAGAAGTGGATTTATTTAGAAAGAAACACACTCCATCTCAGAAGGCAAGAGGGCCACAGAGTATGGGTTGGTCAGTTTTTGTGAGCGGGGTGCAGGGGGCAATGTTTCATAGACTAATGAGTGAAAGGAGTATTCCAACCGTTTTGGCAAGGGGTAGGGATTTCCGGAAATTGGACCACCATGCACTTTTTGACCTTGATGGCTGACTTTGGACATGTCATGGTGCCTGTGGGTGTGTCATTCAGTTCGCTCATGTGTTACAGTGGGCTTCCCTGGTGGCTCAATTGGTCAAGAGTCGGCCTGCAGTGTGGGAGACCTGGGTTTGATCTCTGGATTGGGAAGATCCCGTGGAGGAGGGCATGGCAACCCACTCCAGTTTTCTTGCCTGGAGAATCCCATGGACCAAGGAGCCTGGCAGGCTACTGTCCATGGGGCCACAAAAAGCTGAACACAGCTGAGTGACTGAGCATACATGTATTACAGTGAGAGTATGCTGAGGCTCAAAGTCTGGTGGACTTGGACAGTCTGCAGTCTTGGACTTGTTTGGTTCTAATCTGTTCATGTTGTGTCCTCAGGCTATGTCATTCTTTTAAAGGTTGTGCCCTGCCCCCTTCCCTCCTGTTTTAGTAATGTTAAGTTTAAAGTGTATAAGTAATAAAATAGAACTCCACTGTGAGTTAGCAATCTCTCTCTAGAGTTGACAATGTTAAAGAAACTAATAAAAGCAGTTTTCTTTCTGTACATTTCGTTGTGCCAGTATTTTTATTTTAAGATGTTAGATTTTTGCGGCTTTCTTGGTATCTGTAAACAAAATTTGAATTAGCCAAAAGAATGCTATTGAGACCATAAGTAGTGCTACTTAAGAGATGAATGTAGCATAAAGAAGTTACTTAGCGTGCTTAGGTTTTTAGGAGAAGCAGGACTAGAGGAAAAACAGAAACGAGAAAAATCATACCACAATTTAACATTTTTAAGTCTACGTGTTTAGCACATTTTTTCTCAACTGTTGTGTTTATGCTATGTAATCTTTTCTTTGGTGGTTGAAGTGTTTTCTTTTGCAACTAAAATGATAATGAAGAAAAGCAATGGGTATATACCACAGTATAGCCTACATTTTGTACTGGTGTTCCACACGGTTGTGCGAATAAACGCTTATGAGATTTTCTTAGTATCAAAACAATTTATGGGTCATCTTGTCTTGGAGAAGAGGAACTTCCTAGTGCCTTTTGAACATTTCACTTTCTCCTAGTTATAAAAGGGAAGGTGGCACCAAGAGAGGATTCTTTTCCCTTGAATTTCTCTTTGAAAGTTTCTTTCATGTTTGTTATCATATCTCCAGGATCAGGGATTCATATCTTGTTGCTTTGGTTCTCTCCACATGCCATAAACATAAGGGGGCTTTCTAAAAAACACTGCTTGTCATGTTTCTTCACAGAAGCCACTTAGCTGTTAGATTAAGCTCAACCTTCGTTTCTTGGTTTTTCATTCCTTTAGCTCACCTACTCACAGAGGTGTTTCAGCTTTTCTGCTTTGTTTCTTGGGGGCCTGCTTTAACCTTTATTGGTTAACATCTGTGAAAGTGGTATTAACAACAGGAAATATATATTTGAATAGAAATACTTGAAAGTGTCCAGATTTCTTTCTCCTTTATTCTCCTCCTTTTAATAATCCAAAATTGTATAAAATTATATTTTTTCGCTTATATAGGCAGTCCTTAAATATTTGTTAGTAAGATACAGTTAAGAAAACCATGGTTAGTCAATATCGTGTTCTCATCCAGGAGCACTCTTGTCTCCCAAGGAGCATTTGACAAAGTCTGGACAGTTTTGGTTTTTGTATCTGGTTTAGGACTCCTCTGTCATCTACTGACTCAGCCAGTGGTGCTGCCAGGCTTGAGAAAACCGGATTTAATGTCATCATAACTCTTGCTCCCTTGGTGTATGTACGTGTGTGTGTGTATACACATAAATTTATATACTTGATCTAATTAGGACCCTCCCCCTTCACTTTAAATATAGGACTATGGCTGTCTAATATTATCTCAGGCAGTTATGTGCCTGGTTCCCATTTTGCAGTTATTTTCAACTTCTCTAACACTGACTTTGGCGTTTATACTACTCTTACACTGCTACTATTCATTTTCAATTTTGAAAATGTCTCTTTGCTTCCTCTTCTCCATTCCCTTTTGTGTTTCCAGCATATCACACTTTTATTTAACTTAATAATCATCTCTGTATTTTATGAGCACATAAATATTCCTTACATAATTGTCTCTTGTACAACCTTTTGTTTTCCTTGGAATTAATAATTGTTTTGCCTTTTCCTTTTGCTTAATCTTCCAAAATGTAAAACATTTTAGTCCTTTGCTTATCTGAAAATGTTTTTCACACTTGACTGATGATTTGTTTAGGGATATAATTCTGGTTTGGAAATAATTTCCCTCAGAATTTTGAATCTTTTCTTTTGTCCTATCTTACATTGCTGCTGTTGTGAAACATAATCTTCTGAAAGCATTTTGCATTTTTGAATTTCATTCTAAAATATTTGTTCATTGTGTTTAGTGAATTAAATGGTGTATAAAACTATTTGCTGAATTTCCAGTCACAGAATCAGGCGTGATTCTTGATATGAAAAAATGTTCAGAATTCAGTTTGTGGCTAATAGCAGACTCATAAAGTCAGTAACACACATGCAACCTTTTTGAAAGAAGGGAGTCTTGAAAAGTAAGCCTTTTGATTTGGGGTATTTTCCGGTTTGCAGACAAAGCTTCCAGGATGGCCCAGAGAGCGTCCATGTGCTCTCCACTCAGTTTCTGCTTAATGTTTGCAGTTCATTTAGTCATGTCATCTTCATCAAAACTAAGAAATTTACATAGATATGTTACTGTGAACTAAACTCCAGACTGTATCCAGACATTAACCGTTCTCTCTCTGACGTCCTTTTGCCGTTCCCTGATTCACCCTGACATTGCATTTAGGCATCATGTCTTCATCATCTCTGGTCTGTAAGAGTGTCCCAGTCTTTCCTTGTTTTTCGTGACCTTGATAGTTATGAAGAAGAATGTATATATTTTAATAGTGACTTTATTGAGATATTGTGGTGGCTGAAGTAGTGGTTAGCTTGGCTGGGCTCCTGTCACACTCAGATGTCTGGTTAAAAAAACCCTGTGTGTGTCCATGAGGATGTTTTCAAATAACCAGAAGAGGTTATTTGAATCAGTAGACTGAGTAAAGCAGGTTGTCTTTCCCAGTGTGAGGGAAACCTTTTCCATACAGTTGAGGATCTGAAAAGAGCAAAAGGGTGGAAGAGAGAATTCTCCGTCTCTGACTGACTAAGCTGGGACCTCGTTTCTTCCTCTCTGGGATTTATAGCAGCAGCACTCTTGATTCTCAGGCCTTTGGACTTGGACTAGAACTGCACGTTTTGTTTGCTCATTCATCAGTTGGTGGAAATGTGGATTGTTCTGCTTTTTGCCTATTGTGAATAATGCTGCTGTGAACATCTGTGCATAAGACTTTGTGTGGATGTGTGTTTTCTCTTCTCATGGTATTACGCTCTCGTGTGGAATTGCTGGGTCAGATGGCAGCTCTGTGTTTAACATTTTGAGGAACTGCCAGACTGTTTTCTCAAGTGATTGCACAGTTTTGTATCCTCACCAGGAAAGTGTTAGGGTTCCAGTTTTGCCACATCCATGTCGACACTTGTCATTGTCTGTGTTTTCCATTTTAGCCCATCTTTGTGGTTTTCTGTGAACTGTATCTCACTGTGGTTTTGATTTTGCATTTTTCTCGTGGCTAAGAGTGTTGAGAGTCTTCCCCCCACCACAACAGCAAATTATTTCTTTACGTATTTTAAAAAGTGAAATGTAATTGACATACAATGTTATGTTAGTTTCAGGTGTACTACATAGTGATTTGACATTTGCGTACGTTACAAGATGATCACAAGAAGACTAGCAGCTGTCTGTCCCCCATACCAAGCTGCTACAGTATCACTGACCATATTCCTTATGCTCTATCTTTTACATTCCCATGACTTATTTATTTTCTAATTGGGTGTTTGTACCTCTTAGTCCCCTTCACCTATTTGCCCCCATGCACCACTGCCCGCCCCCATGTACCGCTGCCCACCCCCATCTCTACCCCTGCCCCTCTGGCAACCACATGTTTGTTCTCTGTGAGTCTGTTTTCCTTTTGTTTTTTAAATTCCACATGTAAGTGAGAGATCACATGGCTATTTGTCTTTCTTTGTCTGATTTATTTCGTACCCTCTAGACTATCTATGTTTTTGCAAATGGCAAGATTTCCTTTTTAAAAATGGATAAGTACCTTTCTTTAATAAAGAAATAATGGCTTTCAGTGAACAAGGCAGGTTTAAAATTCATGTTCAGTATGCCTAAGGATCACCTGGTCATGCTTGTTAACCACATAGATTCTTGGAGCCCTTCCAAGATATTTGGATTCGATTATCTTTGTGCGACACTCAGAATTTTCATTTTTCCAGGTCCTGGATCATTGTACTTCTGTGTGTTAGTGAAGGAAAGCCTACAGATAGATAGTGGGGGAAATGGATACTAATTTAAACTTCCGCTTGTACAAATGGGTAGTAACATCGTTTGATAAGAGGAAAAATAACCTAGGTGCACATTTTACATAAGGGTTTTGAGTCCTGTGGGAGGGTGCTAACATCTTGTTAAGGAAACAGCAGATTTTAGGCTGATCAGTACCTGCCATTAAACATGGGACTGTATTGTGTTGTAATAATTACATTTTTCTCTGTCCCTGTACTCTGCAGTTTCTGAAATAGAATATATATATATATTTTTTGAAATAAAATATATTAAAAAAACCATTTTGAATGATATGTTGGAAAATATGTTATCTCTAGAAATTCTGTGCTTCTGTGTAACTTCCTGTCGAAAAGCAGTATGAATGATTATATGGGCCTTTCTCAGTGTTACAGTCTTCCTATGTTTTATATTGTTAATATTTTGGTATCTTTATTCCTTATGGTCTAAAGTGCTGTGGAAGAGACACAGGTTCATTGCTTGAGATTCAGAATAATGCAGAACAACTGCATTATCTATATTCAGAATTTGTTAATAGTTCCTTTAGTTTGCAGTTAGCTTAAAATTTATCATGTTTTTTCCTGTGAGCCAAGATTTGTTCAGCATAACGGAAGCCAACACTTTAAATCTCTTTTTAAACTACTTTATCAACATCTCTTGGCGTGGTGGTACATGTGTTAATTACATATGCATGTTTACTTCATAAAATAATTCTGACTCAGTCTCTTACTTTGTTAGCTGTTAATATATGTACATGAAAATTTAAGTGTCACATTTTTGTTTTTAATGGGGGGAAAGTACAGTATAAATACATTAAAGAAAAATTATAAGTTAAAATTGTCTATTATCCTTTCCTTTCTGCATAAAATCTATATTTCCAAAGATAATTTACATTTTAGATTGATTGGGATGGCTGTCCTTTTATTGGTTTTGTAATCATCTCGGGCCTCTAAAACCAGTATAACCAATGTTTCCTTACCTCCTGATATAAATATGAAAATAATGGTTTACTGATTCAGTTTAGCATCTTTTTTCATGGACTTTCCTGGAGGTCCAGTGGTTAAGAGTCTGCCTGCCAATGCAGGCAGGGGACATGGGGTTTGATCCCCGGTCCAGGAAGACTCTACATGCAGCGGGGCAGCTGAGCCTGTGCACCTGTGCTCTAGAGCCCATGCGCCGCAACAGGAGAGGCCGGTACACTGCATTTGGGGAGTAGCCCCTGCTCACTGCAGCTAGAGAAAGCCTGCATGCATTAGCGAAGACCCAGCATGGCCATAAATAAATAAATAATTCTTAAAAAAAATCTTTTATCATTTCAGACAGTATGGAGGCACCTTTATGCTGCATTCTTTTTATGAATTTTCAGTGTCTGTTATAAAATTCAAGTGATGCCTATTCAAATAACATTTATAACATCTGTTCCTCCCCATTTTGTTTTTAAACCTGACTATAGAGAACTTAAAAAGATTTTATGATTTCTAGGTGGAATAAGCCTTAAATGTTAGAAATACTGCTTTGTCAGCTGCTACTGAGGCAAGAGAAATAAATGAAACTAGTTTTGGAAATCCCGTTTGTTCCTTAAGCACTCTTGCATGCGTGAGCACGTATTCATGGGTCATAGAAGTTCTTCTATGGCCCTTGTAGATGGGCTCACAGCGGCAGAGCAGTTCCCCTTCTGGTAATTCTGTCCTTTGCATGAGCATATCAGGTAATTATTGATTTTGAGTGTTACATGCACTGAAATAATGATGTTATTTTTTCTGCTTCAGTACTGTGCACAAATAAAATAACATTGGAAAAACAGAAAACCTTCATAACTCCCAGTAACCGAATTATGGATTTGACAGGATAGTATAAGAAGTACCACATGCTCTCAGAGAAACCTTTTGAAGTGATATCAACCTAAGATGATTAACAGAGAAAGATATTTTGATGAGAGGAAAACTTTTTTTTTTAAGTTTAAGGAACATGCAGTTGCAAAATGCCTAGTGTGGTTTCTGACTTATGCATCCATGTTTTACTTTGGTTTTGGTAATTTTTTCCTTTGAACTGTATTTCACTCTGATAATCCAACAACAAACTTCCTATGTAATGTGCATTTGATGCATTTGTTTTTACATGTTAATTTGTGGGGAGCAAGTCGTGATTTTTGCTTAGAAAACCAAGTGATATTATAACATTTTAAAAGTATTTTGTGAGCCCTGACCAATATCTATAACTTGAATAGTCTCAGAATTCTGTCAAATTTGTAGCTATACTGAATTTTTCAAACTGGGAAGATAATTTTAAAAATGGTATTAAATACCACTACGTGAATAACCATAATTTTTCTCAGGTCTAGACAGGCCTTTTTTAAACAGCATTTCACTTTCAAGTACACACCCAGCTATGATCAAAGGTAAATGCCATGAGACGTCAAGATCCATGAATCTGGCGATTTTTATTTGCCCCTTGCTCTATAGGAGTTCCTTGTGTTTAAATTTTAACTCATCTTTAGAGCAGTTTCAATAAAGGTAAGTTAGCAATAAAGGTATAGTTACATCAGGTAACCCTGATGGAAATGTGTATTTTTATGTTCTTGTATGCAGTGGCTACTATAAAAGTTGAAGGTTATTATAGGCACTGGTTTACATGGTGATTTCTTTAAAAATCCCTCGTATAAAATTGCCTCATATTAACTCTTTACAGATTCAGAAGCTAACTTTGTCTGAAGATTACATTGTACTGTTCTTTTCTTTTCTTCCTAAAGAGTTAGGAAATACCTATAAAATATTTTATTTTATAAGGATTTGCTACCTAACACTGTTCCTTCCCCAGGTTAGCCTCTCAACAAATGTCTACAGCCTTATTTTTAGGTTCCATAACACCAAGATGTAGAATAAGTCCAAGTATATACATGTCTAGATGTTCCCAACTGCCATCTGGTTTCTTAATACTACCTTTACATTTTGAATATTCGTAACTTTGTGTACATCATCTCTGTGAAGGCAAAGTGGCTTTTCTTGCATTTATTCACTTTTTTTCTCTTTCAACAGGGGGAAATGCAGTGTTGCCCTTCTGAATGAGACAGAGTCAGTATTGTCATATCTTGATAAAGAGGTAATTCACAATTATACTTGTGTGTATTTTTCCCTCTCTATTTCGTACAAAGCCTATACTTTTGTATTATTTCTTCTTCTAACAAATTATTGCATAATGATAGCAATATTATGGTAAAAGTATCATGATTAGAATGTATTCAGGTAATTTCATTTTTCTGGTTAACTGAGAGAAAAGTTGGAAAAAACTCCTACGTCTGTCTGTCTTTGCTTCATAATGAAAAGTTGGTAAAAGTATAGCACATGATTGAATTGGTAGTGAAAAAATTTTTTTGCGGGGGAGAAACTAATTTGGGCTTTATGAAATAAATAAAAATACTTGGTCCTCTTCCCTTTTTTTTGGGGGGGGGGAAGTGATGTAAATAGCATTTCTTTTAGGCTCTTTGCAGATAAAATTTTACCATTGGTGGTCTGCTTTCTTTACTAGAATCCTAATAAACTTTGTCACCTAAGAATAATTTTTTTGTAACCTTCAAGAGATATCATAAATATTTTTATGAAATTGAATTATAGCATGGACGCCATTGAAGGGAGGAAATTCTCGTAAGCAGACTATTCTACATTTTGCAGTTTTATGTGACTTTTATCAGTTTTATTGTGGGGAAAATACTTTACTATTGATGGTTCAGTATTTAACCTTTATAATTTCATAGTGTTTGTTTTCCCAGAATCTTTATTACATATATATTTTAAAAAGCAAAATTAAAGGGACATATTTTCTTTTAAAAAATGGTTTTCTATGCGCGAAAGTGTTGCTCCCTTATCTCAAATGAAGTAAAATTACAGAAGAAGATAGATGCAAACATGTAGAACTACTGTGTACCAGAAGGCTAATAAAATTAGAAGGAAAGTTAAGTGTTTAAGGCAGAAAAAAAGGCTAATAGTCTTGTGAAATTTGGAAAAGAAGGGTTTATTGTCAGTCTGTCAAACAGAATGATAGATAATATGGATTGATGATGCTCAGAAATTATCTTTCGTTCACAGAAGCAGAAATAAAAAGAAGAAATAGTCAATATATTTTAGTATATTATATTGTATTTGGCTGTTCAGAGAGTGGATTTTTTTTGCCGCACTGTGTTTGTGTGGCTTGCGGAATCTTAGTTACCAACCAGGGATTGAACCCAGGCCATTGAATGAAAGTACAGAGAGTTCACCACTCGGTCACTTGGAAATTCTCTGTTTTTTGTTTTTTTTTTAAAGATGATATTTGTTACCTTCTAATTTGTTAACAATTTGTATCTGCTAAGGATTGTAGTAGATGAAAATTTGCCAAGTCTTTAGGATTTTTTTTCTTATCCTCTTGCTTTTAAACCTCAGTCCTCTGTCAATCTACTGTTCTTTAATAGGCCCTTTCAGGGTTTAATACGGAGAGTCATGCAGTAGATGACCCTCGCATCCATGGGGCAGGGAGGTTGGGGGGAACAAAAGGCAAGACTTTGCTGGTTCAGATGATTTCTAGTGGTTATGCAGAATTCAGCTAACGACTGGTGGCTATAGGTCATTTTATCCTTTAGGTCCAGTAAGTAGGGTGTTTGCTGTTTTAAGTGATCATGGCAAGTTAGATAGTATGCTGGTGATGATAGAATGTATAGTTATGTTTATATGCTTACCCATATAGACGTATGTTTTAGAATTTAAAGGACAACTGCAAAATTATAATTAATGGGTAATTGTAATTAAATAGATAATTATAATTAAGTGTATACAGTGTGACATATTAGTAAACTGCATATAAATTAAGTTCTATCGTTTTAATGTGAAATGTGTCTGCATTTTAATATTTTTGATAAAATGTGGGATGGGCACTCTCAAAGTAACAGTGTCACACGTCAGTAAGGCACCCTTACTGTTTGGTGTGGGCTTTACAGCCTTAAAATGATTACTGGATTTCAGTGGTCTTTATTTGGCTTTAGCTTAACTGTTAGAGCAATTAATGGTTTTCTGTTAGACTAATTAAACAAATAATAGTAACACTTTATTATCCACCCTGATTGTAAGCTATTTGTTTTCATTTAATTTTATACTGTTTACCTGATGATAGTAACATTATGCTCTCCTTAAAGATTTATGAATTTATTCACCAAAATGAAATTTTATGCTCTGTGGAGTTTTATGCTTTCATTATTATGACACTGGATTTATTGCTTTATAAAAAGTAGAAGGAATTATGTTTATGTCGCTATTTCTGTCTTCTGTCACCTGTTTTTCCAGGATACCTTTTTCTATTCATTGGTCTATGATCCCTCAGTGAAAACACTATTAGCTGACAAAGGTGAAATCAGAGTGGGACCTAGATATCAAGCAGACATTCCAGAAATGCTCTTAGAAGGTATGTTTTTCTTTGAGTTTCAAATCCTATGAAAACAAATTTCCTTGAAACTGGAGTATTTTCATCAGATGGAAAAAACAACTTTCAGGCCAAAGTTTAAAAGTAATGACCTCTTCCAATTTTAGAAATACAACAAGCAGCAATGAAAAATAATTTGTTTGATCAATTATTCATTTTTCATTTCACATTTTCATGAGTTTTCTACCTGTGTTTTTCTTTTAAATACAACTTTAAGAGCATTAATGTTGTTGAACTTGTATTTTAATGTGACAGACTCATGCTTTGAGATTTTCTGTGCCTTCACATCATCTATCAGAGCCATGGAATCTAGTGAGCACTTATATTATGGTGGGGATTTTGGCTGAACTGGGATGTTTAGACCAGAGAGATTCAAAACTTTATGTTTTAAAAGCATATCTTCCTAGCAAGACTTAATTTTTCTTTTTTCTGTCATATTTTTGTATACTTAAAACCTTTATTTTCTGATTTGAAAAGTAAAACATTCTTAAAATTTAAAAAATGAAACACAAAATAAAGTATAACATAGAAAATGAACACCACACCCTTTTCTTCCTTCCAAACCTGCGTTTCAGTTCAGTGTAGTCACTCAGTTGTGTCTGACTCTTTCTGGCCCCATGGGCTGCACAGGCCTCCCTGTCCATCACCAACTCTTGGAGCATGCTCAGACTCATGTCCACTGAGTCGGTGATGCCATCCAACCATTTCATCCTCTGTCATCCCCTTCCCCTCCTGCCTTCGGTCTTTCCCAGCATCAGTCTTTTCTAAGGAGTCAGTTCTTTGCATCAGGTGGCCAAAATATTAGAGCTTCAGCTTCAGCATCAGTCCTTCCAATGAATATTCAGGACTGATTTCGTTTAGGATTGACTGGTTTGATCTCCTTGCTGTTGAAGAGATTCTCAAGAGTCTTCTCTAACACCACAGTTCAGAAGTGCTCAGCTTTCTTTAAGGTCCAGCTCTTACATCCATATATGACTACTGGAAAAACCATAGCTTTGACTAGATATCTGTACCTTTGTTGGCAAAGTAATGTCTCTCCTTTTTAGTGTGCTGTCTAGGTTGGTCATAACTCTTCTTCCAGGGAGCAAGCGTCTTTTAATTTCATGTCTGCAGGCTGACAAAACATGGTTCCCTGGAGAAGGGAATGGCAATATTCTTGCCTTGAGAACTCCATGAACAGAATGAAAAGCCAAAACCCATGTTTTATTTTGGTAATGGCTGTGGCTCATAGTCATTCAGGAATGGTCTTTGCGCAGTGGCAAGTTGCAGGTCACTCTGCAACTGCTTCTTTCAGTTAATGGCGCATCTTTTGCATCTTCCGGAATGAGAAGAGTGACTGTATTCTTTTTGTGACTGTAGAGTTCTTAATTCTGCATGGATATGCCACAATTTATTTCCTTTACCAGTACCCCTGTTGATAGACATCTAGGTGGTTACATTTTTAAAAAATTTATTGTGGCTGCACTGGGTCTTCATTGCAGTGTGCAGGCTCTTCATTGTGGTATTCAGGCTTTCCTAGTTGGGGAGCGTGGGCTCTCAAGTGCGAGGGCCTAGTTGCAGTATGTGGGATCTTAGTTCCTTGACCAGGGATTGAACTCTGGGCCCTCTGCTTTGGGAATGCAGAGTCTTATCCACTGGAGCGCCAGGGAAGTTCCTACATATTTTGAGCAAATGATACTGCTAGAAAATCTTTACACATACTTATGCTGCATAAACATTTTTCAAGCATAGCTTCTTGGAAGTATTGAAAATGCCACTTTGCTCTTCAAAAATTTTTGAAATTTTTGTATGAGCAAATCAGATTCATTCACTGATAGATTATTAGCACCCCCATTTTGTTACATTTTTGTATTAGCTTTTAATTTGTTGTTGCTTTTTTATTATTATTTTTTTAAATTGAAATTATGCTTTCCATACTTATTTTTAGCTATTCTGTAACTTTCTTGTGTATTTTCTGTTTGGTTATTTATATGTATTGGCAAGGGTATTTTGCATATTAAAGGTAAACAAATATAGAAGTATTTGTCTGTGAGTATTGCACCTGTTACCTCCTCACTTAAAAAATGTTAATGATTTTATATTTAAATGTTTTATTTATTTTTGTTATACAGAAATTTAGAATTTTTGTCATAGAGAGGTTTAGAAATTATTCCTAAGGTTTTTATAATTTTGCATTCTTTACCATGCTTTCCTATAGGAAGTATATGCAGAAAAGTTAAATCAACTCAAGATAGAGTTTGTGAACCATAGTTGCCACTGTGGTTGGTGGGTTATCATTGTCAGTGGTGGGCAGATGGGTGGCTGTGGATAACACTAGGTTGCAGACTTCTGCATTTTTATGAACTCAGTACCAGGAAAGGTCAGTCAGTAATGACTAAGCTTTGAGAACAGATTGCCATGTCTGCACTCAACTGTGTTTAGAAGTTTTGTTTTGTTGTGTGTGTGTGTGTGTGTGTGTGTGTGTGTTTTAAGAGATTGTAAGTAGTGAACTGGTTTATTATAGGCTGCTGCTGTTTGGCTCCTCTGTCCATGGGATTTCCCAGGCAAGATTACTGGAGTGGAGTGCCATTTCCTTCTCCATTATAGGCTAAGAGATTGCATTTATTGGCATTCTGATCTGTACAAATCAATTTGTGTTCCCAAAATAATTTTGGATATTTATATAGTCCTTAATGTTTGATCTTAGACTTCATTGTTTTATTTTTGAAAGCATTTGATTTTTAAATTTTACAAAAGTGCACTGAGTATCCTTTCAGTTCAGTTCAGTCACTCAGTTGTGACCCCATGAATCGCAGCACGCCAGTCCTCCCTGTCCACCACCAACTCCCAGAGTTCACTCAGACTCATGTCCGTCGAGTCAGTGATGCCATCCAGCCATCTCATCCTCTGTCGTCCCCTTCTCCTCCTGCCTCCAATCCCTCTCAGCATCAGAGTCTTTTCCAGTGAGTCAACTCTTCACATGAGGTGGCCAAAGTACTGGAGTTTCAGCTTTAGCATCATTCCTTCCAAAGAAATCCCAGGGCTGATCTCCTTTAGAATGCGCTCAGCCTTCTTCAGAGTCCAACTCTCACATCCATACATGACCACAGGAAAAACCATAGCCTTGACTACATGGACCTTAGTCGGCAAAATAATCTGTCTGTTTTTGAATATGCTATCTAGGTTGGTCATAACTTTTCTTCCAAGGAGTAAGTGTCTTTTAATTTCATGCCTACAATACCATCTGCAGTGATTTTGGAGCCCCCAAAAATGAAGTCTGACACGGTTTCCACTGTTTCCCCATCTATTTCCCATGAAGTGTTGGGACCGGATGCCATGATCTTCGTTTTCTGAATGTTGATCTTTAAGCCAACTTTTTCACTCTCCACTTTCACTTTCATCAAGAGGCTTTTGAGTTCCTTTTCACTTTCTGCCATAAGGGTGGTGTCATCTGCATATCTGAGGTTATTGATATTTCTCCTGGCAATCTTGATTCCAGCTTGTGTTTCTTCCAGTCCAGTGTTTCTCATGGTGTACTCTCCATATAAGTTAAATAAGCAGGGTGACAGTATACAGCCTTGACGTACTCCTTTTCCTATTTGGAACCAGTCTGTTGTTCCATGTCCAGTTCTAACTGTTGCTTCCTGACCTGCATACAGATTTCTTAAGAGGCAGGTCAGGTGGTCTGGTATTCCCACCTATCCTTTACATAATGGATAATTTTGTACTCTGGATATAACTGGAAAACATGTTCCCAGAAATGAAATCTGAAATTTTATACAAAATGACAATTCGCTTCCAAGTAATCATTTACAGATTTTTTTTTCCTTGTTTCAGTTAAGGTATACTTTATATGTAGTGCATTTCTCCCAGTTTTGTGTGCAGTTCTCTGAGTTTTGGACAAATGTATAGCTCTTTGTGAGATATTCAGCAAGTCCATCTCCACATAGACCAAGAGCCAGGACACTCCTGCATTGTGTCAGCAGCACCTGGCCCACATTCTCCACCCCCTCACACCCCTTTGTTACTCCTCCCTGAACTCTGATTTCTCCTCTTTTCAAAACTATGTAGATTGTGTTGTTCGGGTAATCTTTTGTACTATTTTTATTATTTGACTTTTTTTCCTTTTTTATTTATTTTAATTGGAGGCTAATTACTTTACAATATTGTGATGGTTTTTGCCATACTTCCACATGAATCAGCCATGGGTGTACATGTGTTCCCTAACCTGAACCCTCGCTCCTACCTCCCTCACCATCCCATCCCTCAGGGTCATCCTAGTGCACCAGCCCTGAGCACCCTGTCTCTTATTTGACTTTTTAAAATGTAGGACTGTCTGAGCTACTGATTGTGTGGCTCTTTTTCTCTCTTATAGAAAAAATTTGAATACATTTTATGAAGTATAGTTGATTTACAATGTTGTATTTTTAATTTCATCTTAAAATTTGTATATATATATTTATTGACATATTTTAATTTTTTATTTTAATCAGTTAATTTAAAAAAATTTTGGCCACGCTTTGGCTTGTGCCATCTCAGTTCCCTGACCATGGACTGAACCTGGGCTGTGACAGTGAAAGCTCAGAATCCTCACCATCTGGGAATGCTCTAATTTCTTTCTTTTCTTTTTTTTTTTTTAAGTGTATGATTCACTCTTGGGCACTGAGCATAAGCCTAAGTGTATAGAAAGCCTAGAAAATTTTATGAATTGCTCATGTAAAGATAAATGCTGAAGCAAGTAATAAAGTTGGGATATATCAGGTTATAGTGGGCAGAAAAATCAGCTCACAAAATCTCATGAGTTCCCACCTACGTGAAAAACTTTTAAATATGATATTGCCCCTGAGATGCATAAAGCTGGTTAGAGTTGTATAATTGGAAAGCATATATACCTAGCTTAAAGTAAAAAAAAAAAAAATTTAAGGAAATAAAATCACATATAAAATGCAATAGGTTATTCTACAGTATATCATAGAAAGGATTTGAAGTTCTTGAGGGTGAGAATCTTGAGGTTCTTGTTTCAGGTAAAAGGAGTGATTCTGAACAGCTTATGGCATTTGGGGAGTTACACCAGTTACCTGTCAAAGGCATTCTTTGTATTTAAAATGTGATGAAATGTTCATTAATATAATAAATCTTATAATTCATTAACAAGTATTAATTGCCTTTAATATTGTGTTTGTCTTGGTAGTGTTTGGGTGGTTGGTATACAAACTTCATTTAGTTAATAGAGCCCTTTCTTACTATACAAGGTCACCTTCAATAAGAAAGTCAGGTTGTTATGGGTGACATGGAAGAGATGGGCCCACTGAGTCAATTCGAAGGCCATATTCAGTACTTCACGTCTCTTAGAATCCCATTTCTTTCTCTTGCATTCCTATACACTAATAGTGAGAAAATAGATAAATTAAGGAAACAATTCCATTCACCATTGCAACGAAAAGAATAAAATACTTAGGAATATATCTACCTAAAGAAACAAAAGACCTATATATAGAAAACTATAAAACACTGGTGAAAGAAATCAGAGAGGACACTAATAGATGGGGAAATACATTGTGTTTATGGATCAGAAGAATCAATATAGTGAAAGCAAGTGTACTACCCAAAGCAATCTATAGATCCAATGCAATCCCTGTCAAGCTACCAACAGTATTTTTCACAGAGCTAGGACAAATAATTTCACAATTTGTATGGAAATAGAAAAAAACCTCGAAGAGCCAAACCAATCTTGAGAAAGAAGAATGGAACTGGAGGAATCAACCTGCCTGACTTCAGGCTCTACTACAAAGCCACAGTCATCAAGACAGTGTGGTACTGGCACAAAGACAGAAATATAGATCAATGGAACAAAATAGAAAGCCCAGAGATAAATCCTCGCACCTATGGACACCTTATCTTTGACAAAGGAGGCAAGAATATACAATGGAGAAAAGACAATCTCTTTAACAAGTGGTGCTGGGAAAACTGGTCAACCACTTGTAAAAGAATGAAGTTAGATCACTTTCTAACAAACACCACACACGCAAATTAACTCAAAATGGATTAAAGATCTAAATGTAAAAAAAAAATGTAAAAAAAAAAAAATCTAAACGTAAGACCAGAAACTGTAAAACTCCTAGAGGAGAACATAGGCAAAACACTCTCCGACATAAATCACAGCAGGATCCTCTATGATCCACCTCCCAGACTACTGGAAATAAAAGCAAAAATAAACAAATGGGATCTAATTAAAATTAAAAGCTTCTGCACAACAAAGGAAACTATAAGCAAGGTGAAAAGACAGCCTTCTGAATGAGAGAAAATAATAGCAAATGAAGCAACTGACAACTAATCTCAAAAATATACAAGCAACTTACGCAGCTCAACTCCAGAAAAATAAACGACCCAATCAAAAAATGGGCCAAAGAACTAAATAGACATTTCTCCAAAGAAGACATATGGATGGCTAACAAACACATGAAAAGATGCTCAATGTCACTCATTATTAGAGAAATGCGAATCAAGACCACAGTGAGGTACCACTTCATACCAGTCAGAACGGCTGCGATCCAAAAGTCTGTAAGCAATAAATGCTGGAGAGGGTGTGGAGAAAAGGGAACCCTCTTACACTGTTGGTGGGAATGCAAACTAGTACAGCCACTATGGAGAACAGTGTGGAGATTCCTTAAAAAATTGCAAATAGCACTGCCTTATGACCCAGCAATCCCACTGCTGGGCATACACACAGAGGAAACCAGAATTGAAAGAGACATGTGTACCCCAGTGTTGATCACAGCACTGTTTATAATAGCCAGGACATGGAAGGAACCTAGATGTCCATCAGCAGACGAATGGATAAGAAAGCAGTGGTACATATATACAATGGAGTATTACTCAGCCATTAAAAAGAATACATTTGAATCAGTTCTAATGAGATGGATGAAACTGGAGCCAATTATACAGAGTGAAGTAAGCCAGAAAGAAAAACACCAATACTAACGCGTATATATGGAATTTAGAAAAATGATAATGATAACCCTGTATGCAAGCCAGCAAAAGAGACACAGATGTATAGAACAGTCTTTTGGACTCTTTGGGAGAGGGTGAGGGTGGGATGATTTGGGAGAATGGCATTGAAACATGTATAATATCATATGTGAAACGAATCGCCAGTCCAGGTTTGATGCTTGATACAGGATGCTTGGGGCTGGTGCATTGGGATGACCCAGAGGGATGGTACAGGGTGGGAAGGGGATTCAGGATGGGAACACATGTACACCCGTGGCGGATTCATGTTGATGTATGGCAAAACCAATACAATATTGTAAAGTAATTAGCCTCCAATTAAAATTTTAAAAATTTATATTAAAAAAAAAAGAATCTCATTTCTTCATGGCACAGTCAGAACCCCCAGTCTTCACAGTTAGACATGCTTATGAAGTCTTTTGGAACATAGTATTGGAAGAACCTCCACTGTTTTCCCTTTTCTTCTTCTCATTTTTTTAAGTCTTAAAATTTATTTTATTGCAAGCAGTATGAATTATGATAGAAAATGTAATTATACTGGGAACAAAAAGTAGTAGTCCCTTAGATCATCCCTTTGATCATCCCTTCTAACCCTCTAGTAACCAGTTACTGATTTAACATGATCTCACAGACTGTTACATAAATATGTTTAGACACCCATGAAATTATGTTCTCTGCAGTATTCCATCATGTGATAGAGCCACATTTATCTGTTTCGTGTATGTTTCAAGGTTGGGCAAATTTTCCCTCAATTGTTCTTTAAGATTTCTTGGTTGTGTGTGGGGGGAGTGTGGGCTCTCATGTCATAGTTTCTTTTCATACTGTTGAAGTTCATCATCAGTTTGTCAATTTACTCTTCCAGATTTCATTAGGATTCTAATTGAAATTGTATTAATATTAATGTTACTTTGGGAGGTGGTTTATTATTTTATAATATTTTGCAGTATATGGTTCTACTTCTGAGTTTTCTATTCTATTACTCTGGTCTGTTTATGCTCTAATAACTCACTGTTTTAATTATAGAAGCTTTGTAGTATATGTTAATATCTGGTGAGGCTAATTCCCCCTCTTACTTTTCCAAGCTTGGGAAAAAAAAAAAAACTTCCTTCCTAGTTTTATGTGAGTTGCAGTTAATTTTTAAGTTAATTTAAGGAAAACAGACATTTTAATGATTTTTGAAATGTCCTTCTCTGTTGAATACTACTTTTGGATTTGTGGAAGTCTTTTGTTTGGTTATAGATTTTATCTATTTCTTATTAAGTTTAATATTTTAAAGTTTGTAACTTATTAGCTTTATTTGTAAGTACTCATCTTTTTCATCATAAATAAAAGTCACTTTGGACTCTTATTTCAACTGGAAGCATTTAACATATCCAAAATGTTTATTTCACTTGTCATCAGACAACCAACTGGATGCAAGATTTGAAGAACACACTGTTTAAAAATATTTATTTTGGCTGTGTCGGTTCTTTTTGGGGCATGTGGGATCTTTTGTGGTGGTATGCCACCTTCTTTCTGCTTGGGCTGCATGTGGCTTAGTTGCTTCTGGGCATGTGGGATCTTAGTTCCCTGACTAGGGATCAAACCTGCATTGCCTGCATTGGAAGTGGACCACCAAGGAAGTCCTAAGAACCTCCTTTTTCTAATTAATGTATTTTCTGAGGAGAGGAGTTAGGGTGGCAGAGAGATACACTGTCAGTTAAAACACATTTGAAAAACACAGACGTTGCCATCATAGAAACTTCCATTCACAGCTAGTATCTATTTGCAGAGAAATCAAGTAGTAGAAAACATCATGTTTAAGAACAGATATTTAGGGCTTGATGCAGTCTGTGCTTACTAATAACCCTTTTGCTCCTCTTAAGTGGGTATGTTTAGACCAGTGGCCAGATTCCAGTATGCATTGGCATGGGATGTAGAACTTGAATTAATATCCTAAGTAGGTGGAAGCATCAGCCCCATGCCAGAATATTTTACAGGCTTGCTTTCTTTGTGAACGTGTCCTGGTGAATTTTAAGAAATTGTTGTGGTATTTGTCTCAGTGGTGAATATTTCTTTTTTGTGGCTTCAGAATATAGAAATTCATTTACGGCTACCCACTATCTAACAAACTCTGGAAACGAACACTGTCTAACAAGTTCTGGAAAAATGAGTATGTAGCTTGCAAACGAAGGTGAAAGTTGCTTTTGAGATTTAAAATCTTTATTGAGTTTGAATAAATACCTAAAGAATTTTCCAAAGAAAAAAATGTCATATGTAGTAAGTTTTGAATTATTATTTAGATGTATTGTAACACTGGAATTTTAAGAAAGAAATTGAAAAGTATTATAACATTAAATCATTAAAGAAAAATGACTTTGGATTCACAATTTTGGGTGAAATCTGGCTGCACTATATTTTAGCTGAGTAACCTTGGGAAAATTATTTAACCTCTCCAAGTTCCCATTCCTTTTTCTAAAACACATCAGAGTGCTGTGATGATAAAGGGAGGTAACTCTGGTAATGCGTTTAGCACATCGCCCGTTGCTTAGTGTTAGCTACTACAGTTGCTTCCGCTGGGCCACGGCTGCCTGCTGCTACTAAGTAAATAGCTCTTGTCTATATTTGGGATTTTAGGATGTGTCCTTATATGCTTTTAAAACTTGAATTAACCCATATACAGTCAGTCAATAGAAAAGTATCAGTATAGTGTGGAAATGATGTCAGTTATCTGAGGCCTTTCCAAGCAGTTATTGTCACAGGTGAAGAGTGTTTAAGAAAAACAAAAGATAAAATTCTACTAAAGTACCATCCTCCAGTGCAAGTAGTAGCCTCAAAGACTGGGGTGCTTTCACTGTGTTGAAAGTATATGTGTCATCTTAGAGTTACAGATGGATGAAAAATATTTTCCCCAATTTTTGTAAAAACCTTCACCCTAGATTTTATTTTCAATTTTGCTGAAAGTGTACACAGTGACCTACATCTCAGTGGAGGAAGTAGAAGTCCAGGGTTTAATGAGATAAAGGACTGACTGACCTTTGTGCTTGGTACAAATGTCAGTAGAGATTTAAGTGTGTTGGTATTTTTATTATATGATTGCTACTTTTTTTTTAAGTGCTCTGGTTACCAAGTTCATAGGTCTTTAAAGTTTTGTCCTATCTTTTCATAAGCGCTATTATTTTTAAGTGTGTAATTTTGCAGAATGTATTTCCTATAGTGTGGTGGATGTTAATCAACTGGAAAACATCACACCATAACAAGTAGTGCAGGTAGATAATTGGTTGCAACTGTATAAAAGTACTAATTTGTAACCCAGGACAATTTTGTCTTCCATGGGACATGAGATGATGTCTATAGATGCTTTAGACATTTTTGGTTGTCACAGCTGGAGGATGGGGAGATGATACTGGAATCTAGTGAGCAGAGATCAGGAGTGCTGTTGAATATCTTCTAATACACAGGATTACACCCACCCAACAGTTATTGTCCCCCCCCCCCAATTCACTATTTACAGAGAAACTCTATTGTAAAGGGTTATGGGGACGTAGTAAGCACAAAATAAATGTTGTTTAATATTTACATAATTATAAAAATATTTAAATTTTCAAATATGAATTATATGACCTGGTTTATTTCTGTGGGTTTTGATTCTATCTTTGTGCCAATACAACATGGTTTGGTTACTGTCAATGTATATTATAATCCCACCCAGTTTAGATAATCTTTCATTATTTCTTCCAGTAATGATAATATTCTTTGTATGTAGAGATTAATATTTGAATTATTTTATTGGCTTTCAAAACTAAACTTTGTTAAATTTAAGTTGAAATACTTGTACAAAAACAATAGCCTTAAGATTTTAAGTTTGCCCATTCCAGTCCATTTTAGTTCACTGATTGTTAAAATATTGATGTTCACTCTTGCCGTCTTGATTCATTGACCTAACATTCCAGGTTCCTATGCAATATTGTTCTGTACAGCATCGGACTTTACTGCCATCACCAGTCACATCAACAGCTGGGCACTGTTTTCGCTTTGCGTCTGGGCTTCCTTGGTAGCTCAGATGGTAAAGTGTCTGCCTGCAGTGTGAGAGACCTGGGTTCGATCCCCGGGTTGGGAAGATCCCCTGGAGAAGGAGATAGCAACCCACTCCAGTACTCTTGCCTGGAAAATTCCATGGATGGAGGAGCCTAGTAGGCTACAGTCCATGGGATCACAAAGAATCAGACACGACTGAGCAACTTCACTCTGTCTCTTCATTCTTTCTAGAGTTATTTCTCCACTGATCTCCAGTAGCATATTGGGCATCTACCGACCTGGGAAGTTTGTCTTTCAGTGTCCTATCTTCTTGCCTTTTCATACTGTTCATGGGGTTCTCAAGGCAAGAATAGTGAAGTGGTTTGCCATTCCCTTTTCCAGTGGACCACATGTTGTCAGAACTCTTCACCATGACCCATCCATCTTGGGTGGCCCTACACAGCTTGGCTCATAGTTGAGGTAGACAAGGCTGTGGTCCATGTGATCACTTTGATTCATTTTCTATGATTGTGGTTTTCATTCTTCCTGCCCCTGACTGATAAGGATAAGAGGCTTATGGAAGCTTCCTGTTAGGAGAGACTGACTGTGGGGGAAACTGGGTCTTGTTCTGATGGGCAGGGCCATGCTCATTAAATCTTTAATCCAGTTTTCTGTTGATGGGTGGGGCTGTGTATCATCCCTGTTGTTTGATCTGAGACAAAACTATGGTGGAGGTAATCCTTCAAAAGGTCCCCAAAATGCACAGACTTCAAAAGGTTCCTTCAAAAGTGCACAAACTCCTGCACTCAAATGCCCGTGACCCTGCAGCAGGCCACCTCCAACCCACACCTCCCCTGGAGACTCCTGGACACTCACAGTCTGGGTCAGTCTCTTGTGCGGTCACTGCTCCTTTCTCCTGGGTCCTGTTACGCACCAGGTTTTGTTTGTGCCCTCAAAGAGTCTGTTTCCCCAGTCCTGTGTGGGTACTGTAATCAAATCCCACTCCAAAGTCAAGTTACCTGGGGGTTCTCAGTCCCTTTGCCAGATCCCCAGGTTGGGGAATCTTTTGTGGGTCCTAGAACTTTTCACTTTCATGCACTGGAGAAGGAAATGGCAACCCACTTCAGTGTTCTTGCCTGGAGAATCCCAGGGACGGGGGAGCCTGGTGAGCTGCCATCTATGGGGTCACACAGAGTCAGACGTGACTGAAGTGACTCAGCAGCAGCAGAACTTTCTTAACAGTTCAAGAGTTCTCTTTGGTATAATTGTTCTGCAGTTTTTGGGTTGTCTTCTCTCAGCAGCACTATGGTGGGGTTAATGGTGACCTTCTCCAAGAGGGCTTATGCCACGGGCCATGTGACCAGGTCTCCTGCGGCCAAAGCCCCTGTCCCTGCAGCAGGCCACTGCTGACCCATACCTCCACAGGAGACACTCAAAGACAGTTCTGGCTCAGTCTCTGTGGGGTCTCTGGGTCCTGGTGCTCACAAGGTTTTGTTTGAACCTCCAATTGTCTCTGGCAGGTAAGGGGTTTGATTCTAAACGTGCTTTCACCCTTCCTACCATTTTATTGGGGCTTCTCCTTTGCCCTTGGACGTGCGGTATCTTTTTTTGGTGGGATCCAGCATTTTCCTGTTGACAGTTGTTCAGCAGCGAGTTGTAATTTTGGAGTCTTGCAGGAGATGAGTGCACATCCTTCTACTCCACCATCTTGTCACGTGGCGAGAACGCACTGGTCATAGCAAATACCCTCTTCCAACAACACAGGAGAAGACTCTACACATGGACATCACCAGAGGTTCAATACCGAAATCAGATTGATTATATTCTTTGCAGCCAAAGATGGAAAAGCTCTATACAGTCAACAAAAAACAAGATCAGCAGCTGACTGTGGCTCAGATCATGAACTCCTTATTGCCAAATTCAAACTCAAATTGAAGGAAGTATGGAAAACCACTAGACCATTCATGTATGACCTAAATCAAATCTCTTAGCATTATACAGTGGAAGTGACAAATTCAAGGGATTAGATCTGATAGAGTGCCTGAAGAACTATGGACAGAGGTTCATGATATTATGTACGAGGCAGTGCTCAAGACCATCCCCAAGAAAAAGAAATGCAAAAAGGTGAAATGGTTTTTTGAGGAGGCCTTACAAATACCTGAGAAAAGAAGAGAAGCAAAAGGCAAAGGAGAAAAGCAGAGTTCCAAAGAATAGCAAGGAGAGATAAGAAAGCCTTCCTCAGTGATCAGTGCAAAGAAATAGAGGAAAACAACAGAATGGGAAAGACTAGAGATTTCTTCAAGAAAATTAGAGATACCAAGGGAACATTTCATGCAAAGATGGGCTCGATAAAGGACAGAAATGGTATGGACCTAACAGAAGCAGAAGATATTAAGAAGAGGTGGCAAGAATATACAGAAGAAGTATACCATAAAGATCTTCATGACCCAGATAACCTCAATGATGTGATCACTGGGCTAGAGCCAGACATCCTGGAATGCAAAGTCAAATGGGTATTAGGAAGCATTACTACAAACAAAGCTATTGGAGGCAATAGAATTCCATTTGTGCTGTTTCAGATCCTAAAGATGATGCTGTGAAAGTGTTGCACTCAGCATGCTAGCAAATTTGGAAAACTCAGCAGTGGCCACAGGACTGGAAAAGGTCAGTTTTCATTCCAATCCCAAAGAAAGGCAATGCCAAAGAATGCTCAAACTACTGCATAATTGCACTCATCTCACATGTTAGTAAAGTAATGCTCAAAATTCTCCAAACCCGGCTTCAGCAATACGTGAACCGGGAACTTCCAGATGTTCAAGCTGGACTTAGAAAAGGCAGAGGAACCAGAGATCAAATTGCCAACATCCACTGGATCATTGAAAAAGCAAGAGAGTTCCAGAAAAAACATCTATTTCTGCTTTATTGACTATGCCAAAGCCTTTGACTGTGTGGATCACAATAAACTGTGGAAAATTCTGAAAGAGATGGGAATATCAGACCATCTTACCTGCCTCCTGAGAAATCTGTATGCAGGTCAAGAACCAACAGTTAGAACCAGACATGGAACAATAGAGTGGTTCCAATCAGGAAAGGAGTCCGTCAAGGCTGTATATTGTCAACCTGCTTATTTAACTTATATGCAGAGTACATCCTGCAAGATGGTAGGCTGAATGAGGCACAAGCTGGACTCACGATTGCTGGGAGAAATATCAGTAACTTCAGATATGCAGATGACACCACCCTTATGGCAGAGAGTGAAGAAGAACTAAAGAGCCTCTTGATGAAAGAGGAGGAGTGGAAAAGCTGGCTTAAAGCTCAACATTCAGAAAACTAAGATCATGACATCCGGTCCCATCACTTCATGGCAAATAGATGGGGAAACAGTGAGAGACTTTATTTTGGGGGGCTCCAAAATCACTGCACGTGGTGACTGCAGCCATGAAATTAAAAGACACTTGCTCCTTAGAGGAAAAGCTATGACCAACCTAGACAGCATATTAAAAAGCAGAGACATTGCTTTGCCAACAAAGGTCTGTCTAGTCAAGGCCGTGGTTTTTCCAGTAGTCATGTATGGATGTGAGAGTTGGACTATAAAGAAACCTGAGTGCTGAAGATTTGATGCTTTTGAGCTGTGGTGTTGGAGAAGACTCTTCGAGAGTCCCTTGGACTGCAAGGAGATCCAACCAGTCCATCCTAAAGGAAATCAGTGCTGTATGTTCATTGGAAGGACTGATGCTGAGGCTGAAACTCCGATACTTTGGTCACCTGATGTGAAGAATTGACTCCTTGGAAAAGACCCTGATGCTGGGAAAGATTGAAAGTAGGAGGAGAAGGGGAGGACAGAGGATAAGATGGTTGGGTAGTATCACTAACTTGATGGACATGAGTTTGAACAAATTCTGAGTGTTGGTGATGGACAGGGAAGTCTGGTGTGCTAGAGTCCACGGGGTCGCTAAGAGGCAGATACGATTGAGCACCTGAACTGAACTGAACTGAGGGTTTTTAAATCTTCTGTACTTGTCATCTTATATTTTCTGAAGGTCTTGTAATTTCTTTATATAAACATGAGCACTGAGTGCTAAGTTGCTTCTGTCATGTCCAACTTTTTGAGAGCCCAGGGACTGTAGCCACTAGGCTCCCCTGTCCATGGGATCCTCCAGACAACAATACTGGAGTGGGCCATTCCTTTCTCCAGGCGGTCTCCTGGACCCTACGGTTTGAACCCATGTCTCTAATGTCTCCTGCACTGGCAGATAGATTCTTTACCACTAACACCACTTTCAATTTTCTTTCTTACTGTTTTATATTTTTTTGCCATAATATATGTGATTTACTTATCTAATTTTATTTTTTCACATTTTTGTTTTCATTCTCTTTGGAATGACATTCAGTTTTATATATTCATTTTTTCCCACTTTTCTTATAATTTATTTTTAAAACCTATTTTTATTAAGATATAATTGTCATGTAACTGTATGTTCAATGTTTTCATATGATTACATTTATATGGTGCAGTTTGATTACCACCAAAGCATTAGCTATCTATCATGTTATATAATTATTACTTCTTTTTGTGGTGGTATCAAAGATCTGAGAGGGATTGAGGGCAGGAGGGGAAGTGGACAACAGAGGATGAGATGGCTGGATGGCATCACCGACTCGGTGGACGTGAGTCTAAGTGAACTCCCGGAGTTGGTGATGGACAGGGAGGCCTGACGTGCTTCAATTCATGGGGTCGCAAAGAGTTGGACATGACTGAACTATTGAACTGAAGAAAGATCTAGGCTCCTAGCAACTTTGAAGTTTATGTTGATAATAAAAGTATTACTGTCTGTACTCACTATGCCGCGCATTACGTACTGTTGTAAGGGTGTCTCCTGAAGCAAAATCTCCCTTCTCCCCTCTGCCCTGGTTCCAGCCCCTATCACCACCATTCTACTCTGTATTTATGAGTTTGGCTTTTAAGATTCCACATAGACGTTATATCACATAGTATTTGTTTCTAGTAACTTATTCCTTTGATGAATAACTTAAAACAGTGCCCAGAACTTTTATAGCGTTAATAAAAATGGTGATAAATGGCATCTGTGTTTCTGAATTGAATGTAATATATTCTGATGGTTGTTGTAGAGAAAATGAATTATATTTAGAACAAAGAATATCTCTAATTGTCCGCCAAAGGATGTGTAAGATGCCATCTTCATACAGCCTTAGTTCTTCCAGTCTTTGAAGAACATTTTGTGCTCTTCGGGGGCATTTTTAAGAAGTAGTTTGTCATTACTTTCTAGAAATTTTAAACTGTAGTTGATGGGTTAGAGCAAACATTTAAAATCATTGCTGAATCTATATTTTTTCAAAATTATGAAGAGGAACATATGAAGCAAAAGATAGGATGCTGTATGTAATCATGTAATTAGTTGGCAAATACAGTTTGTGGGAATTCACAGATTAGAGAGATCTTCACGGGTGAATGTGGGACCGGAGCAGATTGGAATTGCCCAGATTATCATAAACGGAGGAGGAAAGTGAGATTCTTGCAGTGACTCGAATGGACATGGCCAGAGCATAGAATTCATGTTGGTTCAGTCTCAGGCTCATAGTACGTTCCCCAAGACCTTTCTCCAGCTTGCTGTTAGCTTTGTTGAGTATTTGGTTATACAGATTCTAGAGCTTCTTAAAAGATTTTCCCTTGTGAAAAGGGATTAAACTGATATAAATGTATTATGTGGTGAATCCAAAATGGGGAATTCTCTAGAGTGACTTTAAATAGAACATGCTGTATTTTTGTTGTTCTTGTTATTTTTGTTCCCATCCCATGGTATTATATGTTTCAGTTATTAGTAGAAAGACACTCAAGAGTGTTTTATTATTGTTTATAGCAAATTTATTTAGAATTCTTAAACTGAATTCTCTTTATTCTGTATGCTACAAAATGTATGGATAGGATTGAAGTTTATCAATTTAACTAACTTGAATTTGAAAAGTCAATATCAGTTTTATTAGCCTTACATCCTGGAATATATAATAGAAGGGGCTTCATATTGAATATCATCTTCATTTCATTTTATATTATTTGAAAATATAGATTACAAATGTAGATTTAATATATATATATTTTACTGTTACTGTTCATCTTACTTAATAATGTGTTTATTGAAGATACAAGGAAGTAAAATTGCTTTATTTTTCTTTCAAAAGTTTCATGTTTACAGACTTTTGGGTTTGTAACTGGTTTTTTAAAATGAATCAGTTAAATGTTGTGGCTTAGCATGTGTTGTAAGAAAAAATAATGAAAACCAAAATCCTTTTAAATACCTTATATGTCTCTGGACTAGTATTCACCCTGGTCTCTTTGTGCTTCTTGTGTTGGTGGTGGCAATTTACTTTTTGGTTACCTATCTGCCTTTGAAAAGGGAGCGAGATGGACAGGCCCGCCCCCACACCCTGCAGCTGAGAGCAGTGACTGTAGTTAGGAGACTGCAGATGGGTGGGTGGAGATTCTGCTGTCCCCCTTTCTCCTTCTGAATGTCAGCTCCTGCTTCCTCCTGGCCCAGGAAGGAACCCATTATAAGCCCATAGCCTGCATTCATCAGTCACCAGGGGATGTTCAGCCTCATAGTCTGTCATTCTGCTTGATAGTAAGATGCCGTAATCAAAACCAAAACAAAGCCCAGACCAGCCCCTAGCCTGATAGGAAATTCATAGCTGTAAATTAGAATCCAGTTGTTTGCCAAGTCCATTACTATCCTTTGTCCTGACATGAAATCTTGCGTGATGGTTCTATCTCCCTGTGACATGTTCCTGAAAGAAAGCATCTTGTATTAGCCTCAGTCTTTTCCTCAGTCTCTTGATTGTTCCTTCTTTTTGTTAGTGCCAACCCCGTCTATGTAATTCTCAAGACTGGAACCCTTCCCGCGATACCAGTCTGTCACTGATGTCCCTAAATTTCTCTCTGGGCTCTTTATTGTCACTGTCAATACCTTGTCTCTCTGTCTGTATCACGTATCTGTAGAGGAAATCACTCCGTTGCTAAGTGTGAGATGTGAAATTTGGCTCTCGTTTTGACACTCTGCTGCTAAGAAGGCAAGGGCTTCGTATTACTTCCAAACAGACATCTATCCAGAAAACCTGTGCAGCATCTTCAGTAGTATTTTTATAACCTGCTTCTTAAAGCTCTCTCCCCTCGTTCCCTTTGATACACGCATTCCTGACAAAGTTTGCTACTTTCCTACCACATCTTAAAACCCCACGACTTTGTTCCCATTCTCATTTACTTTCAGTTCTCTCCCCCTGCCTGTGCATCCACGCCCTTCAGGTTTTTAGCAGGAATGCCTCCTCCCGCATGACATCATTCCCTAGCTAGCCTGAAATGATTTCTCTCCTCTTCAGAATCTTGCAGTCGTGTGTGTATGTCTCTGTGACACCTATTCCTATTCGTTTGTATCATAGTTCTTTATGAGTAAGTTTTACCGTTGTTTGAATGTCTTGCAAGAGAGCTTTCTTTTCTGTCTCTGTCTCCCTTAGCAAGGCTTGGAGTCTCACACATACGAATACTCAGGAAAGACTAAGTGAAGACATCACATGGTTAGTTTGGTTGTGTTATCAACATTCTCTTTACAGAGTGTTCTACATCTGCTATCTGAAGAGATGTACACAGACCATGAACATTTACCTTACAGTTTTAGCGTCGTGGTGACCACAGTCATCAGTCGTATGTGACGGTGTATGTGCCTTAGAATAATAAGACTCCGTTTTCTTTGTTCTTGGACAGGAGAATCAGATGAGAGAGAACAGTCAAAATTGGAAGTGAAAGTTTGGGACCCCAATAGCCCACTTACAGACCGACAGATTGACCAATTTTTAGTTGTAGCCCGGTGAGTATGGCACTGTTTAGTCAAGATACACATACACACAGACACTCACATATGTGTAATATAAAAGAATTCATAGAAAATTTACGAGTTTTCCTTTCTTTTGTGTTCTGCTTTTTTTCATTGGTTGTATTCTTCTATGTAAGAAAGCCTAACATGTATCACATTACTTCCTAAATACTATGATTTATTTATTTTGATAATATTGATTTATTGGCATTAGTTTTTGTTTTAAAAATGAAAATAGATTTTTAATAAGAAAATAAATGCCCATTGTAAAAATTTCAACACTACGAAAAATTATAAAGAAGAAATTCAACAGCTGAAATCCCGTATCTTTGATTAAAGTAATGATCTCCTTTAAGCGCATGAGGGACTTTTCAGGTGTAAATAATAATGTGACCCTCTGATTGCAGCCACGTGTGAGTAAGGTGTGGGTTAAAACCCTAGCTGGGGAGTTAAGATCCCACATGTCTGTCACCAAAAAATTAGAAGCAATATCGTAACAAATTCAATAAAGACTTTAAAAAAAGAAAAGTTTACAATATGCAAACACTGGCGTATTATTTCATTAATGGGCTTATGTATGCACGTGCATATTATGTATGCATGTACGAGTTCTCGGAATGTATAGGGGGCTCTAACAAAATTATAGTATTTATTTCCTTAAAGAATGAACCAGATATGACAAAATATTATCTTTTTAGCTTAGTTTTTGATTTATTTTATTGAAATATATTTGATTTACAATAGTATATTAGTTTCAAGTGTAAAACACAGTGTTTCAGTATTTTTATGGATTATATTCCATCTAAAGTTATTACAGAGTGATGGCTGTATTTCCCTGTACTGTACAGTATACACTTATTGCTTCAAACATGGCAAAATATTAGAATGAGGTAGATCTGGACATGATTCTAATCATCTCCATTATATTCTCTAATTTTTTGTTGACTGTCATAATGCCAAGGACAGAAGCCCTTAGCCATCCTTTGTACTGTTGACAGTGTTGGTCACCATGGAAGTTAGGCACTGTTACTGGTGGCTAGGCATTCAGACTCCAGAGCCCACGTGCCTGGCCACTAACTGATTAGGTGAAGAGCCTTGGTTAGTGTACATTGCTGGGGAGGAGCCAGTCAGTGAAACAGACGAGACTGAAGATTAGGGACTGAATCATTGGTGGAGTCGCTGGAGTCTCCAGACAGGTTACCTAGAGTTTGGTTTATTTAGTAGGCTTTGCAGTTTCAGATTTATTGTTCTTTCCTTTTCCTGATTGCCAAGGGCCATGATTTCTTTTTTCTTGAAGCCAGCATGAGAGGCACCAAGGAGATACTCCCAGTATCTTTTTCAAGTTTTGCTTAAAAAAAAAAAAAATCTAAGTACAAATTAAGACCCAGTTAAGGACCACTGCACATTCCAGTGCCAAGCATTGGTAAAGAGGTGGGGCAACCAGTACCCACATATCCTATTGGTTGTAGCGCAAGTTGGTATAGCTGCTTTGGAAAACTCACCTAACACACACATCCCTGAAGTTTCCGTCCTAAATATATACCCAGCAGAAATGCATGCATCTGTGTGCCGAAAGATACGTATACAGATGGCAGCAGTGGTACTATCTGTAGTAGCTGTACTGTTCAGCTGTGCTATCTGTACTATTCATCAACAGTAGGGTTGGGGTGGGACACCATGCCAAGTAATGCTCCACAGCAAGGAAGATGAATGAACACAGCTACAGCCGGCAGCACGGGTGAACCCACAAACATGGTTTTGAACAAAAGAAGCTGGTTATGAAGAGTGCACAGTGCGTGATTCTGTTCAAGTTCTCTGTTGAGCAAAACTCATCTTGGGTGTTAGAATCTGGGATGCTTGCTCCCCTTGGGGAACCGTAGTGACTGGGAAGGAACACAAAGAGTCCCTTTGAGTGCTGTCAGGATCCGGGTCTCGACCTGCATGCTGGTGACATGGATGCATTGACTTTGTGGTAACAAAAGGGTGGTACAATGTGTACTTTTTGCATGTTTTATATTTTAATTAAAACCTTAAAAAAGAATCTTCCTCAGCTAACACGTTAAAGCATAGACAACAAGCAGGAAATCTTCTCTTTATGTTTTATTTCTTGAAGTTAGAGTTCTCTATATATGGGAACGCCTTCTAAATCATTAAATTTAAATCAGTACTGTGATAATTGTTTTTCTTTCCTTAAATGGAAATCTGTTTCATATTCCCCAAAGGAAGATGTAACTACAGTTGTAATAAGTTGCTATAGTTGATAATATCTCATTTCAAGGGAAAAACATTACTGGAATTTCACCATTTGGGCTAAAAAGGTGGTCACAACTTGCTTTACAGTAATAGTCAAATTCTGCATCTAATATATTTCTCATTTTTGAAACACAGTTGTATACCAAATTGTTAACTACATGAAATTTCACTATAGATCTTTCCCTTGTTAATGCCACACAAGCTTAATTTAATTATAATGACCTATAATGTATAGTGAATTGGCTTGTCATTTCTTAAATTGTAAAGAAGATACTTTGTAATCTGATATTTGATTCTTAAACATCAAAGAACTTGTTTGGCTATTACAATTGTTCATTTACTACCCAGATTTTTTTTTTTTTCCAAGATAAAAGAACAACAGTGCCTTAACCTTTCCTCTTTGTTGTTATGGTTTATCCAGTGCTGTTGGGACATTTGCTCGAGCCCTTGATTGTAGCAGTTCCGTAAGGCAGCCTAGTTTGCATATGAGTGCAGCTGCAGCTTCTCGAGACATCACTCTGGTAAGATGCTGTTTTGAAATTTGGGGCTTATTATTTCTTCTGCTGTTTGTTTAATTTAAAAGCTGGTATAGCAATGTTGTAGACCTGAGAACTTCCCGGCTCTAAGCCCTGCTGTTAGGTTGATTTGGCTTGGTTGGTCACTTAACTGGGCTGTCTCATTTCTAAGTCACCCCCTTCTGTTTGTGAACTGAGACAAGCAAGAATGACTATTCACTGAGTGGGTACAAAATGATTAAAAAAAAAACCAAAACATTTTGGAGAAAACAGTTCAATGTTCTAATCCACCTGTCTCGACTTTTGTGCTTTTTTGATGTATTGTGTCTGTGTACATAAATGGTTGTAGCTCACATGTAGTACTTTACAATTTTTTAAGTGCAAGTGACCATTTCTTGAAACCATTGCTATAGGAATCCTTTTGTTGTGTCATTATTTAGTATCAGTATTTAAAGTTTATTAATTTTTTTGGTCTGTTCATTAACAAAAAGTTCTGTTTTCATTATATTATGGTTGCTATTTTTTAAGACTATTTCCTTTCTTCCCTTGGTGATCAAATGAGGCTTTCCACATTCAGTTTAATTATACCACTGATGCCTGCTATGGCTAGAGCTTGGCACTTGCTTCTTGCTCTGCACCCTCCAACACAGCAGACCTGCATATTTTTGCCTGTTGAACTTCGGTTTCCACTCCCCCTGAGATAGGCATGGTATGATACTCATGTTATTAGTACAAATGGGAAAACTGAGGTTTGACAAGGTTAAGTTGTTTGATATTCATTACAGAAAATAGAAGTTAGCATTTTGTTTTCTGATGGAGTACAGTTACAGGTTTTATTACTTTCTCGCTATACTCCAATTTCAAATGTTTTACACAAAATATCATGATAATATAAAAACTTGTACTAGAGTGTGCGACAAATTTGTTTCTTACAAAGCTTTCTTATGTTTTTGTACAATTAGAGGTGTAAACATTAATAGTCTATAGTCTTTAAGGAACCTTTTTCTTCTTTATCCTTTCTCAAAGACTAGAATATTGTTTATAGAACAGAGTTTTGTTATCTTGTTTCTACATTAATTTTTTATGAAAATTTAGGTGTTTCAAGATAGGCTTGTATTTTGGTTGCTTAGCACCTTTAGATGCAAAAGTATATGTGTGAGTTTATATAAATCAGAACTGCATGGAACCTAATCACTATCTGTACACATAAAATTTTCCCCAATTCTGAAAAAATTCAAAAATAAAGTACAGCAGCAAACAACAAAAAAAAAAGTTTTGTCCTCTTTACCCAAAGTAGAATATTCTTATCATTTTGTTATGTTTCCTTTCAGCCACTTTCTGTTCATTGTAAACAATATACTAGCAAATTACAGAATAGTACAGAGGATAAAATAATAATAAAATACCATGCAATGCCACCTAAAGCAGATGTTAGTATTTAATTTAGATCTTTGGAGTAAACGATTTTTCTACCACTATCAGTCAGTTCAGTCGCTCAGTCGTGTCCGACTCTTTGCAACCCCAGGACTGCAGCACACCAGGCCTCCCTGTCCATCACCAACTCCTGGAGCTTGCTCAAACTCATGTGCATCGAGTCAGTGATGCCATCCAATCATCTCATCCTTTGCCGTCCCCTGCTCCTCCTGCCCTCAGTCCTTCCCAGCGTCAGGGTCTTTTCCTGAGTCATTCTAGCACTATATTATTGATGAAATCTCTAACACTCTCTCCCTCATCTTATTCCCCATCCTCTCTCTGTACCTCTGACCCTGATCATCACTGCCTCCTGAGAAGAGGCAGCTGCTGTATCAAGTGTACTGTGTATCTAGTCCTGTTTTTCTAGTTGTGCTATGTATTGATGTTTCCAAAAACAATATAAACATTGTCTTACATGTGTTTACATTTACTTTGTTACATTTTGCTATGTGTTTATTGATGAGACGGCGCCATGTTACCTCCATCACTCACTTTTACTGGTTGGTAATACTTGCAGTATACTTTCACAGAATACTACTCCATATTATATATTTATTCTTTTACCAATCACTGAACATCTGGAGTGCTTGAGAAGCATTTTCTCTTTGCTGTTACCCATGATGCTGCATTGGGAATTCTAACACATGTTCTTTCTGAGCATGTGTGCCAGCTTTCTAGGCTGTAATTAAAATCAGAATAATTATTCATAGTGATTCATAGGGTAGTGCTCATTTTGAGTTTGACCACAATCAAAATTATTCTATACACCATACTAGAAATTTGTAATCCTTTAAACAGTAAATGACTATACTTCTTTCTACCTCCATTTCCTTACATTGTCTTCAACGCCAGGACACTTGGTATGTTCAGACTAAAATTTTTTACTAATCTCATGCTGCTGCTGCTGCTGAGTCGCTTCAGTTGTGTCCGACTCTGGGCGACCCCACAGATGGCAGCCCACCAGGCTCCACCATCCCTCGGACTCTTCAGGCAAGAACACTGGAGTGGGCTGCCATTTCCTTCTCCAATGCATGAAAGTGAAAAGTGAAAGGGAAGTCGCTCAGTAAGTGTCTGACTCTTCGTGACCCCATGGACTACAGCCTACCAGGCTCCTCCATCCATGGGATTTTCCAGGCAAGAGTGCTGGAGTGGGTTGCCATTGCCTTCTCCGAATCTCATGCTATTTTATTTTAATTTATATTTCCCTGAGTACTTAATGAGGCTTAGCATGTTTTCATAATGACTCTTCAGATTTTTTTCTTTTTGTATTTTAGATTAATGTATCCTTTGTCCATTCTTCACTTATATTATTATTCTGTTTTTTTCTAATAGTTTTGAAGGTTTTTTTCGTATATAAGACAAATACATTTGGAGTTTATATTTTTATGAATGAGGTGAGGTAGCAGTCTCATTTTTTTTCTCCATATGGAAAATTACTTATTCCAGCATCTTTTATTGAATTTGTTGTTGCCTCAGAATTTTGTAATGCCTCTATCTTATTTCATGATCCTAAAAATGCTTAGGATTCTTAATCTCATCTCTTGTTTCATTGACCTATTTGTCCCTGTGAAAGCGCCATATTATAATAAATGTTGATACCTGATAATAAGTTCCGCATGACTTTGTATTTAACATAGAGTTGAAGTCATTTAAAAAGAGTGTTTTATACTGTGCCTCCCTTCTACCTTGTGTTTTTCCTAACACTATAACATAACAGTTTCATATAAGAATCTGCAAATTTTTTTTCTAATGTTGCATGATTTTGCCTTGTATAGAGAAACTGTTACCTATGTAGTCTCTTGTGATTTGACAGTGTTCTTATAAGATAATGGTTCCCAGATTATTAAGGGGGAGGGGGTGCTATCCCTGTTGTAATCCAGCAAATTCCCTCTACATCAAGGAGTGAGAATACAAAGCCAGTTCCTGAGATGGGACAGAGCTCTTGTGATAAAATACAGCTGGGGCTGGGATTTGCCTTAAGTTCACTCGGACAGGTGAAGAGCAGGTGTGTGGGCTCTTGGCTCCCAGCTGCGGCGACTCTCTGCTTCCCACTGCTGGTAACTGGTGGGACAGCGTATGAATTTCTTTTAGAAGAGGGCAGTCTTCAGGATTCGGTATTTGTTTTTGTTCAGTTGAAGGTCATTGTAAAAAGAAACATTTTAAAGGGAATACAATCTTTATATCTTAATTAGTTTAAATATATGGTATGTGTATGGTTTTTTTTTTTTAATACTTGCTTATTATGTGTCATCAAGGTAGGTACTTTCCTACCCTCCAGTTGTTATCATCTCTTCTCTTTTTATTTTGTTTAGTATTTAGCACTTTGGAGTCACTTTTTAATTACATTATTATCTTAAATTATGTGTTATATTGTAAATTTTTTACGCATCAGTATGCTTAGAGGCTTAGGAAATTGTGTTTGTAACAGCTTGTTTGTACAGCTGGTTTCAGAGACAGGACTTGGATCTTGACCCCTTCTGAGGAGTTCTCTCTGTCAGATTGCTTCGTCTGCTTTGTTCTTGTTAAAGTAGCTTGAGTTTAAATATCGTCGTTGTCTGTCTCAGATCAGGCAGCACTGAAATGCTTCTTGGTTTCCTGCTCTACCTGGTCTAGCTTCAACTTCACTTGGACTTTCTGTATGTTCTTGTGTTGAGATTGTATTACTTTCAGTTGCATGAAATTGACATCTTTTAGAAGTCTTGAAAGCAGGGAGAAGTTACTGCCTCTTGTTATTTCAAAGGTCATGCCTTCACCTTTAATCCTGTTTGCCCAGTGGTATCTGGGCCTACTACTTTGATGCTAAAATACGAGATCTTAAGGCATTTCTGTAAAAATGAATGGCAGTGGTTTAAAATTAATATTATGTTGATAATAAGAGTTTTGCAGATTGTTTCCAAGAATAATGTGCGAAAGGGTTGCTAAGTTGTTCTGTGCCGTTAAATGAAAATGGCTTCATCATTTAGTTGAATTTTGAAGAGTTGGGTTCTCCTTTTGCTTTCATTGTTCACAGAGCCACAGGTTGGTACCTTTCTCTGTCTGGTGACCAGACCATGGATCTGGAGAGCACAGAGCAGGGCAGGGTTGTGGAGCTGCTGCGCCCTAGGCACCCTGTTCAGGTGTTTTCTCTGTGACTTGTCCTCTGAGGACTACAGTTAGCTTTCAGGGGACACATCTGCTTATCCAGGGCAGTGTATGCCGGTTTATCAAATCACCAGTAATATTTTGGGAGCAGGTAATTGTGCTGCCTGCAGGACTGTTGGATCTAACTTCCTCATTTTGAGACCTGTTACAAACATAGCTGGGTTGTGAATTTCAAACCCTACTAGTCTAAGCCATATATAATAAGATTTATATTTGTTAAAACATTGACGTCACAGAGGCCTCATAGATTTCACCTTCGTTTCACTAAAATGTTAAATATATTTAGTATAATATGCAGAGAAAGAAAAAAACCAGTTTACAACAATCCCTGCATTCACTCTCCTTTCCTCCTGCATTGTGGATGCAAAATTCCTTGAAACAAAGTAAACTAAGAAGTGGTTAGTTAAGTAATAGCTGGTGGACGTTCTAGACTGCTACTTTCTGCTTGTGGCTGGGAGGGCCAAGTGCCACGTGCATTATTAGGCAGCCATTGCTGGAGTAGAGCCTCTGTCTCTGAGAACAGGTATTTGCAGAAGTACCTGGGTTTCTCCTTTGTCTGGACTCTGAGTGCCAGAACAGGTGAGAGAGTAGGACTCAAAGCTTTTTCAGTTTTAGGGGGCCTTAGTATTCTTGCCTGGAGAATCCCAGGGACGGGGGAGCCTGGTGGGCTGCCATCCAGGGGGTCGCACAGAGTCGGACACTGAAGCGACTTAGCAGCAGCAGAAATCTTTTAGAATGGACTGTATTAGAGATAATGGTTAAATAACGTACATAAACCTAGAAACTTAGGTTTCCTGATGCTAAAGTCTGGTTCTGAGAAAGGGTTGACTTAGTACGGAGAAAATCACATGTTGGAGCATCTCTAATTTCTGTATTATTTCTGATCTTTTAAAAATGCAAATTTGATTTTGCTGCCCCTTATCTTATATAAGATAGTGTCTTTATTTACTTTAGTGTCTTTTCATTGCAGTTAGGGTAAAAACCCAGATCCTTCAAACAGTCCCCAGGCGTTGGCAGTCACCATTCTACTTTATATCTCTTTGAATTTGATTACTCTAGGTATCTGATGTAAGTGGAACCGTACGTTTGCCCTTTGGTGGCTTGCTCAGCGTAACAGTCTTCAAGAGAATCCATCCATGTTGTAGTATCTGTCAGCATTTCCTGCCTTTTAAGGCTGAATAACAATCCATTGTGTGTATATATTACATTTTGTTTATCCATTCATCTGTTAGTAGGAACTTGAGTTGCTTCTACCTTTTGACTATTGTGAATAATGCTGCTATGAACATGAGTGTACAAATGAATGTGCTTTTTTTATTCATTGTTTTTTTTTTCCCTCTAGACCTATAGCTTTTGGTCCATATAGCCATGTGCAAGTTGTTTAACCTCACTATGTCTGAGCTTCCTCTTTCTGCCCTGAGGTTATAGATTGACAAGAAGAGGGTATGCAGACAATGCCCCTATTATTTGCTGATATATGTATCCAATCATGTAGAAGTTGATGGAGCTGCGTTGGCTTGCCAGAGTATACCTTGGGGCTGGGCCCGGGCCCCTGGGTATAGAGCTTGAGGGGCATAGAGCTCACCGTGTCATTAACTGTCCAGATTGGGTGGAAGCAACTCGTTTATTGCTATGTCACAAGTCTTTTTGAGCTTTTTGAGCTTCCAGAAGTGATTGTGTTCAGCAGTTTCTGCATCTTCATTTAAGGTAATATTCACAAATACTGAGCTCATCTGGCTCTTGTAGCCCCGTCTTCACTAGAAGAGAAAGCAGGCGATGCCTCAGTGTCCTTCAGCCTCCAGAAAAGCCTGTCTCTGACTTACCTCGTGGCATCAACTTGAGGGTTAAACAGGATAATATTTGTAGATCATTTAGAACAGTGTCTGGCACATTATAAGAGCTCAGTAAATATTAGTTGCTATTGTTGAGCTGATGATGCCAGTGATGCATTGCCTTCTCCCCATCTTTGTTGAGTCTCATTTAGTTTCTTCTGATTTTATAGCATTATTGACTGAAAGGGTTTTTTTCATGCCATATTTACTGTCATTGTAGTAGATTATCAAGTTTGAACGTGATCATTAGGCTATGATTTAACCATACATTTAACCATTTTAACATAATTGTTGCAAGGAGATCACTTATAAAGATCTTCCACTTAAAACAAGCTATGCTTTTTACAAAAAAAAATTTTCCCATCAAGAAAAACTTAGAAAAAATAACTTATTTTTCTGATAGGAGAAAGTTTATTTAAGCAACAATAGTTTTATCCCTCAGATACTCCATTAAAATGCCAGCTGTTGACCATGCACTTCACTATTTGTTTGTGATTCCTGTTCACATCAGACACTTCATTTAGGGCTTTGAGGGTACTGGGAATTGAGATCAGTTTGGAAAGCACAGTCATTACATCATTTAAAGAAATTGTACTCAGTACAATATATAAATCTAGTGAACATTTTAGGCATCAACTTACATTAAAAAATCTAGTCTTCACAATGAACATAAAATTGATTAAATGAGAATTCGTATAATTTTTAAAACTCATTTTGCTAAAACTTACGAGTACTTCTGAGTATCCATGTATCCGAGACTAAAATTAGAATTTGAACCAATGGATTGCCACTGCAGTGAGACAAAGCATGAAATTTCCCTTCCTTCTAAGTATAGCATTAAGGCAGTACTTTACTACGTTAAACACGTTTTCTTTTTGTCTGATGATCTAATGCAAGTAAGAATTTTAAGATTATATAAAACGACCTTAGTTCAGTTCAGTTCAGTCGCTCAGTCGTGTCCGACTCTTTGCGACCCCATGAATCGCAGCACGCCCGGCCTCCCTGTCCATCACCATCTCCCGGAGTTCACCCAGACTCAGGTCCATGGAGTCCATGATGCCATCCAGCCATCTCATCCTCTGACGTCCCCTTCTCCTCCTGCTCCCAATCCCTCCCAGCATCAGAGTCTTTTCCAATGAGTCAAATCTTCACATGAGGTAGCCAAAGTACTGGAGTTGCAGCATCATTCCCTCCAAAGAAACCCCAGGGTTGATCTCCTTCAGAATGGACTGGTTGGATCTCGTTGCAGTCCAAGGGACTCTCAAGAGTCTTCTCCAACACCACAGTTCAAAAGCATCCAAATGACCTTAGAGACACTGCCAACTGTCTTGGGGGCAATTGCGTCCTTGTGTTAAGCATCTGTTTATCCATCTCTTTTTTTCTTTTAAATTTGAGCTTAAATTTGTTTTTACTTTTTGTTTTCAGTGTATGTTGCCTTTTACTTGACTTTTCCTCCCATGCATTTTACACTAATATAAGAAACATTAGAAAATCACCGCACAATTGAACTATGGGGAAATATAGTGAAAATTGGTTTGACTTCTTTGTTGAGGGTTCATGGTAAAGAGATTTTAATTTATAAGTTTGTGTTAATGGAGGCTTGCTGTTAGACATTTCTTAAAACTTTATTTTTGTATTTTGAGATAATGTGAAAATAGCACTAAGACTTCCTGTCCTCCCCTCACCCTGATTCCCCAATATTAGCATTTACCATGTTTCCTTTATCTTTCTTTCTCTATATTCATATGATTATTTCTGAACTGTTTGAGAGTAAGTTTGGGCTTCCCTTGGAGCTCAGTCAGTAAAGAATCTACCTCCAGTGTAGGAGACCCAGGTTTGATCCCTGGGTTGGGAAGATCCCCTGGAGAAGGAAATGGCAACCCACTCCAGTATCCTTGCCTAGAAAATCTCATGGACAGAGGGAGCCTGGTGGGCTGCAGTCCATGGGGTCACAAAGAGTTAGGCACGACTGAGCAACTAACACTTACTTACTTACAGAATAGATGTACCTTTATTTCGAAGTATTTGAGGAGATATTTCCTGAAAGAACAAGGATTGTTTCTCACTTAACCACAGTACAGTTTTCAGACTCAGGAAATGAACATTGTTATAATACGGTTATCTAGTCTAAAGGCTTTAGTCAGATTTGCTAGTTGTCCCAGTAATGTCAGGAGAAAAAAATTTTCTTTCTCTTCCAAGATTTACTTGAGAATCACTTACTGCATTTAGTTGTCTTACCTCCTTAATTACCTTCAATCCTGAGCAGTTCTTCACTCTTTTTGTCTTTTGCGACCATGGCACTTTGAAGAGTATAGGCCATTTACTTTGTAGACTATCCCTCGATTTGGGATATGGTTATAATTTGATTAATAACTAGAGTAGGTTTTTAATTCTATCCAAGTCCTTTGGTCAGTTACATCAGGAGATTTTCCATTTTTCCTTAGGTTTTCAAATTTAGCAACATAATCTTTCATAGTAATTTTGTTTTTGGCCCTGCTGTGCAGCTTGTGGGGTCTTAGTTCCCTGACCAGAAATTAAGCCATGCCCTCTGCAGTGAAAGCCTGGAATCCTAATCACTGGGCCACATGGGAATATTCCTGTTATTGTTATGTGTCACATCTCTTATTTTTTTCCTTGATAGTTTTGCCAGAAAATTCTCTTTTTCTTGTCTAAAAGAATGAGATTTTAGGTTAGTTGATTTTCTTTATTGTATATTTGTTTTCTATTTATTATTTTCTTCCTTCTTTTCATTGGCTTTACCCTGATATTCCTATACCAACTTTACAAGACCAGTTTTTAGCTCATTAACATCATTTATCTAGTTTTCTGTTATTAGCAATTAGGATTATAAATGTCCCTCTATATCTCATATTTTAATATGTAGTACTTTCATTATCACTTGGTTCTAAGTATTTCCTAATTTACTTTGTACTTTTGCAGTTGATTGGGAGTTAATGTCCAAGGAAATGCAGTTCATAAATCTATCTTAATTGCTTTAGGGCTTCTGATCAGAGAACATGTATGATACCAATTATTTTAACATATTGTAATTCTCGCAAATACATGGAATATCCAATGGTTTTGCTCCCTCGGAGGTGAAAGTGGTCTTGCTCATTTTCACCTTAGCGTACTACGAAGCTGACTGGTCTGTTCTCTTTTGTAGCAGTTTAGAAAATGCCCTCCAGGTGAAAGCTCAGATCTGTGTGGAAGCTCGCCTCTCATGCCTCCTCCTTCTGAATTATCTTAGGTGTCCCTGCACAGTTGTATCCGGTGTTTGTCTGGTTTGTGTCTAGAATCAGAGCCGGGGGAAGACCCCACAGTTATGCTCAAAGTGAGATCGGAAGTGACATTAGGGCCGTGGGGTTTCAATCACCTGCCACTCCTAGAGCTTTCTCTTGTTAATAATGAAAGTATGAGTTCACAGAAGCACATGTCTCTGGGTGTCTTATAGATTGATATGAGTGAATGACAGCCAGGTTCCCACAAATCTGATTATGAATGAAGGCTTTTCCTTTGAGGGCTGTGCACTGAAGCAAAAGTTAATTGGATGGCATACAAATTTTGCCTTGATCATGGTTTGAGGTTTAGTCATGAGGATTTCTGTTTCTACTTGAAAAAAAACATACGCTCATTAATTTTAAAATAGACTTGATAGTCTGAATGGTCTATATTGTGCTGGAGTTATACATATAAAATTTTTGTAAAACTCTTAACAAATCAGTAGTTAGTACTGAATATATATGGGTATCATTTTGTCATTGCCAAAATGTTACATGTTGGGTACCTGGGAAACAGATTCTGCGATGAGATTTGAATGCTGGAAATGCTTAGGGAGCACTGTTGGGATCTATACCTGTGGAAGAGAAGGGAGGGAGGCAGAGTTGAACAGAGGGAGAAGGTGGGCTCTGATGCTGTGTGAATGGAGGCCTCAGCCTGTACACTCCTGCGTCATTGGACGCAGGCTGCCCCGGGAGATGGGGGAGATGAATCTTGCTTAAATTGAGATCATTCCAAAGAGGAGCAGCAGCTGTAGGCTGTTTGCTCTGCTCACAGCGCTGGTAGCACTGGGTGAATAAGCTCCTAATTCCCCAGAGGGAAAAACATGGGTTAAACTGCCCAGAATTTCATTGCTTTATAAACAACGAGCATTAATATCTTGTGCACCCCTCTACAGATTACCTCGGGTTCTGCTGAACTCTACTGGGCTGATTCAGATGTGAAGCTGTAGGTTGGGTCCTGCTGTGCATCTCTCGCCTCTTCTGTTGGCAAATATCAGTAGCACAAGTCTAAATGCACAAACTCATGTCAAGGCTCTGTTATGTCACGCAGCGTAACATCCAGTTGGCCACACAAGTCACAGTGCTAGGCCCAGCCTCAACGGAGTGGAAGAATGCACTCCCTTGGAGGCTCACAGAGGGAGTGAATATTTGCTGAACAATAGTCCGGTTTACCAAAATGGAATTCTCTTTGATGAACAAAAGATGAGAATTCCGCTGCCAAGATTTCATTGTCAGTCTTTATCCTAAAATACTTGTTTGTCATCTCCATCTGTTTTGAATGAGATGAAATGTGACAACACCTTCACCACTATTTGGCAGAGAGAAAAGCTTGTGCTGAGCTGTTATGATTTTTAAAATTTAGTTTTGAATGGATTCTGTATCTGTATCTGTGTGTATCTGTACCTCTATTTAGAAGATGGTGTCTTCACAAAGTATTTAGCTTGAGGGAGGATTTTCAGTTTTAAATGCTTTATCTTATTTTCAATTGGGATATACATATAATAAAGTATATTAAGTACACTTAGATGCTGGCTTATAAATTTTTACATGTATGTACATGCATATAACCACCACTGAGATCTAGGTGATGAACAAGGATCCCTTGTGCTCCTTCCAAGTCAGGGATCTCCTCTTCTCAGGTAATCATTATTCTGACTTCTCTCACCATAAATTGTTATTTTCCCCAAAATTCACATAAATGGACTCAGCCAGTATGTTCTCTTACATGTCTAGCTCTTTGAGTTTTTATCTTAACTGATAAGCAACGGGCTGTTGGTTAATGTCATGCCCTCATGTCTTTTCCCAGCTTATTTCTGTGAGTCTTCACTGGATCTTGTCTCCACTGTTTTAGTATATTTTGTGCTTCACTTGGCTTTTTAGGGTTGGATTAAACTATACAAAACTTCATTCTGAAGAAGCTTCTTTGAGTCAGAAAGATGGCATTAATGTGGACTCAACAAATAATATGATCCTCTGGTTTCCTTTGTGATCCTCTCTGGTCGTTGATTTTAATGGAATTATTCCTTAGGCATTCCACAATGCCTGTGTCTCATGGGATGTTTATTTTCTTCACATAGTGATCATTAACTGCACTTGCCTCTGGGCTGTGGTGTGAATATGGGCTTGGAGGTTTCATAGCTATGGTCAGCCTTAGTCCAACCTATTCTTTCCAGTTGATTTGTGACACAAGGCAGGAGCTAGTCTTCAAAAGCAAAGCTTTGCTTCAGTGTTTAGAGATATAAACACATTGTAAAGAACAGAATTTTTAAAACAACCTGATCACTTGGGATTTGGGTTACTGTTATTTTTAGAGGCCAGGAGGTTTTTCATACTTTGAAGCTTTATTAGATACTAGCCCATCATCATTTTAAAAAGTACCTATAAGAAAGGCATTTTCATTCATCTAATGTGAACAAAATGACTGAAAATCCAGTCATGCTTTGAATGGTTGGTATAATATCAACTGAGAGAAACTCATTTAATTCTGTGACTTCTGGTTTCAGAGCACCTGTGTGTTATAAATATCACTTGTACCTCCTGAGGAATCTCAGCAACAGTTAATTTGTATAATTATTGATTTTTGACTACCAATAACTTTTTTTTTAGTTATGCACTGTAAATTTTAAAATTTTAGAGTTTTAAAAATTTTTGAGTTTTAAAAATCATTTATGGGATATATTATTAACTGAAGAGATCCCTAAATGATATTTGTCTTTACATTTTCATAGAGCAGTTATCTAGAAACAATAGTTTTTTATTTTCAAGGATGGTGTAAGAGTGAATTAACAGTGTATGGACAGTTAAATTGCTGAATCTGTCAACTGAAAGGTTATCTAGAAAGGTGCAGTTGAGTTGATTTTGAAGTTTGCAGAACTCAAGTGAAGAATCAAGATCAGTTCCAATATTTCTGTAACCCCTGCTGCAGAAGAGTGAGAAGAGAAGAAATTCGCTTGCAGGTTGAAGTTATTATTCTGTGACTGTGAGAGAGCAAAAGGCCACACATGGTCAGTATGGTCTCAACTGAGATAATAGCTAGGAAATTGATGATGAAATCTCTACGTGTTTTTGTTGTGTGGAATACAGTGATTTGAGGGGAGATGTTAACCCTTGTAAAAGCTGTTAATTACTGTTCCTAATTATGTCCTAAATTCCGCCTGTTCTGTCAACAAATTCATATTCCGTACCCTATTCAGCATCTTAATGTTATCACAGTGTTACATATTTTTTAGTCATATTGTAGCCAATTTTTTTCTCTTTAATAGATATTAGCTGCTATTTGAGCTTACTTTGTGCTTTTGTACCAGTAGGGAACTGTCTACTGTCCCCTACCGGTTATTTCAGGACCATAGGTAAATTTTAACATCATCAGTTCAATTCAGTTGCTCAGTCGTGTCTGATTCTTTGCGACCCCATGGACTTCAGCACACCAGGCCTCCCTGTCCATCACCAACTTCCGGAGCCTACTCAAACTCATGTCCATTGCATCAGTGATGCCATCCAGCCATCTCATCCTCTGTCATCCCCGTCTCTTCCTGCCCTCAATCCTTCCCATCATTAGGGTCTTTTCCAATGAGGCAGTTCTTCGCATCAGGTGGCTAAAGTAAAACATAGATGTGGCTCTACCCCCATTTATAAAATTTTTAGTTAGTTATCAGAAGATACTTTGTGTAAAAGGTGTAACACATGGCCTTCACATGTTAGGAAGCTTAAACAGGATTAGCTCCCATTTGGCAAGGATCTGACCACCAACCACATCTGCGCCACACCTACATGCTAATCTAGACACAGAGCTGACTGTCCTGTTCTGAGTTTTCCTCCTACGCATACAAATATGTGTGCATATTGTGAACGGATCTTTTTAAAATAAGCTAGACCCAAGGTACTCTTTGAAAAAAGCTAGTTATATTACCCAAATTTATATTTCCTCCCTTCCTAATTGGTTTTCAGTCACTCACCTTTGGAATATGTATGAAATCCACACTGGCCTAGGTAGCTGTTTCAAGCAAGCCTGGTCATGTGTTTTTGGTCTTACAGAATTTCAACCAAGTAACTATTTTTACGTGGATATGTTATTTTGTTTTGTTTTGTAAAGCGTCTGTCTACAATGCGGGAGACCCAGGTTCGATCCCTGGTTTGGGAAGATCCCCTGGAGAAGGAAATGGCAGCCCACTCCAGGACTATTGCCTGGAAAATCTCATGGACAGAGGAGCCTCATAGGCTACAGTCCATGGGGTCGCAAAGAGTTGGACACAACTGAGTGACTTCACTTTCAGCTTTTGTTTTAACATGGATGTGTAATTTTGTCTTAACCATCATTCTCAGCTTCATGGTGTTTTTTCCTCCATCTCTCGTTTCTAGTATATCATTCTCTTAATCCAACCTGAAAATATTTTTTCTCACTCTCTGATACATCCTCTGTATTTTTCCCTTGTTAAAGAAGGCTGTGCCAGCCTTATACGATAGCTGAAGTAACTCTGGCACTTTGAACCAAAAGGATGGTGAAACTTACTGGGTTCCCATTTTAATTCCTGGAGGTCCTAGGTCTTCATGGTTAGAAGGTCTAGCCATTTGTTGCTCTAAGAAAATACATTAAGAAAAAAATACATATCTTAAAAGATACAAATCATCATTTTCTTAAAAGCACTATGTGATGTCTTAAATAATTGAATAATCTGTTGTTTAAATTTTTCCTAATTATGTTACTTAAAAAATACTAAGTATATTTTTGTTAATTAAGTGCATCGTGCATTTTAATATCTGTTCTTAAATAATCAAGAAAATTTGCCTTTCTGGCTAATTTCTTCTCTCATTTTCTTTATTTTTTTTAGTTTCATGCTATGGATACGTTGTATAGGCACGGCTACGATTTGAGCAGTGCAATTAGTGTCTTAGTACCACTTGGGGGGCCTGTTTTATGCAGAGATGAAATGGAAGAATGGTCAGCCTCTGAAGCTAGTTTATTTGAAGAGGCATTGGAAAAATATGGCAAGGACTTCAATGACATACGTCAAGACTTTGTAAGTAGAAAATTATGAATTAAGTAAAATGTTGGAGTGGGAATATTTTATCTCTTAAAAATTTGGTAAACCTTAAACTATTCATTAGCAAGCCTTGTCTGCTCAGTATAGAATGCAGGTCAGTATTGTGGAGAGAGAAATTGACATTTGTCCTGAGAAGTAATTGTAAGACCCAGATTCTTGTTATAAACGTCAGCAGTGTGGTTGCATTCTCTTCACCTCTCTCTGAGTTCCAGGTTTAATTTATGCACAGCTTTTCTAACCATTTGCACTAGATACTTCTGATCTTTGCTTTTTAAGCTTGTTGTTCTCCTTTAGACTTTGGGTATTTTTCTGGTTATCTTACTAATCATTGAGCCTGAATTTGATACAGACCTCTAATACAGAAACAACCAGTACCAAGCAAAGCAGGAGGATTTGCTTTTTGGGTTTTCAATCTTTATTCTTCCTGATAATGTACATGATCTTAACTTGTGTTTTAAACACTAGGTAATTGTGTCTACTATTGTGTACTTGCTTTGTCTTATGGAATTGCTATTTTTCATTAAGCTTACAGTCTCTTTGAAATGGAGAAATTTCTATTTGTGAAGTTCATAAATAGCTTTCTATAGCAGTCATTTTTTTAAAATTATGAAAATAGACTCTTTATAATAGACCATGAAGTATATAATGTGAGCCAATATCCTGTCTTTTATGTTGCTGCATCTTTTTAAAATTATTCTGAAGGAAAATTTTACTTATCAATATGAGTTGATGTATTAAATCCCAAACATGATAATTAAAGCTGTTAGTGTCACTGGCATTTGTTTTGGCAAAACTTCACTCACACCCAGATTGTTATATGTCATGGTTTCAGTTTATAGGGTGTGCAGCTGGTAATTTAAAATGCATTGGTGGCATTTAGCTTCAGATGGCCAGTGTTAGTAATGTAATATACAGTTACTACATCACTAAATAGAAACCACAAAAACAGAACCCCCTGAAGAACAAAGTCTGCAGATCTGATGGAGGAGAAGATGAGGAGCACCAAAGTGAAGCTGATTTTCCCTGCGTTGACTGTGGCATGCTCATTTTATGTCCTGGTAATCATTCTGAACTCAGTTCAGTTCAACAGATGTGTGTTGAGCACCTGCAACACACTAGGCGTGCTCAGAAATGCAGTGTGGACCTTACCTCAGAGAATGATTTGCGGTCGTGATCAAGAGATCGAAAGATAAGCCCTCGAGTAAAACATAGTGTAATCATTTCTTCCAGCTGTAAGGACAAGTGTTGTGGAAGTGGTGGGAAGGGAGCTATCGGTTGTGCCAGTCAACTCAGGAGCCTCTTCAGGGAGTTACCGGCATTTCAGCTGGACCCCTGATGTGTAAAAGGAGAGAATAGCAGATTGACAGGTGTACACTGAGGTGTGAAACTTGTAGACAGGCCTCCTGGGCACTTAATACAGGACTAGGAAATAACGCCCAACAGCAGCTTAATGAAACACACTTAGACATAGAAGCTGGCATTCATGGGTAAAATAATGGTGTGAAAATGAGCATAACAGCAATAATGCTGTTAGATGGGTTTTTGTGACCTTCATGACCTAATAAAATTCTTGTAAATTTGTTGCATTATATGTATTAGTTTTTCTGAAGGTAGTTAGAATGCTTGTCAATGAGCCAGTCCACGTTAGGATCGTTGTATTTTGAAGATCGGAATTAGCCACCAGTGTCAAAAACCTTGGGTTTCCCAGATGACTCAGTGGTAAAGAACCTGCTGCAATTCAGATGTGGGTTCCATCTCTGGGTTAAGAAGATTCACCAGAGGAGGGCGTGGCAACACACTCCAGTATTCTTGCCGGGAAAGTCCTATGGACAGAAGAGCCAGAGGGCAGCGGTCCATGGAATCGCAAAAAGTTGGATACGATCAAGCAACTGAGCATGTCAAAAACCTAAAAGGAGATAGACCATCAGGAGCCTAACTGTTCAAAGGGTTTTTGTTAAGTGTAGTTTTGAATAGTTTTTTGTAGTTTTGGATGTTTGTTTTTAATCATTGTAGCTTTTGCCTTATCTTTTTGTTGAAATATAGTTGATTTACAATTTTACTTTCTGTTATTATATATATATACAGACACATTTAAAAATATTTTTCCCCCTTATGGTTTATCACAGGATATTTTGAATATAATTGCCTGTGCCATACAATAGAACCTTGTTTATCCATTCTGTATATAATAGTTTGGAGTTGTTAACCCCATCTTGAGTGTTGTTAACTTATTATCTCTCCCCTCCACCACCCTATACTTGAAATATATAAACTTAAAGGCCATATATGACAAGCCTCCAGCTACCATCATCATCGGTGAAAAGCAAGTATGTGAAAAGGTGTTCACCATCACTAATTATCAGAGCAGTACAAACCAAAACCACAACAAGATGTTGCCTCATATCTGTTGCTGCTGCTGCTGCTAAGTCACTTCAGTCGTGTCTGACTCTGTGCGACCCCATAGACGGGAGCCCACCAGGCTCCCCTGTCCCTGGGATTCTCCAGGCAAGAACACTGGAGTGGGTTACGATTTCCTTCTCCAGTGCATGAAAGTGAAAAGTGAAAGTGAAGTCGCTCAGTTGTGTCCAACTCTTAGCGACCAACATGGACTGCAGCCCTCCAGGGTCCTCCGTCCATGGGATTTTCCAGGCAAGAGTACTGGAGTGGGGTGACATTGCCTTCTCCGTCATATCTGTTACCTATTATTTTTTTTAAATGAGAGATGACAGATGCTGGTTGGGATGTGGAGACATGTTGGCATGAATTCTTCTTTAAATGTTTGGTGAAGTCATCTGGTTCTGGGCGTTTCTTTGTTGGAAGATTTTTGATTACTGATGCAGTCTTCTGTTCACATTTTCTATTTCTTTGTGATTCAGTCTGGATTGTATATTTCTAGGAATTTATTCATTTTTTCCTAGATTATACAATTTGGTGAGGTGTAATTGTTCATAGCAGTCACTTAGGATCCTTTTGTTTCTGGATGTCATTTGTAAGGGCTTTCACTTCTGATTCTGTTTATTTCAATCTTCTCTTTGTTTTTTCTTAGTCTAGCCACTGGTTTGTAGATTTTGTTTTATTTTTTCCTTTTTTCCAAAAAACCAGCTCTTTAGTTTATAGATGTTTTCTGTTGTTTCTTTGTTTCTTCTTCATTTATTTCTGATGTGATCTTCTTTTTCTGATAATTGGAATAAATTTCTTTCTTTCTTTCTTTTTTTTTTTTTCCACTCTTTTCCTCCTCTGAGTGGATTATTTCTAATGACCTGTCTTTCAGTTCACAGATTCTTGATCAGGTCTGTTGTTGATGATCATCATTGTGTTTTTCATTTAATTCATTGTATTTTTCAGCTTTAGGATTTGTTTGGCTTTTCTCAAATGATTTCTTTCTGTTGAACTTCTTGTTTTGTTTGTACATTGTTTTCCTAATTTTCTTGAATTTTCTATCTGTATTTTTCTTACAGCTCACTCAACTTCTTTAAAACAGTTCTTCTAAATTCTTGGTCATGGAATCCTAGATCTCTGTTTCTTTGGGGTTAGTTTCTTAGAAAATTACTGTTCCTTTGGGGGCGTCGTGTTACTTTGTTTTCCTGTTTCTTGCAGCTTTGTGTCAATGTCTGTGCATTTGACTGAGCGGATACAGCAGACTTTGCAGACTAGTGTTCGTGGGCAGTGGGTGCAAGGGCTCCAGTGAGTGGTGTGCATCAGCTCCAGCTCCTGGGAAGGCCCATTGGTGTAGTACACATTCCGCCCCGTGAGCTGAAGTCAGAAGACTGCAGGTGTCAGTGTCAGTGAAGGTTGCAGCAGCCCAGAGTGAAGGTGTCTACAGCAGCAGAAAGGGCTGTTGGGGACCTCCTGATCTCTCTTTCTCCCGCAGTGCTTGTCATGGGCAAGGGGCTCCCTCTTGGTGCTGAGTCTGTCTTTGGAGTGCCTCCATGGTGGCAGTGATGCCTGAGGTGGGGGCATGCTTGGATCACTGAAGCTGGGGGTGGAGTGTCTGTGCTCACAAAGTGACTGAAGCATATGTTCTGGTGCATGGGATGTGAGCTCATGTGGAGGAGCCGGGGGACTGGGGTATGCATGTCTCCTGGGAGGGGTGCAATAACGTCTCCTTCTCTAGGAGGCTAGCAGCAGCAGTGCTCTTGGTGGCAGAAGCTGCCAGCTTTCTCTGCAGAGGAGGCTGCTGAGGTTCACTCCAGCAAACACTACAGAATCCTCTAATGTGCAAGCTGCCCGTATTCCACACTGCTGAGGGGCTGCTGAGTCCTCAGTGACCAGGGCTGTCAGTCTTCTCTGCAGAGCAGGCTGCTGGTGACCGCAGTGGTATCCGCCGTGTGGCTTACGCCGACGTCCTCCACGCTTCGTTGTTCTTTGCCGTTTCCAGATGTCTCAGCTGAAGTCCATCTCCTCAGTGACCCTTCCTGTGCAGTTATTCTCCACTCGTGGCTGCACTGTGTTGTTGCAGGTTCTTATTTGACTCTTGCATTCTCTTAGGGCAAGTTCCACTTGTTGCTAACTGTGTAATTATTGGACCAAGACTGGTACATCCTCCTCTCTCTTGCCGGCATCTCTCTCTCCCTGTCCATTTTTCTACTTTGTTGTCATAAAGTTGTTCATAATTTTATTATACTTTGAAGTTCTGTGGGATAGAGTTGTTATGATGTCCCCTGTCAGATTGCTGATACTGGTAATTTAGCTCTTCTTTTTCCATCTTTAGTTTGGCCAGGGAGGTTATCAATTTTATTGATCTTTGCAAAGAACCAGTTTTTGATTTGATTGATTTTTTTTTGTTTTCTGTTCCATTGATTTCTGCTTTTCTGTTTATTATTTCTTTCCTTCAGCTTGCTCTGGGCTTATGTTCTTTGTGTTTTCCTAGGGTTTTTTTTTTTTTTTTTGGGTACACTTGGAGTTTAGATCATTACTTTGAAACTTTTCTTCTAATGTAATCATTTATTTAGTAGTATACTTTAGGCTGACAGTGAATTCAGGTTTGACCGAGAATTGACTTCCGCTTTGTTTGAAAAACTTTACTGTCCCTTTTGAGAAGATATTAATTTTTTTTCTCTTTACCTATTCTGAAGATGTCTCTCTATCTGGCTTACATAGCGTCTGATGAGAAGTTCCTATGCATGTAAAATGATTCTTTTTCCTTGTGCGGAAGACTGCCTCTTCACTCTGGGTCCCTAGCAGGTTTTGCTGCTGCACTGTGCCCTTGGCAGGCTTTTCTGCATACTTGCTGCCCTTGTAGTTCACTGAGTTTCCTAGAGCTGAGCTTTGCCGTCTCTGTGTTAGTTTGTATTGATCTGCCTTCTAGTACACTGATTCTTTTTCTTGGCTATGTCCAGTATACCGGTAAACTTGTTAAAGGAATTCTTCACATACGCTGCCATATATTCCTAACATTCACATTTTATTTTTATGCTTTTTGTCTTTGCATAAATTCCCTATCTATTCGTGTATTGCCTACCTTTTCAGCCAGATCCTTTAGTATATTAATATGGTCTCTTATTGGCTAGGCTTGGATTTCCTTACTATTTGGCTGCCTTCAGTGTACTGCTGTCGTGCAAGGCCTAGTATTTCATGTACCGTCTTTGAACTCCACAGGACCCCAAAAGCTTAACTGGATTTCCCCTTTCTTGCCAGATATGTCCCCCACCCAGCAGGAAAGGGTGAGGGCCATATGGCTCGTGCACCTCATATGGCTAATGGACCTAGCACCCCACCCCCAGCCTTCAACCTAATGGGCTTCATTTCCCTGCCAGCAGGCAGAGTCATTGACACAAGCCAATCACATCCTTGTGTGGGAGCCTTCTTCCGGAACCAGGCATATCTCCCCCTCTCGCGGCACCGCATTCCACAGCCCTGCTGGACTCTCCAGTCCCCGTCCCCTTCATCTTGCAGTGTCCTCTTCCCCTGGGCTGTGAGTGTAAGTGACTGCTGTCAGCCTTTTGGTCTCTGGTGTCACGTTTGTATGTCTGGCCACCTTCCACTGTTTGAGGGTTAGGTCTCTCCCTCACTAGAAGGGTGAATGGGGGTGAACTGAACACCCACAGACTTCAAAGTCTTAACTGTGCTTAATGTGGGGCCTGGGCTTCCTGGGTGGCGCTAGTGGTAAGGAACCCGCCTGCCAGTGCAGCAGACATAAGAGACGTGGGTTTGATCCCTGGGTCAGGAGGATCCCCTGGAGGAAGAAATGGCACCCCACACCAGTACTCTTGCCCGGAGAATCCCAGGGACTAAGGAGTCTGGCGGGCTACAGTTCATGGGGTCATAAAGAGTTGCACACGACCGAGGCAGCTTAGTAATGTGGGGCCTGGAAAGCAGAGAGTTTTTTGTTTTTCAGTGTGCCTGTCCCATCCTCGGCAGGCCTTGCGCTGTGAAGCCTTTCTCTGCCCTTTTGCCCTTCCCTCTGTGGTAGGGTGGTGGTGGTGGCGCATGGCAAGGGCTCGGGGTTTCTTCACTGTCCTGTTCCTGCCCAGTCCTGTGCCCGTGTTTCGGCGGTGGTGCTCCCACAACAGTTGTGGTCTTTCTCCAGCTCCCTTGTGGAGACCAGTCTCAGCCTTGGGCAGCCTTTTGTTAGCAGGGGTTCTTGGATGTGAGCACATTTCCAGTCCCCCTCCACTGGCTGGTACATGTTGCCTGGGACTGGGGGGCGGGTCTAGTCCATCTCCAGTGGCAGATGCTCTGCTTTGTGTGAGTGCAGGATCTGGGAAGCAAGGGGCTGTCTTGGCCAGCAGCAGCAGGTCTCCGCTGTGCACACCCACATCACCACCGCGGGCAGCTGGCTTGTCCTGTCCCAGTTCTTTCTGCCGAATATCTGATGGAGAAAGGGGGTGTGTCAGTTCCCTCTGCGCTGTTATATTTAGCTTCATCTTAGAACGTTTGATAAATTGTATGTTCAGTTTCATTTCTTCATTTTCCCTTATGGTTTCCTTTTTGATTCATGGGTTATTTAGAAGTAAGTTCCACATACCTGTAGGGTTTTTCCCCCCGTATATATTTTTGGTTGTGAATTCCAGTTTAATTCTGTTTTTTTCAGAAAGCGTACTTTGTTAAACACACACAAACTTTACATTTTGAAGATTTGATTCACTGCCTTAGTATATGGTATGTTTGTAGTGTGTAGTATATGGTGTAGTATATACTGTATATGGTGACTGCACCATGTGCTGTTGAAAAGAATAGGTATTTTGCTGTTAGGTATAATATTCTATAAATGTTACTTGGGCCAGGCTTATTAATAGTGTTGTTCAAGTCTTCTGGAGAGTTCTGTTACTTGTTGAGAGTAGTATTAAAAGTCTGTAGATAGAGTTGTAGATTTTTCTAATTTTCTTTTTTTTAAATTATTTATTTTAATTGGAGGCTAATTACCTTACAATATTGTAGTGGTTTTTGCCATGCATTGACATGAATTGTATTAGGTTTTTGCTTTAAATATGTTGACTCTCTGTTGTTACGCACATACACTTTTAGGATTGTTATGTTCTCGGGATGAATCGACCTTTTACTGTTTACATTATGCTTCTTTACATGATATATTTTGTTTCCATCCGTTTTGCTTTTATGTCCAAAGTGGACTTTTTGTACACATAATAAGTTGAATCTTTTTTTCTCCCCCCAACCAATCTAACAATCTCTGCCTTTTACTTCAAGTGTTTAGACCGCTTGCCTTTAATATAATTGTTAACAATATAATTAACCGTTTAAATCCATTATTTTAACGTGAGTTTTCCATTTGTCCCATTGTTCTTTTCCTTTTTTAATAATTTTTTTATGACTCCCATTTTATCTCTACTAGTGGCTTACTAATTAAACTTTTGTTTAGTGGTTTACAATATATATCTTTAGTGTACCACAGTTTACCTTCAAATAAATACTTAGATTACATAGATTGGAAGAACCACGAAACAGTACATGTCCAGTTCCTCTTTCCCATTCTTGTGCTTTGGTTACCATACACTTTATTCCATGTTCTAAGTTCCACAGTGAATTATTACTGTTTCTTGCTTTAGGCAATCAGTGATTTTTTAAAAGCGATTAATCCCCACAATATTTATTTACTTACTGTTACTTATGTTTTTTAAATTCACCGTTTCTGCCCCTCCTCGTTCCTTTGTGTGATTCAAATTTCCACCGCCACCAGTGGGGGGCTTCTCAGGTTTCCTGCTCTGGCTAGTTCTTTCTCATGGACAGCTTATGGAGATCTGTGGCAAGTGTGTCTGAATTCCCCTTCCACAGATGCTAAATGGTTGCTCTAGCCCTCTGTTGACCTTTAGTAGTTTGGAAAGTTTTTTCTTGTTCTTACCTTTATTTTTGCTCATCACTTGTTTCTTTTATGCGCTGCCAAAGTAAAAATATCTCTCTTCACAGTGGCTTGGGAATTTACCTTAGTTCAGTTGATTGTCTTGTCATCTTAGCTCTCTGATGGTTAAAGAGTTGGTATGGTTTTGAAAAAAATTTTTTGTTTTTTCCCTCATCTTTAGAGTGGGGATGACATTCTCTTGTGGATTTCTACATCCTAAACAGGACTTGAAATATGCAGAGGAACTGAAAAATCCAAAGTGCAAAATAGCAAAGTCCATCCCCCTTCATACAGTGGAGTCCTTTGCCATAGAAACTCTTTTCATTGAAGGGTATTTCCTGGCTATTGTATCATTTAAACTTCAGTTGCAGATAACAAAATTATAAGAGCTGTTTTAAACTGAATGGTGTTTAATTTTAGAAATTAATTTTAGAAATTTAAAATCATTGATAGGATTGGAGAAGGAGACTCAAGCTGGATCTCAGAATAATCCCTCTGCCCACTATGGGAATTGAGAAGCTGCTGGGTTAACGTCTGAGCCACGGTCACACTGCTGTAGCCACGATCTTCAGATCAGGAAACCTCTGGCAGACTCATGGGGTCTAGAACAATTCTATGCCTCTTACTTTCGCTGCAGCAAGATGGATCCCTCGCTATGCACCATCCATACTGTGCCTACTTAATTTACTTCCGAACTTGTCTTATATATACATCTGACTGGCAGAAATGAATCACAGGAGAGTCTTAGAAATACTGTGTTTGGATTTCTAGCCTTGGTAGCATAAGAAAGTGAATTAGCAGGAAGTTGGAAAGGATACCGAGCAAGTCAAAATTAGAGACAGTAGAATCCATTTGAGTGAGCCCATTTGAGGAGGAAGAAATGTATTAAAGGGTGTCAGAAAGCTAACAGACCTCCAGAAGGGCCAGGGATCCATGTTTCGATGCTTCATAGCCAGGACTTCTGAAGCCAGCAAACCTACCTGACCCCACAGTGGCCACCCTCCAGCAGGAATCCCCCCAGCCCCCCATCAGGTCTACTGCCTCTGCCCACCCATCTTGCCTGATTCTCTTCTACCCTGACTCTGTCAGTAAGTGCCATGTATCTCGGCTCTATTCTTAGAACACTACTTTTTACCGAGTTTTGTATTACAGTATTTTTTATTATAAGTGAGGGAAACTCAATCTCACCTAGTTTAGAATAAAAGATAGGTATTTTGGTTATATTAGGATTCTTAGTTGCCAAGTACACAATTCACTACATCTAATTTAAGCCAAATGGCATATAGAATATTAAGTTCTCATAAAGTCTCTGGGAAGACTAGAGACCTAGGTTTGATGCTGCCTATGCCCTCTGCTGTTTGAAAGAAAGGTCAGCACAGATGCTGGCTACAGTCCATGAGGTCACAAAAGAGTCAAATATAACTTAGCGACCAAATAACACCAATTACCCCTGAATTATTAGAAAATATGGTACTTTTTCCTTAAATGAGGAGGCTTAAATTTAATGTCACAGCATCCATCTCTGATGTTTATTCCTCTTCTGGTTTTAGCCACAGCCCTGTCTTTATAACTTATAACTTCTGCATTAAATTATAAAGGTAAAAACACACCACAAACAACAGACTTTATATAAAAATAGAAAGGGAAGTCGGTGCAGAAGAAAAATCGGAGCAGGGAATGAAATGTAGATGTTTCTCTAGTCTTCCTTTCTCCCTTTGTGGAACGCTTTCTGATGCCTTAGGTGGCATCCAAAATAGAACACCTCCCCCTCCGCCTCCCCTGACCGAGAGTTTTGTATCAGAGTACTTTTGATTATAAGTGAGGGAAACTCAACCTCACCTAGTTTAGAAGAAAAGATGGATATTTTGATTATATTAGGTTTCTTAGTTGCTAAGTACACAATTCACTACATCTGATTTAAGCCAAAAGGCATATAGGATATTAAGTTCTCATAAAATCTCTGGGAAGACTAGAGACCTAGGTTTGGATGCCACCCACGCCCTCTGCTATTTGAAAGAAAGGCCAACACAGTATCTTAGATGATCAGAGTTTATCTGGTCTGGTGGGGTGACCCAAACCTTCACTCCTGCAGATTCTGAGTTCCGGGTTAAAGGCAGTGTTCTGTGGAAATAAGTCATTCATAAGTCTGTGTATGGTATTACTAGCCAATGCATTTCAGGCAAAAAAGGGAAATCATATCTAGAATAATTGTCCATTCAATAAAAACAGATAACTGCTATTCTAGGATGCTGAGAGTCTAATCTAGCTGACGTTTTACTAGGAATGGTCCCATGCTGGAGGCCCTGTGTACTTTGTTCCTTGCAGGTTAGACACTTGGAGGAATCAGATCAGAATCGGTAAGAGAGATCCCTGTGGTGGCTTCCACGTGTGTGTCTGTTTTGTTTGTGTCCTTTGAGCAGTCATTGGGTGTCTAGGAAAAGAGGCTGGCTGGCAGCCATAGAGGGGATCATCTTGGCCAGCAGGTGAATGAGAAACCTCCTGTGCAGAGGACCTTTGTGAGCACAGGGACTCAAATATCCTCACAGCCAGACCCCCTCCAGGTGTCTGTCCCACAGATCTCTTTTCTAAGCCTCATTGCAACCAGTCCTCTAATCTGATTCCTTTCAAGTTTCTGATCATTGTGTCAAAGAAATGACCATTGTCCACAGGTGAATGTAGATTAGTACCTCTGGCCTTCTCTCGCAATTCAAAGTACAACATCAGATGTCCACTCTAGTGGTCTGCCCTCCACAAGCGTCTCCCTTCTTCACTGTGCTTTAGGCACTCCTGCCTGGGGCTAAAATGCTGCAGAGTCTAATTCCAGCTGGTGCCAGCATCATGCGGAGCCATCTGTTGCATTTGGATTTTTTCCTCTTCAGTTGGCATATCGTAGGGAACTCCCATGAAGCCAGAGTGAGGGTTGAGGGAGAGATTATACTTCAACAGGAGTAGACACAGACATGACCTACACTTCTTGATGAGAGCCTGGTGGTGCTGAGCACAGCCGATTAGGACTTTAGGACTTAGATAAAATGTGGCTCATGAGGAAGCTTGGGTTACATGTCACTTGGTTTTCTTTTTTCAGACTACCAGGTAAACTGCATGCCAGGGGCTGTTTCCCAAAAGAATGACTAGGAGATAAGAAGTCTTGCTTTGCTTAAAACCCTAGGAGACTATGCCTAGGGTTTTGCTGCAGTCAGCTCCTTAACACTGCCCCTCAGACCCCTTCAGCTCCATTAGATTGCTTTATGTTAAATTGGAGAAAATTATATTTGCTTTAACTGCAATTGAGACGGCAGCTGTGCCGATCTGTTCCTGTAAGGAGACCACATTTGTTGAAGGTGGCACCCAATTAAACTTAAAAATAATTTCATTTTTCTAAACTCCGTTTATTTTTCTCTTCAGGCCAAACAGGTGAGTTAAATATGGAGGTGATAGGAATGTCATGAATGGTGTTCATGTAGGTCACAAGCAGAGCCCTAGCTGCACTGGGGTCTGGGAAGAACTGTTTAAAGCCAGTGGTACATTAGAGCAAGCTCGATGGGAGTCAGAGGGTGCTGACTCACCCATCAGTACATCTGCCTTAACAGCTAACGATTGAATGTTCTCATTCTGTTTGAAGTGCCCTGATCGGCTTCTTGAATGAATATCAGATCTCCCTTTACAGAGGGACATACTCAATATTTTCTCCCATCTTGGGTATCATAAGTAGAAGCTCATTTGGCCATTTTTGAATAATTATGGAAAAGAGCAGACAAGCTTCCTGCTTTTCTGATATGTACCACACTTGGCTGTTTTTTGGAGACTTGGGTTTTCATTTTATTTACAACAAAATAGATTAAAGTAGAGCAGTTTTTGAAAAGGTGAGGGGTGCTACGCTACAGACCAATGACCCCTAGCTGTGGATGTCATCTTTGGAAGTTAAAGAACTCAGGCAAGACTTCAAAATACTATTTCTAAAAATTATACTTCAGCCTCACTCATAGCCCGAGAAAAACTGATTAAGTCATGAAATGTTATCAGTCATAAGGTTTATAATTTTAAACAAAATCGCGGCTGAGAAATGTTTTGTATCATCACCTCTAGCTGAATAGAACTTGTTTGGGGACCCTTTGCTCAGAATTAATTTCAGTTTTCTCAAACATTTCTACTAGATTGCGTCTCCCATGTAGGTTATTGCCTCATTATTTTTAAGAAATGGTTTTAAAGGAAAATAATTTCCTACAGTAGCTTGTTTTCATTATCACGTTACATATTTTTTCAGCTCCCTTGGAAATCACTGACTAGCATCATTGAATATTATTACATGTGGAAAACTACTGACAGATATGTGCAGCAGGTAATTTTTCATGTTGCTACCAATATAGTTGCATTAAAATGAACTATTTGCACGTTAATATTTCTTAGCAATATGCTTAGTTTTAAATTTGTTTTGTTTGCTTTATCTCTTCTAGACCACTATAAACTATGTAATTTCGTATCTTTAGCATATCATTTTAAGATTTTAGTCTCAATATTTTCTTTACTTCAGATTCCATTATGATAAATTTTGAAAAGATAGCAGGGAAAGATCCACCAGAGAGGTTTTATGTTCCTTGTACGTGCCTGGTGCTTCATCTCTTTGTTGGTATAGTTGACAGAAATGACTTCAGATGTGTAAGAGTTCTTCTGAAACCTCCTGGACATTTGCGTGATTATATCAAGTGTTTGACCTTAAGTGTAGGAGTTAGTCTTTGCTAGTTTAATGTCTTTACTATTTAAAGTTTACTGTACATAAATACAGAACTTTCCCCAAAAAATTATCTCTAAAAGCAGAGATTAACTTATTTTTTAAATCTTTCCCAAATGTCCCAAATTGAGATAATTCTCTCAATTACTACTTTTGGAGGAAAAGTATATTTTCCTCAGGTGACCTAGTATATTATATTCTTCTAGATCCGTGTCAAAACTGGTAGAGACAAAGGGGCAAATAGATTTAACAGGCACTTTTTTCCCTAAGTATATGATCACCCAATGGCAAGTGTTAACACGCTGTAAAAATACAATTTAAAGGATCACTAAAAAAATTACCCTAATGAGTTGTTGAGGTTGTGAATAGTGAATAGATACCCATGGCTTATTGAAAACTGTCCAGTGTTATCATCATATATAATTCAGAAAGTGCTTATTTCAAACTAGCATCCAAAACCAAGTAAGATGGTTCTTTAGAACATTTGTCTGCCATCTTCTCATCTGTTGTTGACTTTCCAAATAAAGTTTGCATGCGTGCCCCCCCACCCCCACCTCACCCCCAGCGTCTACTTAGGTAGATGTGAAGACCATGTGCTCTGGAAATCTGTGTTATTCGAAGTGAAAAGAATTTCTAGAGATGGTGGCAGTGATGGCATCAAGGATGGTTGAAATGTGTTTGAATTAAATTATTTCCAAAAATTTCAGCTCCTTATTTGAAAGTTTTAAGTTGTCTCCTTTTTTATTTCCTTCTCATTGAGAAAATGGAGGCTTCCCTTGTATTCTGCTTTGCCGTGATTCTGAATGTCCACCGTACATTATTTTCTTTCTCGATTTGCATTTTCTGTTGTGGTGATCAGTCTCTGGCTTTGATTATGTAATCTTTTCACCATGCCTTTCCCTGCATTTGGCTCCTAATTGGTTCCTGAAAATCTGACATGAGTTCAATCAAGCTTTAAAGTTTACTGCATACCTCCCAAGATTTTGAGGGTAAATGCTTATTTAATTGGACTTAGTTACTGTCTCTTTCTTTTGCATAGACTTTGGAAACTAATCATCTCTGAGTAATTTTCTAAAAACAAAGATCATTGTTTTTTATCCCTCCCAGAAAGGCAAAAAAGAAATAAAATAGAAACTAAATGTGAAAAGTAAAAATGATTACTTATAAGTTTGATTTATCTGCTTCTAGAGGAATGGGAAATGGAGTTGCTCATTGCATTATTTTTAAAATTTGTGTCTAAAATGTTTTTCATATCTGTTCTGTACCTCAGAATCTAGTGATTTTCCTTACAAATTTCTGCAGTTTCAGAACATGTACATGAAAGAAAAACTCATCTTAAAAAGGCAGTTTTTGAATTATGTTTTAATGTTTTATTTTCTTGTGAATGTTTTTAAGACAGATGAAGTGGTAATAATTATTTTGACATTGTGTGTGTAAAATATTTCATCTATCTTTTCAATTAGAAACGTCTAAAGGCAGCAGAAGCTGAGAGTAAACTGAAGCAAGTGTATATCCCAACTTAGTAAGTAATGGAAATCTTATAAAATATTTGCCATGGTATTAATTCTATCCAAAACAAAATATTTACATTTTTGTCATCTTCAGCCAGATTTGAATTTCTTTGTGTATCTTATTTTCTTCCACTACAAAGCATAATTTGCTTTCCATTTTAATGCCACTGCAGTGATTTTATTTTAGGAAGAAAATGGCTCGTGGGGGAATCCCCAGCTTGACTAACAAAAGGACCAGAGAGCAAAAATGCCATCAAAGCTTCAGGGAAAGTATTAGAAAACTAACTTATGAAAATATTATTTGAAGCAAATGTGTTTCAGAAAGCTAGCAACTTTTGAGACTTCTGTATTGTATAATGTATTTTATTTGGGTAATGTGCATTACCCTTTTGAGGATTGTTTTTATTTTATGGAGGATTTTACATTGTTTGTTTGGGGAAAGTTAGGGAATGTAATTAGAACCAAACTTTGTAAATATTGGATAAATAATAAATCGGTCTTGATTGTTTCAGATGCCTAGCATTCTATCATTATCCTCTGGGTTTAGGAATTATTATATATTAAAGTGAATGCCAGTTTTCATTTGCTACATTTTAAATGAATTATCTCTTTTTTTTTTGAGGTCATAAGTTTGACAATTTATTTGTTCAAGCAGATTTAGTTTATTGAACACCATGTATATAGTGCTATCCTAGGTTCTTTGGGGATTAAAATGAAATTCACTACAAAATTCTATGTACTGATTCAAACCTTTTCACTCTTTTGAGTTCAGTACAGTATCATATACCTAGCTTTTTCTTTACTGAATTTCAATACATTAATACATATTTTAATACACAGGAGGCCTCATAGACAATGAATTATTATATTTCTTATTAGTTTTTTTTCTCAAGGTAGGTAACATGTAATTTATAAGATCCATAATTTTTATTCAGGGCTATAATGTCCTTTCTGCAGAGTGGTTTCTAATATTTTAAAAAATTATATGTTTTATTTGACTGATCTATAAAAGAGCAACTCCCCAAAGAAAACAGTATTGTGGTTCATGTGTCTTAGATTTTCAAAAGCAAGCACATCAGCATTCCTCTACTTTACAGTGCTGTCAGATCACAGGAAAAGTGGCTAGTATTCACCAAATACCACAGTTTTGGTGTTTCTATTCAGTTTTGCATTGACTTTGGAATCTTGATCTAAGTTGAAGACTGGTCTGTGGGTCAAATCTCACCTGCCACCAGTTTTGGTAAATAAAGTGTTTACAGAACAGCCATGTTCTGTAAATCATATATGTAAATAGAAGTTATGAATCTGTATTGTTGAGTTGGATAAGAAGCTGAGTTCTTTGAACAATTTCCCAATTAACTCTGAAATATTATTTTAAAACAGATTGTAGGTTAAGTTGGTTTTTTGACCACACCACATGGCTTGTTACACCCCAGGGGTCGAACATGAGTCCACACCCGCAGTAGTGAAAGCAGTGAGTCCTAATCACCGGACCGAGAGTTATTTTTCACTCGTACTTGTTTGAATCTGACAGTCTGCTATATGCGAAGCACTGTGTTCAGTACTAGAAGTCGGTCAGTTGGGAAGACAGGTGGTCTTCTGGAGCCTGCATTCTAGTGTGGGGGAGTCAGAGGCCAAACAGCTAGTCACCCAGAGTGACGAGTACTGTGGTGGAGAGGAAGCGCTTGTGTGAGAGTTTATCCTGGGACCACACTCAGGTGATGCTGTCAGGGAAGATTCCTTGTGGAGGTGAGTTTGAGTAAACTCTAGGCAAGGGATTAATTGGGTGATGGGGGCTTTCCGGGCTGATGGAATCATGAGATGGAAAGGGGCAGAACATAGTTAAGGAGCAGAGAGAAAGGCAGTGTGGCTGATATGAAGAGAGTGGTGAGCCGTGGGAGGCCAGTATGGTGGGCAGGGGCCAGGGGTTAGCCCTCTGATGAACGCTGGAATTGGATTTGAAACAAGGAAGTGTCATCAGATTTGTATGCGCTTTAAGATGACTGGCTGTATTTTGGAAAATGGTTTGGGGAGTCAGGGGAGTGGCTGTAAGGACACCAATTATGAAGTTCCTGGAGAAGAAAGATGATAACGACTTGACCTAGACCTGTGGCCTGGACAGTGCCTGCTACTTGGAGGTGATTGACTTGTATGGAGGGGAGGAGGGGAGATGTTGAATCCCAGGTTTCTGGCTAGCTTAATTAGGTGGATTGCTGTGCTGTTCACCATGATGAGAAGCTGCAGCAGAGAACCAGGTTGGGTCATTTTGAGTTTGCTTTCTTCAAAAAGAGGTGTTGAATATGTTGTCAGATATATTGTTCTTAAACTCAGAAGAAAGTTCTGGGCTAGAAGTCCAAATTTGAGCTTCATTTGCATAGAATATTGTTCTTGAAACTACAGATTTCTTAGAGTAATAAGAAGTTGAGCCTTGGACCAAACTTGAGGAAATCTAGTATTTCTATATCAGATAGATATTGATAGCCGAAAAAAGAATAGCCAGGTGAGTGCATTATCACACAGCCCGAGAGAGGAGTATCTTTCAAAGAGGGAAAGAGGTTAACAGTGTCAAATGCTAGTGAAAATAGCCAGGGAATGGAGCAACATGGAGGTGGTTGGTGACAGTGAAGACTGGCAGCTCTCAAGAAAACTGGCTGAAAAGGCAAATCCCTGGTGTTGAGGGTTGAGTATGGGTAGAGTAATGGAGTTTTTCTTTTTTTTAATAGGAGAGATATGTTTCCATGGTAAATTTGGGTCCAGGAAAGAGAATCAAGTGTACAAAGTTCTCAAGAGGGCAGGAGGGCTGGAGTCTGGAGTACAGAGGAAGGGAGGAAGGATTTGGGCATTAGCTAAAAGGAAGGGCAGCTTCATATAATGCAGCTTTTAAAACTTTATTAAAATCATCACATTAGCATCAACCATTTGTCCCCTGAGAATTAATCTATAGGTTCTTGGTTTTGAAAAGCGTATGTTTAGTGGTTGACCTGTCTGTATTCCACCTTTACATACTCATTTTCCTTTTGTGATTATTATAATTAAAGTCAGTGGTTTATTCAGCCACATAACATTCTAGATTAATTTGAACAACTGAAGTTGTGTTTACTCTCGCTTTTTTCAGGCTGCTCAACTGTAAACTGTATTAGCTCTCTTTTAACACATATATATTTGGCCCTGTGTTAAATGTCAGATATTTTCATATATAGAGAAAATCTTCTGAAATTGGCATTATCAGCCATTTGACTTCAAGGGGTATCATTTCTGAGTATGCATAGTAGATTTTTACAGACCTTTGGAAATCTTGGTCATTGTTAATCACCACTTTTAATTTTGTGTTTCCAACTGAAATCTATAGAGGAGAAATACTTTTTGTCTATTTTAAAATGTGTTTTTAAAACCAATTTGTCTTCAAAATACATTGCTGGCACAGATAAGAAGTATAAATAATAGCCCTGTTCATAGAATAGGGCTTTCAGTGCACACACAGGTTAGCTGGTTTCACTTAAGAGTTACAGTATCACTGGCAGAAAGAAATCTTAATTTGTCATCAGATAAAGTTTACATATTAGGCTTTCACTGGTAAATGTAAGTGTGGGAATGAGAAAGAGCAAAAAGGAAACTCCTGAGTCTACTCTGAAACTTCAAATGTCTTTCTTAATAGCTGTGAGCTCTCTTTACTTCACTGGCCATAGGAATATATGTAGTCTGCATGTAGTCATTCAGCATTCATTGCTAACAAATAAGTTGCTAACTTATTTTATTTTCTGCCCAGCATATAGACATGAAGGCTCCTCTAGAATGAAAGTTGCTTGATGTCAGCACTTTTCTTTACTGGGCCCTGAATAAATATATGTTAGGTAAATTAATAGTGTACTTGAGGACATACTGTGTACACCTAGATAGACAGTGTTCTTGGGCGTGACTGATAGGCAGGGCAGTTAGGCTACCCCAGACGGGAAAAAGTAAACCATGTTGGCACAGTAAGTACCAAAACAGTCCAGGCTACATGATTCTGAGGAATTATGCCTTCTGGAAATCTGATAGATATTACCTTTTTCCTCTTAAAAAGAAATGCCTCGGATACATTTAGTGGTTTTTCTAATTTCAAGTGCCCTGTAATCATCTTCATAAACATTCAAGCATAATAGAAATGATGAGCGGCCACAGTCTCCTGAAGTGCTTTTACCTCTCACAGTAAGCCCAGCCGATATCCGCAGTGTCACTGCTGACATGCAGCTTTTGTGCAGTTCCCTGAGAGCCAGTGTGGGGTCAGCAGCTGTCACTCCAGCAGCAGGATGGGCAGTGGTTTTCCCTAAACACTGCACACTGCTTAATTTATTTAATCCAGAAATTATTTTGTCATGATAAGTAATAAAATTTAATAACTTGCATCTTCCAAAATTTCAGACAGTATCCTAAGGAAATTGTGTCTGGGTGAGGAAGAGATATGACTATTTATTTTGTGAGTGTCATGCTTATGAGATTGGTTTTTACATAGCCTCGGTTTGTAAAGATAAATGGTTTGGGTTCATTTAAACACCTTATTTTTATTTCTTCTTCATCAAACATTCAAATGTTTATGTGTGGTTAAGATAAATCAGTAGTGAAATGTAGAGCCTTTTACCTTGTTACACAAGTCATTTTTATCACTTCACTTTATATTTCATTGAAAGCAGCAAACCAAATCCCAACCAAATATCCACCAGCAATGGCAAACCTGGTGCTGTGAATGGAGCTGTGGGAACCACGTTCCAGCCACAAAACCCTCTCCTTGGGCGAGCCTGCGAGAGCTGCTACGGTAAGTTTTCTCCAGCAGGGCTTATTCCGCACTCCAGCCCCTACTCCCCCAGGGACCGTGCTGGCAGCATCCGTGGGAGGTGTGGGAGTCAGCCCTGCATGGAGAGCAGGATAAGGTAGCCTCAGAGTGAATAGATGCCCATCCTTACCTTCCTCTTGGACGCTCAATTTAGGTGTTAGGTTCCTTTGATTTGATTCTGTGGTGTCCTGGGTTTGTTGAGTATTCCACAGCAGTGCGTGCTAAGCTGCATTCAGAGCTGTTACTAGCTTTGTGTAAACCATGGTCCCACGAAATATACCAATGTACTTTTGGTGTTTCTCAGTATCTTTTGACAAATTAAAGGCTCCACATAACTTTGTAGGAAGGACTTAGTGCTAGAAACTGGTATTTATAGTCCTCAGACCAGTTCCCTTAGAGCACTGGCTTGGGAGATGCTGTTTATGATACTCTTGTATTTATCAGTATTTATCCTTGTTAAAAAAAACTGCCTGATGCCGGCAGCATTATATTTGCCTTGAATGTTAAATTGAGGTGGTGAGATGAACCGTTAAGTAGTCGATACTACTTCTCCTTTTTTTCTTTTTCTTTTGGCTGCACCTCTCTGCATGTGGAATCTTAGTTCCTTGACCAGGGATTGAAGCCACGTCCTCTGCAGTGGTGATGCTGAGTCTTAACCACTGCACTGCCATGGAGGTCCCAGATACATTTTTTATATTTCTTTAAAACCTCAAACAACAATATAGTCTCTTAAACGGGGCTATGGTGACACAATCATCCATATGGCCTTCCAGTCAGAGCAGCTTGGTGTGGAAGAAGGAAGGACACAATATTGACTAAAAATCACCCATATGTCCTTCCAGTCGGAGCAGCCTGGTGTGGAAGAGGGAAGGACACCAATGTTGACTAAAAACATCTACTTGGTGCCCAGTTTTTGACTCTCCTCCATGCCCCATACCAGGCTCCAGCATTAGGAAAGGCTCTTAAAGCCAAATCATGTAATTATCTTTCCTACAACCAAGGAAGGTGTGAGCCAGACGGATTGCTGTCTTCATAGAAATAGCACATGCCTATTCTGTACCACGAGAGCGCAAAGGGAAACACTTTGTGGAAAATTAGATTCTTTTGGTCACAATTTTACATGGATTGCATAGCTGTTTTTGCATTGGGGGAAATCTTAGATTTTGAACTTCATTTATATTTAAATGAAAGTAGAAAGACTCCTAAAGAAATGCTAGTGGCTTAATGTGTCTTATACACCCCCTTTCATCTTATATGTAGTCTCACATATCCCTTTAAATAATTATTCCACCATTTTTATATGTGCATGACAAAAAACAGTTTTAATTTTATAATCTTTGAGGTCCATGTATTAAATTACTTATTATATTTCAATATAATATACATACCAAATTTATCTTTACAGAAAGAATTTGATGTTTTCTGTTTGTCAGTCTTTAATTGAATTTGAGTTAATTGTATAAAGAGAAAGGCATTTGTTGACATATTAAAATGACATATCATGATTAATTTGGATAAAAATACTTTTTTAAATACAAGTGAAAATTTATATTCAGAATCCAAAATAAGTCCATGCCTAAATATTTAGGATTCTTAAAATTTGTGTTTAAAAAAACTCAGCTTGACTTATTTGACTATTTGGTTTTAAATTACAAGAGGGAACATTTTTAAGTTACTGTTTGCCAGGAGTCCCCCCAGAATAACACATGATGGGGTTCATAAGAAGTAGTATGGCTATAGTGATCACTATATCTTCCCTTTTGACAGTGTCTTGTGAAGTGTTAGTTGATAACCCTGATGTGCCGTTCGAACATGTTAACTTGAAGAGGGCAACGTTCCAGGTCAAGGGTAGAAGATTCAGTGTTTTCTGTCTTAAACTTCAGATCCATTGTGGGAATACTTAAATTGTTATATGGCAGTAATTTAAATTTCAGAGCAAAATAACACAGGTCTGTAGTGTTTGGCTCAGGAATAAATCAGCTGAGCTCTCAGGGCTTAAGCATGCCGCGATCTCTGCTGCACGTGCTCACTTGATAGGGACTTACAGTCTTGAAACGGATTCCATTTCTAAAGAGAGAAGTAAAGTAATTGTTTTATCTATTGATTAAAATAAAGGAATGAAAAAGAGATAACCCGTTTCTGACCAACTTCTACCTTTATCTGTGAGAGTCCCTCTAAGCACCTTAAACCCTGAGCTAGTTTCTGAACCATAGGTTTGGAAACCAGGATTTAGTTTAATACCTTCCTGATAACTTACCTCCAGAAATGTACACAATAGGGGATGTTTTTAATGAACCAACAAAAATTCCTTCAGCAGTATAATGTGTAATAGAGGGCACTTAATAAGGGCATTTGATATATAGAGAAATAAATGGCTGAATGAATTCTGACTTGAAAAATACATGCATGTATCAGACGTTCCTGTTTGCCGGGTAAACTGGGAGAAGAAAAATAAGATTATAAACTAAAGATGGCTTTGGACTGTTTTTCAAATGTTTGTCTGTATATGTATTGCTGTTACAAGTTATATCACATTCTTATTTTACTTATTTTTCCCCTCCATCTTTAGCTACACAGTCTCATCAGTGGTATTCTTGGGGCCCACCTAATATGCAGTGTAGGTTATGTGCAACCTGTTGGCTCTATTGGAAAAAATACGGAGGCCTGAAGATGCCCACCCAGTCGGAAGAGGAGAAGTTACCTCCTAGCCCAGCTACCGAGGTACACAAGCAGTGGTCTTTTTAGTGTTGAGAAATGGCACGTTTTTCAGCGCCTGAATCACTCCTCGCAAACGGAAGTAGAGTATAGGCAAACTTAAGCAAAGCTATTAAAGCTAACCATAGTACTGAAATGTTCAGGGTAGGTGTGGAGAGAGGGGCAGGGACAAATCCAGTTTTTTCAGGTATTCAAAATATTGGTCTTGAGAGATTACTCAGACAGAAGAACAATGTGTGTGGGAGGTGTTAGCATGAGAAGAGAGCCTACAAGTTAAATATTGGTTTTAATGGCTTTTTTGAAACAGTTTGCAACCTTTAGCATGTTGAAAATGCTTTATTGCATAAAGTAATAAATACAAATTGATTATTTTTCCTGTTCCTGAGCTATCATAGGTATAACAGGAAAGCATGGACTCAATCTTGGGGTGAACAACAGTTTAAATATGATTTGGTAAACTTTTCATAGATGGCAAATATTAGGTATTTACCTATAGAGAGCTAACAAGCCTTAAGGACCCTCACTTCAATATTTGGGACTTCCCTGATGGTAAAGAATCCACTGTAATGCAGGAGACCTGGATTCAGTTCCTGGGTTAGGAAGATCCCTGGAGAAGGGAATGGCTACCCACTCCAATATTCTTGCCTGGAGCATTCCATGGCCAGAGGAGCCTGGTGGGCCAGTCCATGGGGTCACAAGGAGTTGGACACAATTGAGCAACTAACACACTTCAATATTAAAATAATAATAATGTTACTCCTGGCAGTTTTTCACTGTTGTAAATATGATTTGGGATTGCTAAGGTCAGTTTAGGAGGAAAAAGTATAGGCTCGCAGACACCCCACTTCCACCCAGTTTCCTTCTCTAGTCCCCACCTCCTGCTCCAAAGGACACACTTTAAAATGCTCTCCCCCTGTATTAAGTCATATATTCTTCAGTAAAAGACGTAAAACTTGCCCTTTTCTTTGAGCAGAGTGCAAGCAGTATGTATGTGACACATTCTGGTCTTCACACATCTGTTTGTCTGATTTACAGGACCCGCGAGTTAGAAGTCATATGTCTCGCCAGGCCATGCAGGGGATGCCAGTCCGAAACACTGGGAGCCCGAAGTCTGCAGTGAAGACCCGTCAAGCTTTCTTCCTTCACACTACATATTTCACAAAATTTGCTCGGCAGGTCTGCAAAAATACCCTCCGGCTGCGGCAGGCAGCAAGACGGCCGTTTGTTCCTATTAATTATGCTGCCATTAGGGCAGAATGTAAGATGCTTTTAAATTCTTAACCTTATATGTTGTGCTTCTGACCATCTTCTCTCTTCCCTCTCTCTGTTTTTATTTTTGTTTGCAATAAACATAAGTTCTTGTGTGCAGCCTTTTATTTGGTTTTTTTTTTTTTTTCTTTTTTAACATTGTTTTGTCTGCTGCCATTTGTATCACGCCAACCTGAAAAGGAAACATTGAAACTTCTGCCATCTTTGTGAGAAAGTAGTGCTCAACAAAAGATAGGTGGGAGGTGATCCTACCCAATGGGGTTTTGTGATGGAGTTGCCTAAAAGCCCTTATTGGGGAAGCACCTTTACCCCTAAGGTAGAATAAAGCCTGCCAATTTGCACTAATGACAAATTGTACGTCTTTGTAAACTTCTCAGTTTCCCACAAACCCTTTACAGTTATATAATATTCTGGAAAGTCAGTGTTTCATAACAAATTAGAAGATTTAACAAGCTATAAATGAATTTTAAAGTCTTTTGGGTGAATTTTCTGAAAAACATTTAATTTTTACAAGCTAGTATCTGAATTTGTGGTTGAGCATTCTATTTGTCCAGTTTGGCTTCCATTTCATAATTATATACCATATGTATCAGTACGTAACACATTTTATTACTCACATCTTCAACACATTCAGTCTTGCTTATGTTTGTTGTTGTTAGAACAAATGTCATATGTTCCAGTGCATTGCAGGTGGTTCTTATATTCCCGTGCACCCCTAAGCGTGTCCATAATTTGTCTGTGAGCTCTGGTTCTAGCCTTGTTACTTTAGTCGCGCTCCTGGCTAGCATGTTAGAGCCATGCACGTTTCTCCCCTATGGGGTAAGAAAACTTGCTGTGTTGCTTAATAGATGGGAAATCTTGAAGAAATTCTGTAGGTACTTTATCGTGAGAAATTTATTATTTTGAGGCATTCCGTTTTAATTTAAAGAAGGTATCTGTAAAAGGAGTGATGATTGAAAAGTGGTGTTTGTTCCTGAAGATAATTTTCAGCCGAACAGTTGAAAGGCTTTAAAACATACAGGTAAAAGCTTTAAAAGAAGAAGAGTGCTTTGTAAAGGGAGTAGAAATTGGAAGTAATCTCTGCGTGCCATAGAGGGTAAACCTCGCTACACGAGACTCGTAATATTGGAGAACTTAGGCATATATACTGACGTTTCGTGCTATTTTTGTGCTAGTGTTTCGGAGTTCATGGATTTACGTTATCATTTTCTTACCATTTTAAGGAACTAGAAAATATTTATACCTACCTAAACTGCTTAGCTGGTTTAAAAGCATATTTTTATAAGTAATTTCTTAAATATAAGGAATAAAAAATGTTACGGGAAAGAAAATGAATGGAATTCTCCCATTAAAATTGGCCAGGCTCCAAGATCATCTTTGTTTCTATGAATGGAAAAGAAACCATCACTAACTTGATTGAGTTCTGAGAAAGCTTTTTCTCATTAAGCTTCTGTTAATTTCTCAGTTAATTTGCAAATTGTCTTTATTCTGATGATTCTTCAGTGAAGTATGCTTTCTTCTGTCACCTCGTTTTGATTTGTTGCAGTTGAAAGGCTGTGCCACTAAAAAGGGTCAAGATTAAATTACCTGTATTATATTTCTACAAACATAGCTATCATAATGATGATGATCATAATAAAAGAAAAGAGGCGTTTTTTTGTGATGAAATTCAAGGGGCATATTTTATTTTGTAGTTAGCTTCACTGAGCAAGTTTATAGAATCAGATTCTCAGAATAATTTTACCGTACAACTTAAAATGTAAAAGTTTCACCAGCCGTGTACTCAGTGCTGGTCCCTGCAACCAGCAAGCAGCTAATGAATTCTTCCTAGCATCTAATTGCTTCTTGCATCATCTTCTCATATGTGTACCTTGTTACCACCTGTTTAGCAGATTTCTTTGATCTTGGCTTGTTAGTAAGATTAGGTGTTAATAACCTGATGTCTGTACACAACCATGTTTGTGGTCCAATGGGAGGGTAAAGCTATATCATTATTATTTTTTTATATAAACTTTCCTTGGTTTCTCAAAGGTAGTGGTGACCCTGTCCCTCCCCATAAAAGTTAAGTCACTATGATGCAGTATGACTGCACTTTCAGATCAGGTGAAAGTTTATAATTCTAAAGGTATCGATGGATCAAGAGCTCCAATTTATATGTTTAGTATAATTCTTCATAATGTTGAAAAAGGAGAATAGTTTTCCCTGTGAACTTGAGATTCTTCCTCTTGTAAGAACTGCAGAAGTTGATGCCGGTGGCTTCTGGCCTTGGCAGCACCACTACAGCAATATCATAGCCAGAGTTTATGGAATGACAGATGGCGTAAGAGTGAACAAGTAGGGAGCTGAATAGATACATTCTCAATTACATGAGAGAGAGCATAGTCATACCTTTGAGTTTTCACAAGTTAATTCTTGTGTAGAGGAATTTTTGTTGTTAACAGCAGCACTCTCTGACTTTTATTTTCCTTAAGAAACAGGTGTCAAAGACTACAGTAGAGTGAGTAGGCGAAATCTTTGTTTGCATGTCCATAAAGTATCTCAAGGAAAATGTAAGAGTAATGTCCTTGGAAAGGGAAACTGGGAGGCTGAGGGAAAGGGGTGGGAAGGAAACTTGCTACTGTTCATCTTTCTAAACGTTTTCAGTTTTGAGTCATGGGAATATATTTCCTATTTAAAAATTTTTTTAACCTGAAATAAACCTGTGGTATAACCAACATGTGTTTTATAGATATAGATATAAAATGATTTATAATTCCAAACCCCCAAATACCTATTTATTTTAATAATATACCTTTATATGTGATTATGTAAGTCCGTGCTGAAAATTACTAATATAAGTAATTTATATTAGTAATATAAATTACTGAACCAGTTCTACCGTGTAAATAGTACAAGTACAATAATACAAATGGATTGCAGGACCAAAAACCAAACCACTTCAGAAAGAAAAGTGTGATGTCCTGGACGAGACTCGCAGACCGACTGCATGGCTGTAACACAGCACCAGCTTTCAGATAGCCTGTCTCTTCTCCCTCTTGACACCCCTCCCCTCATTAAAAAAGTGCCATGACGTAATGATGATGGTGTTCCTCCTTTGTTACTGTTATCAGACATCACCACTGAGTTTACTGGATAACTTGTTAAAAATCTGTAAAATCACCCAACACCTGGTGAGCACATGGTTTCTATCTGAGACTAGGATACAGAGACTGGGGTTAAATATAAGCAATATGTTAGCAGCATTCAATAGATGAAGCAGAAGTTCCTTGAGAAGTGGATCCAAATGACTTAGGTGCCCCCTCTGTAGCTTACATGAATAATTAAGTAGTTTTTGAGTTGATAACACACTGGACTTTAATGATAGCACCATTCCTCAGAATGAATGTCTTCAAAGGGGAATCTGGAGCCCTTTTTCTCTGAACATGCTAATTCAACTTCAGAAGTATCCCAGGGGCCCATATTCAGAAAAACTTGTTTATACATATTTTGAGTTTTCTAGAGGTTTCTCAGCAAAAGTTACTATTAATAATTATATAAAGTTTTTGAAATTTTAAGTTCTAACTTTAGGAGAGAACAGTTCTGGCTTATTTATTTTGATAGTCTGTTATTTTAGTAGAAACTTATCTTCGAATGGATGTTTTTAAATTTTTCTAAGGGAACAAAAATGGCTACAAGTCTTGGGCCAAATCAACACCGTTCCCGTTCATACCTTTTTTAGAGCTAACCGTTGTCATCAGTGTCTAAAGTGTCCAGAGATAACATCTGTATCTCTAACAAAACTAGGTGTCTTCTTTGTTTTTGGACAGATGTTAATGTCTACATTGCTCTGTACCTTGCCTTTTTTACTTGATGGATCTTGGAGGCCATTTCATACCAATTCATAGAGAGCTACCTCTTCTTTTAATCAGCTGCATAATAGTCTATATTTTGAACTTGAGCCAGTTCCCCTATTTTAAAACACTTTAGGTTGTTTCCAGTCACTATTATAAGTAATGTTGCAACAAATATTCTTATATAGATACCTTTTAAGACTGGTGTATGTACGTTACAGGTGTGTGTGCATGCGTGCTCAGGCGCTCAATCATGCCCAGCTCTTTGCAATCCCATATGATCCCTAACAGTAAAACATCTGGGTCAGGCAACGTTCACTTTGAATTTTGATAGTCACTGCCCAGTTGCCCGTAGAAAGACTATGATTCACTCTCCCACCACCGTGTCTGCAGAGTGCCTGTTTCTCTAGAGCCTTGCCAGCAGTGTTATTGATCTCTGAAACCCTTAACTAGTTGGTAAGTGACATGTAAGTTATATTAGCTTGCATTTCTCATTTTGAATAAGGTAAAACATTTTGCATATGTTTGAAAAACATTTGTATTTCCTTTTTCGGTCAGCTGTTTCTGCCCTGGCCTGTTTTCTGTTAAAAATCATAGCAGCTTGTGGGAACTTACTGTATTTTAAGGTAGTTAGCTCTTGATCTGCAGTTCAAATATTGGGTTGGCTAAAAACTTTTCAGGTTTCCCCATAAGAGAGTATGGCAGAACCCAAATAAACTTTTTGGCCAACCAAATATTTCCTCCGTTTTGTCCTTGATTTTGTTGATGCTGTGTTGGCCAAGCAGGTTTTGTTTTGTATCTTTTTAAGTAGTTGAATCTTTTTTTTTTTAAATAGCACATCTGTTTTGTGTCTTGTTTGAAATGCCTTTATAAGAAAATTTTCTTATAAGAAAATTCTATGAATGGTCTTACTATGATAGCAATTTTGAAGGCCCATGCGGGAGACCTGGGTTCAGTCCCTGGGTTGGGAAGATCCCCTGGAGAAGAGAAAGGCTGCCCGCTCCAGTGTTCTGGCCTGGAGAATCCCGTGGGCTGTGGAGTCCATGCGGTCTCTCAGTGTGAGCAACTTCCACCTTCATGTGAGATAGTTTTGTGAATTTTAATTCAGTAGGTACTTTTTGCAAGCTTTCTATTTTCCCCTGTAATATTTCCACAACATCTTAGAAAGATAGCCATGCGTTGCCCAGAAATGGGCAACTTTTCTCCACGTTTACCTCAAGGAAGTAGAGCTCGGCCTTCCAGAAGCCATGAAAACACGCCTCATGCTTGGTCAACTGTTTTGAGTGAGATGAGGGTGTTCTCGCTCTGGCTGGATTTTGATTCTTTCTGGTTTCTTTGGGCATTTCTCTGTTTGCATTCTTTCTCTGTGTGCTTTTAATACATATTAATAACTCCTCTTTAGATAGAGTTAGGTGAGTAACTTGAGAACAAGGCTCCACTGGCCTGGTCTTGAGTACAAATCACAATGTTTTATAACCAGCTCAAGTGTGGCCCTGATCGTCTATGTTTATGATCACTCCCTCCAGACAGAAGCTTTTTCTCTTTTCTGTTGGTTTTCAGTGTAATCGTTTAATGGTTGCAGTTTCTATGTTAAATAGTCTTAGCACCCACCTTTCATCTTGATTTATTCATGGTTGAGACTGATTTTCTTGCCACCAACTGCTTCCTTTATAATGATGATTGATGAAAGGTGGATCCTTCTAAAGAGCTTTGATCTCCCACTCAAGTGCTCTGTAAATTGCCACTTAGAACACTGCATAATTAATCCTACTAATTTAGTGAGAAATTAAAAGCAGATTAATATAAAGTGAAATGGTCTTTGGGTATTGTGTTGGTGACTCGTGATGGGTTTTTTTGATTATTGTCAAGGTGACAGTCATGTGGGAGTTTATTGCTTGGAGCCACTTTGGCAGTTTTCCTCTGGGCCTTAGAAACTGGAGTAAAGAGTGAAGTTAATCTTACTACTAACAGTACAGTAATGGTTTTTGTCCAAAACATTGAGGAAATACTAAGATGATTCATTGAAACTTTATTTTATTAATAGAATATTTTCCTCCTGTCCTCTTCCTAAGTAGAACTTGAATTTTTGATGAATTAGTAATACTAGGAAAGAATTATTACTATTAATTCATAGTGATGTGACAGGTGTTCAATCCTTGCAGGGTTTGGGCTGCGTGTTAATGTTTGTTTAGATTACTCCTCCAAAATATGCTTATTATATTTCTGCCTGTAACTTCACTATTATTCAACAACAGGTGAAAAGCTTCATAACTTAGTAATTTTATTTTATTTTTTCTCAAAGGAAATCAACTGAGTAGGAGGAGAAGAAATTGGACCATTTATAGTTGTCAGTGGTTGCATAGTAATTAGCCAGTGCTTGGGATACATATTCAGATTCCAGGCTCTGCGTTATGTGCTTTGTCTATTTCAATATTTTAAAATGCTACTTTCCCACCTTTTTCTGTTTAGTAGTTATTGGAGAAGAATTTCCTTGATGAGAGGGTTAGAGCTTATGAAAAAGTTAATTTTTAATTCTAATTTATTTGAAGTTCCAGATTAAATTATACATTTTAACACTAATTGTGCAGAGAATCCCTGTGGATGTCAAAGAAAACTTCCTGTGTATAGGGCTAGAAATGTGGTCTCAATCACAGAAATAGGGGCATTTTTGACAAAGGGCATAAACATGGCAGAATCATATCTGCTAAAGCTACTCTGTTAAGCTTTATGACAACAGCTGCAAATTTAAAAACCGTTTCAATACACGTTTTTTGATCACTTCAAACTCTGTAACTTAACTCTTGTATGAGATGCAGCCATCTTTCACATCTATTCTTCATCCTAATGACAGCTAATTAAAACAGAGAGTGTTTGTGTTGTGTGCTTTATTTTTCTCTGAAATGACTGTGATGTGAACTTTATGAACAAATATCCATTACAGTATTTTACTATTGGATGAAATGCCTGTCTGCATACAGGAAACCTTGTCAGTCTCAGTGCTAATGACATCATAATAGGATATGAAGGACAGAAAACTAGTGATAAAATCAAGTGGCCCATTTTTACTTGGGGGAGGCTCATCTAATGGAACTGAAAGTTAGTCGAGATAGATGAAGGCTCCTCCGTAGAGATTCATCCCATCGAGGTCAGGGCTGGTCACGTCTGCTGCCTTTGTCAGCCATCATTTCTGTCTTCCATGCCAGATCTATCTTACATTAGGACTGATAACACCTCATATTTTATGGAGGCTTTTCTGCTATAATGTAGAAATGGCATGGCTAGACAGGAAGCATATTTCCACTATTTACAGATGTATGAACACGGAAAGAAAGCATGTGCATGGAAGATGTGTTAGCTGTTTCATAAGGGACTTTAAAGCGAGTGTTCCAAAGGTAAAACCCCATTCAGTAATTTGGAACCAGAACTGGAACCAGTTTATTCTTAAACCCCAAAGAAAATTATGAAGGAAACTGGTGGATTTTTTTTTTTTGTACTGTTTTCCACTTGCACCTTTTATTTCTGTGGTATGTGTAGCATAGGCAGAGAAATCAGGCTCACTGGTTGTCTCCGTGTTTCTTTCTCCTCAGATGCAGACAGACATGCGGATCTATCTGGAAGTCCACTGAAAAGCAAAAGCACTAGGAAGCCTTTGGCATGTATCATTGGGTACTTAGGTGGGTATTTTTTTAATAGAAGAAGAGCTTGGAGAACAGTATCTGTATCTTATCACTGGCTACTCAAAATTAACATACCTATATTAAATGTGAGCCTTTCAAGTAGCTGAAATTGGATACCTTCATATGAATAGTCCATTTATTTTATGTGAGAAATGTTTGATTATCAGAACACACAGAGAACATAATACAGAGTTAGAGATAGGTTTACTTTTCCTAAAAATAGAATTGAATAAAAATGTGTATTTATGTATATAAATACAGATTAAGCAAGAAGAGGAAAATGAGAATCACTAAATTATTAGAGGAGGAATATTCTTTTTTTTTTAATTGAAATATAATTGACTTACAATGTTATATTAGTTTCAGGTGTACCACACGAATGATTTGGCATTTATACACATTATAGGATGATCACCATGATAATTCTAATTACCATCTGTCACCATCCCAAGTTATCATAAAATTAAGGATGAATTTTTTTTTTTTTGGCTGCATCACATGGCTTGCAGGGTCTTTTTTTACTGACCAGGGATTGAATCCAGGCTCAAGACAATGAAAGTGCTGAGTCCTAACTACTGGAATGTCAGGGAATTCTTAAGGGTGAATTTTTTTTTAAGATTTTTTGATGGGGACCATTTTTAAAGTTTTTATTGAATTTGTTACAATATATTCTGTTTTATGTTTTGGTTTTTTGTCTCCAAGGCATGTGACATCTTAGCTCCCCAACCAGGGATTGAACCTGCACCCCCTGTGTTGGAAGGTGAAATCTTAGCCACTGGACCACCAGGGAAATCCCAAAGATGAATATTTTGATATAAATCTTCCACTATTTTCAAACCCACCTCACCCCTTCCCTTAAATAGAGAACGATTCATGTACTTTTTTTTTAATAAAAAGAGATAAAACTGGTGTTTAAACCACCTTTAAACAATATTTATAGTTTTGATGTGCCAATTACGGTTACTTGAGAGGGGAGCATTAGTATTGCTTTCTGGTTTTTATCCTGTTATTTAACTTGAAAATCACCAAATATGGTAGTTCCATTTATATCTTGAAATATAATAAGAATAATGTAACATTACCAAGAAACAAGTTTTTTTTGGCAGAGTTTTAAGATAAATAATTTGTGAAATAATGGTTTCTAAAATGGTTCCTATTATACCTAGGAGCTTTAATGGCATGTTTTTATGCTTCTAATATTCTTGCTTTTTCATCTTCTCAGTAAAAATTAGGTATGTGCTCAGAGTTACATTGAACCTTATTATTTTGTCGGAAAGATTTATACTTATGAAGTGTCCAGACTTAAGAGGTCCAGTCTTTTAAAAATCAAAGTGTAGCCTTAAACTTAGTATATTATCTGGTCCTTATCAGATCATCCTAAGAGTCAGGGTGCACAGCTTCCTCTTTGATGTTACTTTGCTATCTTATTTCCTGTTTTATTCCTTCAGGGCCTAAAGATTTGCTTTGATATCCCCCTAAAATATCACATGGTTATCACAGGTACGACCTAACTCGTGGTGATCTAGTCCATGAAGTTTTCCAACTATGTTCCCTTGCAGGGCCTAATCCTAGAAGCCTCTCCCGCCTTGCAAAGGAAAGTATCTGATCATAAGATGATCATAAGAAATAGAATATGACATTGCATATTAGCATTTCCATAGGTAATTATATCTTCTTCCTATGGGCAAACTGGTCTCTGTCTCTATCAGACAAACCCACAGCGGGGCTGTCCTTACTAACTGAACCACTTCCCTACAGAACACATTTCTGAGTATTTGCTATATGCAAGACACTTCACTAAGTTATTTAGGGAACACTAAGATGAATATGGCCTTGGAATACGGCCTTTCCCTCAAAAATCCTCCACTAGTGAGGAAGGCATACAGGTAGAGACAGTGGAGCTCTTCCTGAATTTCAGTACATAAGCCTGATATCCTGGCCCTCGCCTGGGAAGACGGGGTGGCTTGTGCACGGTTGGCATGCTTGGTGGCAACTCAGGGTCAGTGAGCAGGTTCAGCTTTAGACAAGAGGTCGCCTGGTTTTAGTGGTAGACGGAGGTCCTTAAATCCAGTTTCTGCAGTGTTGCAATTTATGTCCATCTACTTGATCCAAAAAGTATTAAGTAGTGCAGGGCTATGGGACTGACAGCAACATACTTCACGTAAACACACATGCACCACATACACCTTACAGTTTTGTGATATAACCTCTGTCAAAGCTTTCCTTCTGTTACTTCTTAACACTAGTGTTTGAAGTTTGGTGTCAGATTTCGTCTGTATCAAACTGTTTTTGGCCGGGCGTGACTGACCCTGGTATTCTGGTTGCAGAACCAGAGGAGGAATCCTGTTTTCTCAGAAAGCTGCCACACACCAGCTGTGCTGCACGCCTTGTTCCTAGTGTGATGGAGTGCAGAGGTAGTCTTCTGTGAGGCTGCCTCTCCAGATAGACTTTGAATTTCTAATTCCTTCAAGAGTCAGATGCCTTATTCCCTTAGTAAACCTTGTGTTTAAGTGACCTTCTGAAGTGGCTTTTTTTTTTCCTTCTTGTACTCAAAACATGAAGCACAGAGCTTCAGCAAGCAGGGGCAGAACCAGCTCCCTTTCGATAAACAAAGCCATGGAAACAGCACTTGACGCTGATTCATTATGCAAGTCCTTGGGAAAACAGGCTGGTCCGTAAGGAACTGGCTCTCAGCTCATTAAGAAATAAGATGTGTGCCTGTTAGCTGGTGGTAAGTGCACACAGATTTTTAATACCATGTTCTGAGTTGAGAAACCTTTCTTCCCCCTGTCAGAGATCCATCCTTCGAAGAAACCTAATGTAATTCGATCTACACCAAGCCTGCAAACCCCAGCCACCAAGCGGATGCTAGCCACCCCGAACCACACGTCTCTGAGCATTTTGGGGAAAAGAAACTACAGTCATCACAATGGCCTGGATGGTATGTAAGCCCAGGAATTCTGGGGGCTGATCCCATAGGCCAGGGCCTCTCTGCCCTTGACTGCTCTGGAGTGTCGGCTGCCATGTGCAGGAATGTTTAACAGACAGGTTCTTCTTCCCTCTGATTGGACTGTGTGGAAAGGGGGATGTAAGGGAAGGCTGCTGTGTGCCACAGTGAAGACATTTTGCCAACTGCTATTTCTCCATCTTCTCAGAAGGGACCTTTTTGCTCCCATTTCCTGTTAGGAGGCTGATTTGTAAATGAAGTCTGTATTTAGCAGGTTGCCTCTGCTGGATAATGCTCTCACTGTGATGCACACTCACTGCTCACCTCTGTTTTCTTGAGCAGAAGGGATTATTTTGCCTCGTGTCTGAGACAGCAGTGCTCTCTGGGGGGTTCTTTGGTGTTCTGTGGATCATTTTGAATTTGGCATTTGTCCCTGACTTCATTCACCTTATAAATTTTCTTAATTGCTCAAGAGTACTATAAGTCATGAAAAGAATTACCTAGGTGATGTCCTAAATACAGAAATAATAATTTGTTTGAAATGGGAAAACTGAGAAATATCATCTCTTATCCAAAGTACTTCTCCTGGGCTTGGCCATATAATGACTTTTCAGGTGGAATTGAATTATCTTCCCATTCGGACTATAAACACAAGCATTATAAATCATCTGGGCTGTACATATTGTTCATTTCAATAGTCCTAGAGTTTGAAGCTGTCTTGATTGTTTAAATGTTGGCATTTATTTATGAATAAAACTCCAGGCTTTTCATGCCTTGTGGGACTCTAAATTCCGTCAATGGCAGTAAGTTATTTATAATGAGGCCCTAGAGCAAGGATGTGGAGGAGACCTTCTAGTAATAATTTCCCATGGTTGTTTTCCTTCTGTATGACTTTTGATGGTCATAGTGATGTCAAGATGAATAAAAAATTGAGGGTGAAGAGTTTAGTTTGCATTTATAGGGTATCAGTGTGCTGCAGATATGGCTTTCAAGAATTTAGCTGCACAATAGTCTTGCAGAAATACTTCCTTGTTAATGAGAACATCAGCCATCCTTGCCTCAATATGCCTGATGTCTAGTCAGCAGAGGTCCAAGGAAGGATTGTGTCGAAATGTGGAGACGGGATTCCGTTCCAACTTGTCCTTGCCTGCAGCATGGGACCTTTAGATTCAGCCTTAAATGGAATCAAGAATCTTTCTTTTCCATCTTATCACCTCCCTGGACAGTCTAGGTATGTAGTCCTCCTGCAGAAAGTAAGTTCTTGTTTATTTTATAGTTATGTATTCTGTATGGTAAAAAGAGTCTCGTGTGGCTGATGCTGGAACAGTGGCTCTTTAGTGTCTTTCTCCACTCACCCCCCATGGTGATGGCCATTCTGGGCCCCAGCCCTGCCCCTGCGTCATAGCTCCTTCTGTTCTTCCCTCGTATCACAGGCCCTTGTCTCTTTGGAATTTCTAGAAAGTGCCGCCATGTAGTGTTCCCTGTTTAGGGTCATTCGTCCCGTTTCCTTCTGAGTGGATTCTGTTGTGAGGGCACTCATTCTCTGCTCTGAACAGGAGGCACAGACAAGCGCGCCCAGTGGATCCCCGGGGTTATGTTTCTCGAGACCTTCAGCCTTGTTAAGGAAAAGACACTTGTCTCAGTTTCAGAGGAAACGTAGCCGTTGCACTTTTCTCAAGACCCATTTGTGTCTGTTTCCCTGTCGTGGTACAGAGAGGAAGGCTGATTACCTGTGCCTTACCTGCATTATCTCATCTGATTCAGTTGACAGAAGGTTCTAGGTCAGGGGCCTTGACTGTTTTGCATACCATGGTATCTCTGCTGCCTGGCATAGTGCCTGGAACTTAGCAGGTAATCAGTTAATGTTAGTTGAATAAATGAAAGTGATTGAGAAAAATGAGACCTGGAGAGGTGAATTAAATTTTCCAAAGTTACCAAAGTTGCATAAATGGGCTGGGGTTCCTATTTAGGTGTGACTGATTTCAGAGTCTGCTCTTTTGCCCACTGTTATAAATGAAGTTGTGGCTCTCAAATGTGCTGTATTAGCAAAGTAGAGATGACGTAAGTTATTTTAACAGCTCATTTAATATGAGGAATCAATATGATAGATGTTGAAGGACAGAATGGGTAAACAGGGGACACTGTTGGGCAGTGGGGTGGGGAGAGGAAACAGCCGCCATCACTAGAGCTGGGGGAACAAAGTGGAGAAGTTGGGGGTCATCACAGCTAGAAGCCCAAGGAGCTGGGGCCCAGACCCTTGAGGAAAGAGCACTGCTCTGCTGGTGCTGGCATCTCTCAGCAAGCGCCATGAGGCTGCTTCTGGGAGTGTGAAGTGAAACTGGGGACTGAAACTCACTGCTGCCGACAGGAACAAGAAGAAGCAAGTCTCCTGCCCAGCCTTGCAGGTGCCCTCTAGCCGCCCCCCCGCCCCCAACTGGTGTAACAGGGATCTGAATGTCACAGGAGAAAAGCATTTGCAGAGTCCCAGCTCCACCCCGCATCACAAAGCCGAGTTTAAGTAGGTGGATGTGTAGCTGAGAGGCAAGAGGGTAACAAATACATACTTTAGAAAACGTCCCCATTTTTGTATTCCCAGTGGACGTTTTCCTTGGGATAATGGGTCTATTTCTTACTTCCTTAGGATATAAGACACTGACTAACCTGAGTTTCCAAGGTGAACTCGAAAGTACTAGAAAAAAATCTTAGGCTAATAGTGAATTTTCATGGGAGAGTTAATACCATTATACACTGGAATTGATAGGCAGAAATTCATGGAAGAGTCTTACCCTGTGTGATTCAATAATAAAATCAATTAGCACTGCTATGTAATTATCAGCATGTCAGACAGATGAGCACACCAGACAGGATGCTGGTGGACAGAACTAGTCCAACTAGGAGCAAAACCTGATTGTTCTGAAATATCCAGCCAGGCCTCTCAGCTTTGGGGCTTCCTGTCTGCTTCTTCCTTCTGCTTCTTGCTCCCTTTGCTCAGCCTCCACCTTCAGTTGGAGGTTCTTCATGGTGGGAAGAGTCTCTGAATTCCTGCTGGTAGACAGTTTTTTCAGTTCAGTTGCTTAGTCATGTCCAACTTTTTGCGACCCCATGGACTGCAGCACACCAGGCTTCCCTGTCCATCACCAACTCCCAGAGCTTGCTCAAACTCATGGCAGTTTTTTACCTGACATTTAAAAAAAAAAAACACGAGTGGGCAGCTTCTTCTTCTCTTCTGAAAGTCACTGTCTTTCACCTGGCCTTGGCCCCTTAAAGGTCCTGGTGTGACTAGGGCCTGGGAGTCAGCATTCTATATCTTCTTAACCCATGGTACCCAGCCACCCACAGACCTCTGTGACTGTCCTAATGGAACTTAGATTCTAAGGGTGAAAACAAAACCTGCACACATAAAAAGCCTCATATTTGGGAGTCAGTGCAGACCTACCCAGAGCCATATCAATGTCCCTTTATTTTAGTCTTTGTTGTCAGGCTGTAGTTCCAGTGGTGGCCACATGCCATCAGAGTGCTTTCCAAATCCTGCCCCCTTTTCTGACTTAGAGATGACAGTCTTATTGCCAGCAAGCCAAAGGCCTACCACATTCAGCTGACTTGGGGAACTCCAGGGGCTGTGAGAACACAAGGCCCTAAGACCAGTGGGGAGAGAAGAGGCCTTACTTTCCATGTCTGGGAGCCCCAAAGGGAGGGCAGCAGGGAAATGGGATTTGTCTCTGCCGTGGAAAAAAGAACATCTGACTGTTTGGAGTGAGATGGGACAAATTGCTAGCATCTCTGATAATTTCCTGTGTGGCTTTGGGTAAATCATTTGGTTTCCATAACCATTTTTTTTCTTCTCTTCTGTAAAATACAGATTTCATTTGCCTTAACCGAGTTGTTATAATGATTTAAAAATTTCACCTGCTTTATACCACTCGGTCTTCCAAACACTTTATGAGGCAGATGTTTTAACCCTCATTTTAATAATAGAAAATCCCAGGTTGAAAGAGGTGAAGGGATTTGCCCAAAGTCACCCTGCTAGCAATTAGCAGAGATGAGATTTTAAACCCCAAATCTAAGGTTGTTTCCACTGGGTGAATAAGGATCCCTGATCTGTGTGTTGAGTACAGCACGTACCTGGGAGACGTTTCTGTTTTTTTGTGTGTGTACCAAAGCTGGGTTTGTATTTGTAAACACGGAGAGGAACATAGAGGGCATTTTTCTTTGCTCAGATTGTGAACTATAAGCAAAGCCGTCAGCTCTGTCTCTTGCTTCTGCACAGCTCCTCTGCCTGTATGCTGCTCCCTCCTTTTTCTGGAACTTAGGGGTAGGAGCTATATTAGTGTCAGAGAGAGGGGAGAAAAAAGAAATAGAGAAAACCCACAATCACCTAAAAGTGAGATGTGTTTCAGTTATTTTTCCAGGATCGACTCTGACACATAGTGAGTGTTCATTAAGTGTTACCCTGGAGTAGGAAATAGTTACCCACTCCAGCATCTTGCCTGGGAAGTCTCCTGGACAGGGGAGCCTGGTTGGTTACAGACCATGGGGTGGCAAGAGAGTTGGGCACGACTGAGCACGCACACATAGAAGATTTCATCTCCTCCTTTAAAGAAGAGCCGTTATTGTTTTATTTTGAAAACTGTTAAGTTACCAATCAAAGTTTTTATAGTCATATGTGAATTATATATGAATAATGTCAATGCTTTCCTTATAACTACGTTCATTTCTTACCTAAAGGTATGATTCTCAAAACGATGACTCTTGGATTTGCTTAAAGGTAAATGGATATGTTCCAGTGTATATTTGCACATAGACAGGGCCAGTATTTATAAAGAAAAACTGCCCTTGTTTAAGTTATTTAGAAAAGCATTAAAGATAAAATTTAGTTTATAAAGAGGGCTCATGTAGCTTCCTGTGGGTTCCTGTGATTAGAGGCCTTAGAGCAAAGGGGATAGAACAGCGTCATCCTGAGACAGCGAAATCTTTCTCAGAGTGAAGGCTGAGTCAGAAAGGACTCCAGGACTGTACAGGTATTTCAAGAGATGCCCCAGGACCCCCTCCCTGCCTAGGCTCAGATGTTTGTGTGTTGGTATATCAGCAGAGCTTCCATTGCACTGCACGGGCACATGGGGACTTCCTACCGTGTCTCCATCTTTATCGCATGCGGAGCTTTGAGAACAGCTTCTGCTGTATAGTCACGCAGACCAAGGGAGCGTCAGCTGGAGGTGCTCTTAACCTTCTTCTGAGATGGCATGGCTTTTGTCCCAGGGGTACTACGGAAACAGGACTCAGTGTGTCAGTAAAACCAAAGCAGCAGGCTCAGAAGAGAGGTGAGTTTTCAGTGGGACAGAGTCAGGGCATGTGAGCCAAAGAAATGATGAATTGTACAATAAACTTCTTTTTAATCTGCTCTCTTCTGGCTTATTTCCCTTGAGGTTTGTGAGTATACCGCAGGTTGTTATCTTTCTTATTTGTTTGCTGCGTTGAGTAATATCATTTCTCAATGTCTTTATGCAATGAAGGGGGTATCTGATGGGGATGCCTCTAAGTATAATACTGTGATCTGGTATGTGAGTGAAGGCTGTCCTTTTGATGACTTATTTCTGAAATCAATGATTCAAGAGTTCCAACTGTTTGCTTCCCACCCTGGGAAATGGGTGGAGGTGAGGCCATTGTACCAGTGAGAGAGCTCTGGAAATGCATCTGCTGTCTTCACAAATCCCGATAAAAATAGGCTGCCGGGAGCAGCTGATGGCACTCCTAGGCATGCTTAGGCCCGGGCTGCCTTCTGTCAAACATTTTTATGTCATTTCAAAAGACTATGATTTTTTTTCGAATCTTCTGAAAAATTTTTTTTTATGGAAGAACGTTGAGTGCTCCTGGACTCACCTCTGGTCTTCTGTTCTCAAGCTATAATGTTAAAACCTGATTAAATATATTAAAGGACCTTCGAGTTTCTTTTTTTCTTCAGTTTTTATAATGGATTATTATGGGCCCAGTTTATTGAACGTGAAGCAGTTATAGAAGATTATCTAATGTGTCTGGAGAGTTTCAGGACGGTTAAAGCATTATGTGAGGGCAGCGGCTGTTATCTCACATAGGAGTAGGGGTTCTGAGGGAAGACCGGCCCACGTACCTTAAGTGTGAGTAATCAGTACCTTGGTGTTTTGGTGTATTCTGGAATGATGGCAAACTGGCCACCTCAGGGTCCATTGCTAGGTTTACTAGTAAATATCACAGTTTCTCCCAGAGAATAGTCTTCTATCCTGCCCCTGAGGAAAATGCTAGTGCGTGAGCCTATAAGTGGTCTAGGTTTAAGACCCTTTCAGCAATATGGGGGGCTTCCCTTGTAGCTCAGTCAGTAAAGAATCTGCCTGCAATGCAGGAGACCCTGGTTTGATTTCCTGGGTTGGTAAGATCCCCTGGAGAAGGAAATGGCAACCCACTGCAGTATTCTTGCCTGGAGAATCTCATGGACCGAGGAGCTTGGCAGGCTACAGCCCACGGGGTCACAAGAGTCAGACACGACTTAGCAACTAAACCACCACCAGCAATATGGAGAGTTTAGAAGAGAGACCCAAGTCCTTGGTAGTTACTCAGAGGTCAATGGCTGTGAGAACCAGCTCTGGCTCCCTCAGTAAGTCTGTTTACCTTCAGGGGTCATGCAAGGAGACCTTTGTAACCAGCCTATCCCTGTGAGCTCCCATCCTCAGTGACGTAGAGGGGGAACCTCTGAGAAAGGAAGTAAACCTCCGACTGAAAAACAGTCCCTGTTTTGAGGGGTAATGGTAGATGCTTGGGGAAGGAGAGGGAGGAAGTCAGCAGAGGGAGGGAGCTTCGTCCCTGAGAAGCGAATCTTCCTCAGCAGAGCGTGGACTCATTCACCTGAGGAGCAGTCCACGGCTCCTTGATGCTGGTTTTGTGAAAGCCAGCGGGATGTCAGCATTAGATCTAGATGCCCCAGGAAAGTGAAGCCCAGCTCCAGAAGCCAGCTGATTTAGGCATCCCCCTGCCCAGTCTCTTCAGATCCTGGTGAAGAAGTGAGGAGAGGTCTTCTGACTCTGCGGAGCCCCCAGGGCAATGACTCCAGAGGATTACTCACAGCCTTGATTGGGAAACTCCCACTGGGTTCTTGTTGAGCTTCCCAGCCTTGCTCATTATTTTCATTCAGTGTTTCTTGTTTTCCCTTCCAGGCGACTGAGCACTCTCTAAGCTCAGAAAACATCTGAGTTATAACGTATAGCATTTTCCTCCCTCAACCAAATATTTATTTTTATCTGCAACTATTTACATATACATGAATATGAAAAGTCACTCATGTAAAACTGAGGAACAAGCTTGGAGGCAGCTTTGTTAGATGAGCTCCCTAAGATGTGTGCAAAGACCCTTCCCACAATGGTCTGGTTGCAGCTTCACTGAGTGCCTACAAGAGCTCTTTGGGGGCAGTTGTTGAGCAAGGCCATGAGTGAGTCCTGGGGAAACAGGGCGGTTACATTTAAGGTATCTGGGACCAGACAGCAGGAAAAAGGATCAAGATACTGGATACTGGACCTCCTACATTGCTTTCTGATTTTCTTCTTGTTTTCCTCCAGTTTTCTTCCCCTGTGTCTTTTTACTCTACTTTCTGCAGAGTACTACTTTACCCTACTTTATATTCCAACCAGGCTTGTCTAATTTCTCCCTAAAAGTTGCCAATTTTTACTTTATGTAATTTTGAAATTGTTACTGGATATATATGTCGTTGGACTTTTTTATGTCTTTTTGACCTTTTTATCACTAGGAAATGATCCTTTTTACTTCTGTTAATATTCCTCTATTTTGTCTGATATTAAAATGAATGTACCAGTTTTCTTTTTCCTGTGTTTTTAGTTTTTTAAATGAATTAAAAAACTAAAACTAGAAAATGTTTCTAGTTTTAGTAAACTCCGAATATAATGATTCTTAACGCATCTCTAAAGTCAGCACAGGTTGTTCTAGCACATATTTTAAATACCTTATAAAGCTATTTTCCATTCTCATTTAATTTAAAAACAGCTTTACTGAGGCATGATTGACATTCAGTAAATTATACATATTTAAAATATTCAACTTGATAAGTTTAACATACACACACACACATACCAGGAGCCATCACCATAATCAAGATAATAAACTTGCCTGTCACCCTCAAAAATTTTCTTGCTCCTTTATAATTGGCCCTCTTGTCCTCCCTAGCACCCCCACGTCATCCCAGGCAGCTGCTGATCTGCTTTTTAGCACCACAGATTAGGTTACATTTTCTAGAATTTTATCAAATGGAGTCATGCAGTATTGACTCTTTATTTGTCAGTTTGAATAGTGTTTGGAGATCTACAAGTTCACTGATTATTTTTTCAGCAGTATTGAATCTTCTGTTAATCCATCCAATGAATTATTCATTTCATATTTTGTATTTTTCAGTTTTAGAATTCCCATTTAGGTCTTTGATATTTCTCCTAAAATATACCATATTGTCCCCCACACATCCATCTTTTCCAATGTATTTTTAAGACATAGTAAATATTTTAAATCCATATCTGCTAATTCTACCAACTGATTCATCCATTAATCATCTTCTACTGACTGTTTTTTTCTTTTGATTATGGATTGCATTTTCCTGTTTCCCAGGTCTAACAGTTTTTAATGAGTACTGGTCAGTGTGGATGATAAGTTGCGGAGACTCAGGATTCTGTTATTTTCCTCGATGGAGTTTTTTGGTTTTGTTTTTCTGTAGAGTATTCAAGCAAGCAATTACATTTGATGGTCACCTCTTAAGCCTCCTGCATTGGTAGGAGGGCTCTTTACCACTAGCACCACCTGGCTTTATTAGGGCTTGTCTATTTCAGCTATGCTCCTAGTTCCATGAGATTTCAGTGGAAAGACCAAGTTGTTTGCCCTGTCCTTCTAACTTGGTAGAATTTGAATTCTGAACTCTGTCTTCCCAGCACTGGACAGCTGCTGAGGTTGTTGCTTAGCCTCTTTTAACCTTTCCAGTGGGCTCCTTGGAGTCTCATTTTGTGTGTGAGCAGTTCTGAAATCAGCCAGTGATTTGAGAGGAGTGTGTATGTTGATCTGGGGACTCCCCCTTACCTGTGTCCTTCCTTTTAGGATCTCTTCCCTCAATTTCCAGCTGTATTGGCAGCCTTGAACTCTGATCTGTTCCTGATTCCTTAGCTCAGTCAGACTGCAGCTTTCTGCTGGAACCATATCCCTCTTGTACGGCATGGAACTGCTCACAGCGGTACTGTTAACAGTGAATCTCACCTAGTCTCGCCTTTTTTCAAGTCATCTCTCTTCCAGTTTATGGTTGATTTTGGTTGCTCTCCACTATCTTCAAATACTTGCTTTTATATTTTATATAGAATTTATCACTGTTTTTGGCTGGAGGGTTAACCCAATATAAATTAGCCCACCATTATAGGAAGCAGAAGAATTGAGCTTTTGAACGGTGGTGCTGGAGATGACTCTTGAGAGTCTCTTAGACAGCAAGGAGATCAAACCAGTCAATCCTAAGGAAACTCAGCCTTGAATATTCATTGGGAGGACTGATGCTGAAGTTGAAGCTCCACTGCTTGGGCTCACACTACTTAGATGTGAAGAACCAACTCATTGGAAAAGCCCCTGATGCTGGGAAAGATTGAGGGCAGGAGGAGAAGGGGACAACAGGGGATGAGATGGTTGCATGGCATCACTGACTCGATGGACATGAATTAGAGCAAGCTCTGGGAGATGGCGAAGGACAGGGAAGCCTGGCATGCTGTAGTCCAAGGGGTCGCAAAATGTTGGACACAATTGAATGACTGGACAACGACAGTAGGAAGCAGAACTCTTCAGTCCTTCTCCAGGCTCCCTGCCAGCTCTGTTGGTTCTCTCAATTTATTTTGAAATACTATACTGTTTGTGTCTTGTGGACACTGTATCTTTCCTTACCTGTCTGAGGATATTAATGATAGTGGTTTCTGTTTCTTGAGTTTTCTTCTCCATGAATAATCCATTTCTTCCAATTTGCATTTTTCTCTGTTTTGGTCTCTAACGTTTGTGTTAGAGGTATCTTCCTGATGACCTTTGGTTGTGTAATAGTGTTTAAGAGTAGGAAACTAAAATCAGATGAAAGCTCTGTGCTTCAGCCTGCAGTGCACCTCGCAGAAAGGATATCAGACCAGGCTGCTTGTTGAGTGGCCCGAGGGTCAGTATCCTCAGGTCCTTTCTGTGGGCTGGGCAGATTTCCCAAAGATGCTTTCCATCTGTCTTAGTCCATTCAGGCTCCTGTGACAAAATAGTACAGATGGGTACTGTAAACAACAGAAATTTGTTACAGTTCTAAAGGCAGGGAAGCCCGTGACCAGGGTGCCAGCATAACTGGCTTCTGATGAAGGGCCTTTTCTGGGTTGCTGTCTTCTTGCTGTGTCATCACATGATGAAAGGAACTAGGGAGCATGTGGGGTCTCTTTTATAAGAACATTAATCCCACTCGTGAGCTTCCTAGGAGCTGCTAGTGGCAAAGAATTCATCTGCCAATGCAGCAGACACAGACAGGGGTTTTACCCCTGGGTCGCAAAGATCCCCTTGAGTAGGAAATGGCACCCTATTACAGCATTCTTTTTTTTTTTAAAGTCTTTATTGAATTTGTTACAATATTGCTTCTGTTTGTTTTTTTGGCTGCAAGGCATGTGGGATCTTGGCTCCCTTAACCAGGGATGGAACCTGTACCCCCTGCATTGGAAGGCAAAGTCTTAACCACTGGACCACCAGGGAAGTCTGCCTATTACAGTATTCTTGCCTGGAAAGTTCCATGAGCAGAGGAGCCTGTCGGGCTACAGTCCATGGGGTTGCAAAGAGTCGGACATGACTGAGCACAGCACACCAGTCCCATTCATAAGGGTTATGCCCTCATGACCTAAGCACTTCCCAAAGGTTCTGAATTCTAATGCTGTCATATTGGGCATTAGGACTTCAACATATAAATTTTGTGGGGACACAAACATTCAGAGCACAGCATAGTCTCTTTTTCAGAGGATAAAGTTTTGGCTACCTGCTTTCTGGGAGCTCAAGGGGAAGAAGGCTGGAGGTCTTACCATTCAATGGATATACGCTCACGTGATCCCTCAGTTTGGGGACTGGCAGCCCTGCTTGGCGCCTTGTGCTCCCTAGGCCTGCAACCCCCTATTTGGTCCTCTTTAGAGAATAACTAACCAGACCTGTGGGAGGTGGGCAGCTGCTGAGGGGTGTGGAGTCAGGAGCGCTTCTAGGAGTCCAGCAACCTCAGCCTTCAACTGATCTCTGCTGCAGTCTCCCCTCCCCTGCCCCCCTCGAGGTGTCTGGTATCCATTCCTGAGCTATTTTGTGCACACTGGACTCGCAGCTTTTCACACTGCCAGCTTCAGGTTTGGCTTTCTTGAGTGCGTGGGCTGTTATCACTTGTTTATCTGTTTTCCAGACTCCAGAATCCTGATGGTGGTTTCTCCTCTGGGTTTCAGAAGAGGAAGAAATTAACTCAGATACTGGTAGCTGGAAACCTTAAAAAACAAAACAAAACAAAAAAGATTGTTTCTGTTGCAGCAGTTGGTTAGAGTAAAGAACCTCCAAGTCCAGGGACTTGAAGTACTTGTGTGTGGGTGTGTGTGTGTGAATTGCTCAGTTGTGTCTAACTCTTTGTGACTCTGTGGACTGCAGTCCACTAGGTCCCTCTGTCCATGGAATTTACCAGGCAAGAATACTGGAGTGGTTGCCATTCCCTTCTCCAGCAGATCTTCCCAACCCAGGGATCGAACCCACGTCTCCTGCTTTGCAGGTAGATTCTTTACCATGTGAGTCACCAGGGAAGCCCTTCAAGTACTTATTAATAGTCAAAGCAAAAGGGAAATTTTTGTAAAAATAATAAGTGCTTATAAATTGGAGTTAGTATAGACAAAAGTAGCAAATGTAGATTGATGCATATGATAATTTATTTATAAGTGTAAACCAAAATGATCTGGGCTACATCATCCAGGAAGGAGACCTGAGAATGGGCACCGATCTCTTTCTGGGGCCCTGTGCATCTGGGACCCTTCACGTGGCTCTGGTTCCCTGCTTCGAGGAGTTGCAGTGGGGCTGAGGAAGCTTTGAGCAGGGAGACATGGTGGTGTTGCAAGCACAGGTGGTAAGCACTGGGATGCTTCAGCCCAGAATGCAAGAGGTGCCATATCTCAGCTGAAAACCATGGCCAGTGTGGAGAAAGCAGGTGTGAACCTGGGTGCCAGATCCTGAGCTGGTGGGAGGAGAGGTTTGCTCTCAAGCCTGGAGCAGGTAAGTTTAGCGCAAATAGAAGAAAGCACAATTTACCATGGTAGGCCAGAAACTTTGGGAGCTATTTACAAGTGACTCTTCTGGCAGATGGCTTAATTCCATAGGTGGGTGGATAAATGAATGGCAGAGTTGCCCCCACCCGCCACCTCTCCCGCAGCACACACACACACAAAAGGAGAGAGGCTTCTGAGAAATACTGGTGATACTGACAACACATAAAACCCATAATTTAGACACTGAAGAGAGCCGTGTGCTCTCACTGGGATGGATGGAGAATGGGGCAGCTTAGAGTAGCAGGAAACTCTACCTAATTTAAGAAGATCTGAGTTCAAATCCTGACTCCTCAACTTACTCGCCATGCGGCCTTGAGCAAGCTCCTAACCTTGCTTACCCTCACAAGGTTCTGGTGAAAGCTTGTTCCATAACCTATGGAACAAAACAGCTTAGCCCAGACCTGAACTGAACTGGCTGGGTTTTAATTGGACACATACTTGCTGAGCCCTCTCCAATACCAGGCTGTGTGCATATATCTCCCCATTCTAGAAAGGCTCATGAAGTGAAGGTGCGGCTGTGCTCTATCCTGCAGCCCTTCCTCAGGATGGAGGGAAGCTGTGAAGGTGAGCATCCCTGTCCCCTAACCCCATGTCTTCTCCTGGTTGCAGAGCATGTGACCAGAGAGAGTATCCAGGCCCTGCCTTGGCCCGAGCCCCTGATCCCGTCTCAGCAGACACCCCCCAGTTCCCTCCTAGCCACTTAGCTAGTAAACAAGCAGAAGTTTTCACAAGCTACTGGGTGACACCAGATGGTGCCAATCTAGTTGACCGGCACTTCTGCCTCTCATTCCCCTGTTTCCCTTGAGAGTCTCTAGATGCGCAGCTCTGGAGCAGGAGAGCTGAAGGTTTGAGGGGGAAGTGGAGGCACTGGGAAGGAGGGGCATTGTGACACAGTGGGTGTTTGGGGTCACTCCCCTCCTACGGAAAAATACGTACCTAGCTTCCGAGTGCCTGCACCGTATGATTAATTATGGTTACCTGAGATCAGGGCATGCCTCCTGTAGGCCTGTTGCGTTCCCCATTCCCTAGCGTCCAGTCAGAGAGGTTCCACGACGTTGCTCTGGTATGCATGTCAGCACTTGCCTGCCTGGCTGCTGACCACTGCACCTGCCTTTCCCAACTCCAGCTTTCAAGATACCTCAGTGTCACTCACAGATTTTCGTGGCCTCAGTTAAACTTTCCTTTGGTCCACCCCTCAACGACATTGTGAGTGTTATTTGAATCAGTGCCCAGCCTCCTTTCCTTGAAGGCTGTGATGATGGTGGTGGGAGGTCTGATCCATCCTTCCTCTCCCTTTGCCTCTGCCGTCAGCACCTAACTTCGACCCTGTTTCTTTCCTTTTCCAGAACTCACATGCTGCGTGTCAGACTGAGCTATTGCTGTTTAATCCTATAATCCAAGACTTGCTACACTGTCCTGCTGATGTCCATAGCCATGCCTGGGAAGGAGGCAGCCCCATTCCCAGCGTACCCTGGGGGAGACCTCCTCGTGCACCCCACGGAGCCTTGACCAGGCCGGGAAAGAGACTGCGGGAGCGCCCGTCCCCGAAGCTGCATCTCCTCATGTGAATCAGTGTCCCCTTGCTTTCCTCTAGAGACCTCACTGCCCCAGAACGGGACCTGCCTGGGGAATTGAGGGGCTGGGGGAGCTACTCCGAGACCTTCTTCTCCGGTGCTCTGAACCCTGGGCACCGCGGCTCCGGGGCAGTGGGGCTGCTGCAGGCTCAGAGCCGCTGCCGCCCTGCATGTGCCAGCTTCTCTCTGTCGCCGGCTGTGTCAGTGTGGACTCGAGGGATACGGCATGTTTCTAAATGGATTTTTCTTAAGAAATGTGCCAATGTTGATGTAGTTCAGGATGTTCCCCCCCATCCCAGCTGTCACTGTCCCTCGGCGTTTTCTCAATAGGCTTCATTCCCCATTTTTTCAGTGGGGAAATTTTGTCCTCCACCTCCTGCATCCTGTATTTGTCCCCCTACCTCCATCCCTCCCAGGTCCAGAATTACCTGCGGTTCTGACAAAAGATAAGCAAATCGTCTTTGGGAAGCCTGTGGACTCTTTATATCATCTGTGCTTTGTTGTTGGAAAGAGGCTGGCATTCTCTTGGTTCTGCTTAGTCCCAGGCAGTCCAGCGAGAGCAGATATTAACGTGAGCTGAGCGTGTGTATCATGGTGACCAGCTCTCATGTCCTGCCCTGTTCTTTCACAGCCAAACCAGCTGCTGCAGCCAGGTTGGGCCTTCTAGGACTCTCATTCATCCAGGTTAATTTTAAGCAGGTGGAGTCTGTGTGGCCCGTAAGGGTGAAGGGAGAGAGCTGTGTTTGCAGGTGAGTCTGTGTGGAAGCCCTGCCTCCGCCACCCTGGCAACCCAGCCGTTTCTGTGAGCACCTGTGCCTAGACCCCAGGAGACCTGTCTGTGACCCTGTTTCTGCTGTCTGCCCTGGTACAGGCCCTGCTGGCGTCACAGGTGGGCCACTCTGCCACTGTGTGTACACAGCTGCGGGGACAGGAAAACCTTAATGCCCCATTTGCTCCCCAAGCGGATGTGAATCTGCTGCTTCCCTGCCTTTGTTTGCAGGGACAGGCTGCAGGGCACAGGGTCACAGCACCGTGAAAGACAGTGGGAGTGTGCCTCCCTGTGGTCCCTGGGGCGTGCGGCTGGGAGACAGCTGGGTGGCTGACAGCAGGTGCCTCAAACGGCCAGCTGCTTGCAGGACAGAGTGGCTCTGAGTGAGCTGAGTGCCCCCCGCCCCAGGCAGAGTGAGGTTTCCCTACAATGACCATGATGCTCCAGATGTCTGGTCGTCGCAGGCTGGGCTCAGCTCAGCAGAGGACGTGATGCGTGATCACTGAGGGTGACGCTCAAAGCACAAGCTGCCTTTTCCTTTTCCAGCCTCGCAGGCACTGTGGCTTCTCTCCCCAGGAGGGGTTGGTTCTCGTCTTAGTGTTTGAGGGATGATCCCCGGGACATTCTCACCGCTGCCAACTCTTGGAGCTGTTCCAGGTTTTGGCTTGGGGCCCCATGAGTGGGTCTCAGTGAGCCGGGTCGGGGGGCAGACATTGCCCTCAGGGTCCCACAGAGAAGCTCCTTCTGTAAAGCCCCAGGGAGAGAGAAGGCAGCCGGCTCTTGCCTCACCAGCCATGTGCCACGTCTTCTAAAGAAAGAGATGCAACCAAGCTGTATCCCCATGCCCTGCCCTGGATTTGCTGTGATGGATACAGATCGTGGAATGATTCCTTCACCTTCTCCCTGTCCTCTCCTGACCCATATGGAACCATGACTTGTGGTTAAAGGAGCCATTAGCTGCCCGTGACTTTTCTGCCAGCTTGTTGGGGAGAGGCCCTCCTTCCCCAGGCGAGGAGCTTTGGAGACTGGGGCCAGGCCAGGGCTGCAGGAAGAACAGGGAGGCCCAGGCCAGCTCCAGTCCATGCTTTGCTGTGGGACAGGCGCACTCTGACAGCTCTCCCTTCACTGTGTGGTGAAAACTCCCAGTTCTGCAGCCCCGCCCTCCTGTAGGTAGGTTGCTGGCTAAGGCCTCAGGCTCCCACTTCATCTCGGGAAAGTCCCCCCAGCACTGAACCTTCAGGGACTGGAGGATGGATGCCAAGGAGCCTCTAGCATCTCTCTTTGCCAAATGAGCAGTTGGTGCCGAGAGGCCCTCCTGGCCGCCCCCCTTTCTTGGGGCCATGGTGTCACTGTTGTGGGTGTCAGTGGCATGTCAGCACTGTGAGCAGCGAGCTTGTGGGGTGACATGCAACGCCCATTTGCACGTTTCCCAGCAGACGTGCCCAGGGCTGCTGTGCACCCTCGGATAAGGACACTGAAGCCCGAGAGTTGTCCTCCCCCGTCATCGCCCGCCCACCCTGAGGTGGTGCAGGAGAGGCCCCAACTGCTTTCAGCTTGCCTTTCATGATTCTGCCTTGTCCACAGCCTGGTTTCTATCAGTCAGCATCCAACCAAGAAAACCAGAAAAGTCTATATATTTAAAACAGAGGGGTTTTAATCCAGGGAATTGTTTAACTGAGAAATAAGAAGACCTGAGTTGCCACTGAGGGGTAACCAGAAACAGGGAACCACAGAGCTGGTGGGACCAGATCCTGGGGGTCAGGACACTGGGTGGAGCTTGGGTCTGCAGAGGGCTATGTGGTGGGAGCTGAAGCCATGAGGAGACCTGGGCCCTGCCAGAAACATACCCCCCCACACCCCACCCCAGGCAAAGCGGGAGCGCAGACAGCCTGGCTTCTCCCTTCCCCATGCCTTCCAGATTTCTGCGTTAGCTAAATGCAGCTGGAAGCCAGCTGACCTGGGAGCTGGGGACAGGCCAACTGCAGTCAGGCCCCTGCAGTCAGTCCCCAGAGCGGAGCAGGGGAAGGCGAGTGGTGGGTCAGAGGCCAAGCAGTCCCAGGACACGTGTGGCCCTGGCCCCCTCTCTGCCATGTCCAGGCCCACTGTGGATTCCCCGTGCTGTGCTAAGATCCCGGTGAGTGGAGGTGGAGGTAGCTGCCCTGGTGGGTTTCTGTAGGTTCTTTTCACTCTCCTTGGGAGGAAAGTGCTTTGGGGAGGTGGGGGAGGGGTTTTATTCATAACAGTTATCCCAGTTCTCCTTTGGGGGAATTTACTCATTTAGCAGCCCCACCTCGCCTTTCCCCTCGGGGAGGCTGTGTCCCAGTTTTCTGTCCACCCTGGCCCATTCCTCTTCCCCCAGTCTCTGGTTTCCCTGCTGGAGAACACCCACCCAGACCACGCATCAGTAGTCATGAGTGTTTCCCCAGGATAATTCATTGAGCGTGTGCTGTTACAGAGTCGTCTGTCTGTAAGTAGATGTCATCCACTGATCAATTTGTATCCTGTTTCCAATAAACTTCTAGAAATTCTGCCTGGTTTTATGCTGCCCTTTGCTGGGACAGTGGCTCAGCTATAAGGCTGGGCCCAGGGGCAGGCCCCCCACCCCAGCCCCCAGCCCTAGGTGCTTCCTCCCCGTGTGGCTCTGGGGCCAGGCCCATTAGTCTGACATCCCCGCCCCAGCTACATGGAGGTAGGTGCTCAGAGGCCTTTCCCCAAGTTTGGCACTTTCTTCTGCTCTCTCATAAGCCATAGCCTGAGGACATGGCGGTTTCATGAGGCTGAGCTGCACCAGGGGTGGCTTTGACCCTGTGTCCCCTAGGCCTGGAGGTGGGAGAAGCCGCAGGCAGACCTCTCTCCATCAGTCCCTTTCGCACTGCTGTGCTGGAGCCAGGTGGCGGGGACGAGTGCGGGGCCGCTCCCACGGTGAGCTAAGGGAGTGTGCTGCACTCCATCCAGGGGGTTGACAGGAAGGCTCCCGTGCCAGTGAGGTGGGTGCAAGAGCTGCAGGTGACGCAGATGAAGCCTAGCGCCCTCTTCTACATCCAGCCCTCCTCAGCTCTGAGAGCTGGAAACCAACATGTCTGAGTTGCCCTAAAAGCCATCGGGAGCCTGATCTGAATGCCCAGCATCCTTCAGTGTTTCCCAGGCCCCCTAGTGTGAAACCAGCTTGGTAGAAATTACTCTCTGTTGAGTATTTTACTGGTTTGACTGCGGTGCAGACTCTGCCTCAGTGGCTGTCCTGGGGCCGTCATTGTAGGCTCCCTGGGCGCCTCCAGCCTGTGTTTGTAGTGCACCTGTTTGCAACCCTTGTTTGCTGAGATTTGAGAGAGGTTAAAAAAAAAAAAAAGACATTGAATTCCTTCAAGAGTTTCATTAGAGAAGCAAGACATCCATGCGCGAGGTTACAGGACCCTGGAAAAGGTTGTAGAAGAGGCAGGGCCCTGCCGGTCCTTGCAGAAGCCCCGAGAGAAGCGGGCTCAGCGAGGCCGGATGCCGCAGGGCGGGCTCTGTGGAAGCAGAGGGGCCCTCAGAGTGCAAGCCGGCAGCTCCGTCGCTGTGAAATCCCTAATGCCCTGGTTCTTGGTGTCTTTTTATTAAGATTTAATCCTGACTCAAGTGTCTCCCTCTTTCTGGAAGCTCACCAATAGAGTGTCATGTGCCCTGTCTTTCAAGGGGTAAGAGCCTGAAGATCCATTGCCAGGACTGGGTTTTTATAGTCAGACTTCTTAAGAGGTTTCCATTTGCTCTGCTCTTGCTCCTGGACTAACTGCAGGGGGTCACTGGAGGAAACCATTTAGCCTGCAGGGACCACCCGAGATGTGAGCGCCCCCCTCACCAGGCCTCTCTGGACTGCTTGCTGAGCTGGCCCATTTATATGTCCTTTAGGAGCTTGTTTTCTTATTCCCAGAACCAGCTGTTCTAACCCTTGGTTACCCCTGAAGCTCTCACCCGCTGAGGGCCAAGTTTTCTAAGAATCCCTTCACCTGTGTTCCCCTTTCACTGCAGCACTTCCACCAGCCCGTGGAGGTGCTCTTCGGCCTCTGGAGAACCCTCCTGGTACCCACATGTTGGATCGTTTCCTGGCCCCCACCTCCTTAGAGGCTTGCAGTAGAGTGTCCTGACTCAGGCCAGACTGCCACTTACTACTGGATCACCTTGGGCCAGTTACTCAACCTCTCTGTGCCTCAGTTTATTCATCTGTAAGATGGGATCATAGTATGTACCTACAGAACTAACTACATTAGTGTGTGTAAAGTGCTTCGCATGGGGCCTGGGACAGTGTTTGTTATTGCTCTGTCATCATCCTCTGCCCGCTGCCCTCATCTTCACCCTCCCTGCCTTCTCAGGCCACTTAAACTTCCCCATCCAGTCAACAGAACAGAACAGGCGAACCACCACAGGTCCTCTCTCGGCTTTGCCTGAAGCTCTTGTCTTATCTCCCTTTAAAGCAAACTTGTTTAAAGAGGAAAGACTTGTCCGTTTCTTGAAGTCTCATTAATTTCTCAACACAGTACAGTCCTTTATCGCTTCCATTCTGCCCCACCCCAGCCACCCACTGAGATTGCCGTCGAAAGGTCACCAGAGACCTCCTAATTGCCACATCCAGCCCGTCTTGCGGTCACCCTCTTTGAGCTTTCTTGAGCACTCGACATGGTTGCCATCATGTTACTTGTCTTTGTTATTCTTCATTGCACTCTCTCCTTTATTCTCTACCCAGAGCAACACTGAGCCACATTCAGATATTACTTAGAGCCATTTCCCAGGATTTTTTACAAAGATAAATTTCAGAATAGTAGTCCCCTGTGTACTGCCTTTCCATGTTCCTCCGTTTTAGAAGAGAGCACTTTCCTTAATTTGGTGTTTCTCAACCCAGTGTATGATTTTATACAATGACTACATATGTATGAATCCATAACCAATATGGAACATTTTGCATATAATTAAATTTTATGCAGATGATAACCTATCACTTCTCGAAAAGCTATTTTTAATAGCACAGACCATGCTGTGTTAATCCCGAGTGTCAGTATAGGAAGCTTGACCAGACAGTGTCAGACACACACTTTGGTTCTCACATCAGCTTTCTTCAGCATGCAATTAGGACTTTTGAAAATACTGAGGTACTTTGCAGCCTGTCTGGGTATTTTATGTTCGGCTTTTACCCTCATAAAAGATGGCTCTAGGATATTCCTTTTTTTTTTTTTTACTTCTTTCATGCTCTTTTTAAAATTGCTGCATTCCTGATTTTCTTCCTATTTAAAGGTTTCTTCTGGGCATTTCACTGGGTCTTCCTTTGTGTGTCCTTTACTTGTGGGGATTTTTTTTTAAAGGATGGTTCTTTGTCCTCTTCACTCTTCCCCAGGTGACCTCATCCATTCCCTGTAAGAGGTCAGCTCCCGTTAGCAACAAGAGTCTGAAATGCTGTTTCCAGCCCTAAACGTGCTGCTGTACTTATTTGCCTGCAGGCCCTCCAAGCTCCTCCAACTTGTCTTAACTGTATCTTCTCCTCTGAACCTGCTGCAGCCCCTGTTTCTTCAGTGTGCACTCTCCACCCATCATCCACAGTCACCTCTCTTCCCAACCTGGGCTGTGCCTCTGTACCTGTGTCCTGTCTGCCGCTGCCCTTGCTTGGAACACAGACCGTTCCTACTCAGGTTGTCTTCCCTTACCCCTCACGAGGCTGTCCACACTGTCAGCAGAGTAACTGATCAAAATGTAAGACCGGGGTTTCCCTGGTGGTTCAGTGGGTTAAGAATTCATCCGCCAATGCAGGAGACACAGGTTCGGTCCCTAGTCCAGGAAGATTCTGAAATCCTTCGAGCAGCTAAGCCCATGAGCCGTAACTACTGAGCCCATGCCCTAGAGCCCATGCTCCACAAGAGGAGCCACTGCAATCAGAAGTCTGTGCCCCGCAACTAGAGGATAGCCCCACGCTCGCTGCAACTAGAAAAAGCCCGAGTGTAGCGTTGAAGACCCAGCCAAAACGGAAAAGCAGCAAGGCTGATCATCGTCGACTTCTTGAAAACCTCACACACACTTGCTTTCCTGCTGGACTGTCCTGAGCCTGCAGGGCCCAGCCCGCCTCTCCCGCTGTCTCCTAACTCCGTCCCTAGGCTTCCCGCTCCCTTGGCTCATTGCTCCCCTCACCCTCCCCAGGCCCACCGGCTCCTCTCTCAGCTCCGTGCCCTGGTTCACGCCCTTCCCTCTGCCGTGAATGTGTTCCCTTAGCTCCTTTCCTCATCCTCCCCGTTCAGCCCACATGCACCCCCTCACTCCCGGCACTGCCACCCCAAGCCTGTGCTGTCTGCTGTCATTGGTGTGTTACTTCCTTGGGATCCCGCTGGCTTGGGTTGCCTCTGATCTGTTTGCGGGTCTGTCTCTCCCAGGCTTGGCCTGGGGGCACTCAAGGTCAGAGGCGTATCATCTGCCTTTGTGGCTTAGGGTCTGGGCCATGGTGTGTGCCTAGCAAATGCTTGCTGAGTGGCTTCAGGCCTGTGAGCCCCATCATGCCTGCCTGCCCCCTGCACATGAGTCCCTGGGGTAAAGTCATGGAAGCCATTTTTTCATCCCTTAAGCTGTCAGCAGGTCACATGAGAAAGGAGCGAGACATGCTGCCTAACGTACACTGGAAAGTGCAGTCCACCCCAAGGGACCAAAACGCTGCTTGGAGCCCAAATGCAGGAAGTAGGGTCTTTACTCAGCCTGTCCCCAGCCTACCTTATACCGCCATGGTGGCTACGCTCCCATCTGTAGAAAACCCTGCCCTTCAACAGTGTGCTCTCTTCCCCACCTCCCCCATCCTTTCCTATCCCCTTTCCCTTCCCTTCACCCCCATAATAACTCTAGTACTCACTCAGTGCTCAGCATATGGGGTATTTCCATCTCCAACCCCTGGAGTTGAGCAAGGGCCAGGATCACTGTTCCCATTTCACAGATGGAGAACCAAGCCCAGGAGAGGGGTTCACTGTGGGTTGGGACCAAGGTTAGGACCAAGGGGTCCTTCCATGCAGGGAGACTGTGGAAGAAGCCCGAAGCCCTGCTTCTGTCTCTTGTGGGGACACCCAGACCCCCTTTAGAGAGTTCCTTGTCAGTGGGGAGAGCAGTCATCAACTTCAAGGTGAGGGGCAGGGAGGATCCAGGGCAGATTCAGGGTTGTGGGCCCAAACCTTGTGATCAGCATCTACCTGGGGCTCCTCGAGGGGAAGAGACAGCAGTGACAGGCTACGGGGACCATCAGGTCATTTCTCTTAGATGGAGTCGGGTGAGTGAGCCCAGCTCCTGAGGGGTGAGAAGGCATGGCGGTGTTGAAGGGAAGGGTCCGGGGAAGGAAGGACCAAGGCAAAGGAGGCACAGAGAGCCCTGTTGGCCACTAGAACTGCTCAGCAACCAGACAGGTGCAAACGTGGGGAGAGATGGTCCCGGAAGGAAGGTGCCTGGTGCTCACTCAGAGCACAGTATATGTTAATGCCCCCTGGAGCTGGGGGCTTCACGAGAAAGTGCTTAAATCCCAGACTCCAGGAGCATTTGGTCTGACTTAGAAATGACGAATCTCAGGCCAAGGTTGGCCAGCTCCTTCCCGTGGCAGCAGAGGGTGGCAAGGTGGGGAGTTCCTAGGAGTGGCTCTACAGTGAGAGGTAACAGCAGAGCGGAGGAATGGAGCAGGGTCCATGTAGGGCAGAAATGCCCGAGGAGTCCCTTGGAGGGACCCAGGTGGCTCAGCCCTTTCCATCACTTGGTTTGGGTTCTCAGTATCTCTGTGGGTTTCTGACAGTAGTTGGTGAGTTTTCAGGAATGGGAAAAGTGGGTGGAGACACACCAGGAGGTGGCTTTTAATACCCACCCAATTTGTTCCCCAGGCCATCTCCCCCTGCCTGACACATTCTATCTCCCACCACAACATCCATATGGCATCCATGTGCCTCCCTCCTGGGACATGGGTGACTCTCCTGGGCCTGACCACCACTCTTGAAAACTTTTAACTGAGGAAGGGCATCCCTGTCCATGATATCAGAGGGCTGGGCTGAGAGGATGAAAACAGGTGGGGAGAGGGGGCTTGTCCCCATTGTCAGACCCTGTATCTGAGGGCCAGGGGTCCGTGACTGGGGTGATGAGTAGGGAACCTATCCCAGGCCCTTCTGTCCCCCTTGGTGGGGAGAGGGTGTGTATACTGGGGGCAGATGTTCATTCTCCTGAGATGGCTGGGGCTGGGGACGCATGGGGTTCAGGAGAGGCATATTTGGGGCTTTAGTGACCTCTGAATAGCCCTTTGGAAGTCTTGAAAGCCATGCACCCAAAATGACTTCCACTGTGGACAGTAGGGAAAACCACTACACGTGCCCCACCCGCAAAAGAAACCCTTAATTCATGCCAGGTACACACCTTGTGCCTGGGGAGCCCCAGGTCAACAGATGGGTTAGCCCAGATGGTCTCAGTCGCTGACACAGGCATATCGAATAGAACAGGACGGAGGAGAGGTGGGCAAGATGGCTCCGGTCCTGAGGGAGGGCGGTGAGCTGGCTCTGGTGACCGGAAGCCCCTTCCTGTCCAGGTGGGTAGCAGCCACCACAGGTTCCAGGGCCAGGGGAGGGTTCTTGGGGCTAAGGAAAGCCAGGGGAGGGGGTCCAGGAGCCTGACCTGGGTGGAGACGATAACCTCCCAGGCTGAAGATCCCCACATCGTCCCAGAGGATAGCAGGGTGGGGGCCTCCTGGAGATCCAGGTGGGCCGCCCATCCTGGGAGCATGAGGACCTCTCCTGGGGAGTGTTCTGACTTTAAGGATATATGGGGCTCCAGGATTCCTGTGGAAGGATGGTGCCCTGGACAGCTTCTCCACTCTGTCCCCAGAGTGTCCCTTCATCTTGGGGAACTCACTTTGAACCCTCCTGATGCCAGATGAACCTGCAGATACTTACTGGTTTTCCTTAGATCAGTTGAGATAGGCTTGCATTTTTCAAAAGGAAGTTTATTAGTATTGGGGGAAAAAAAACGATTGGAGATAATAGAAAAAACAGCTGTACAATTTCAGAAAAGACCCTGATACTAGGAAAGATTGAGGGCAACAGGAGAAGGGGGTGACAGAGGATGAGATGGTTGGATGGCATCACTGACTCAATGCACATGAGTTCGAGCACATTCCGGGAGATAGTGAAGAACAGGGAGGCCTGCTGTGCTGCAATCCATGGGGTCACAAATAGTTGGACATGACCTGGCAACTGAACAACAACAAAATTTCTAAAGCAAGACTTCTGCTCTCACAGATCCCTGGCTCTGACCTGGGACAAGGCAGCTGTGGCCCTCTGCTGAGTTGGCAGTCCCTGGCTGTTTCCACCTGCCAAGGTGCTCTGTGCTGTTGGGACATCATCCCCACAACATCAGACACACGACTCCAAGCCCAGACCCTCTTCTCTCCCTGCCACCCACCTGGCTCCTGCAGAGGTCCTTTGTCTGGTTGGTTGAGGGACCCTTGCTGGCCCTCCAGCCCAGAGCCAGGCATTCCTCCGTCCTGAGGCACCCGCAGCAGAGTCCAAGTTCTGGGAGGGCCCTTTCTGGTCAGTCCTCCTCCGAGACGTCCACCTGCAGCTTCCTTGTGGCCACCACCTTCCCAGAGCACGACCTGCGCCCGGCACGGTGGGTGCTTTTGGCGCTCTCTGAGCCTTGCCAGCCCTGGGTGAGGCCCAGCAGGGCCCGCGCCTGGCGGAGGAAGCTGGGGCTGGAGAAACAGTAAAGCACGGGGTCGAGCACGCTGTTGAGGTAGGTGAAGGCCAGGGAGCCGTGGAAGAGCTGCGAGCAGACATCCAGGGCACGGCAGGCACGCAGGCGGAAGGCCACGACGGAGGCGACGCCGAAGACCACGCTGGGCAGGAAGCAGACGGTATAGACTCCCACCACGGCGGCGAGGACGCACAGGGCCCGCCGTGGGCCCGCCTGCCCATCCAGGCCGCGGCGGCGGATGGTGAGCGTGATGCTCACGATGGCAAAGAGGATGAGCGCCAGCGGCAGGAAGAACTCCACCACGAACAGGGCCTGGTGCCAGATGAGTGAGGTCGAGGGTCTCGTGCCCAGCTGGTAACTGAGGCAGGACCGGCTGGAGTGGGTGGTCAGGAGCAGGTGCCCGTTGAGGAGCAGGAGTGCCCCCCAGAGACCCCCGGCCATGCGGGCAGCGCCCCCAACCGAGGCCCTGCTCAGCGCGTGGTGTGGCCAGGCCACCTTCAAGTAGCGGTTGAGGGCCACGGCCGTGAGGAAGACCACGCTGGCCGTGCGGTTGGTGGCGATCATGAACAGGTTGACTTGGCAGGCGGTGTCCCCGAAGCGCCAGGTCTCATGGAGGAAGTAGTAATCCACACGAAGGGGCAGGTTGAGGATCAGGAGGAAGTCTGCCACCACCAGGCTGACCAGGAACACGGTGCTGGACGTCCAGGGCCGCGTGCGCAAGCAGAAGATGAAGAAGGCCAGGCTGTTCCCCACCAGGCCCAGGACAAACTCCATAACCAGGACTGGCGCCAGGATGGCAGACACTATGGGGGAGGAGGCCGGGTGGCAAGAAGCAGTGGCCTCTCCAGGTGACCCCAAGGCAGTGGTCAGGGCAGAGGGAGAGGAGGAGGAGGGAGAGGAAGGGAGGGAGAGAGGGAGCCAGGAGGGAGAGAGAGAAGGAAGGGGAGAGGGATGGCTCAGGTTAGGAAATCCCATGGGCTGCTTGGGCCGTGGACCTGAGAGACGTTTCTCCAGCAATTGCACAGGGGTCAGTGCTCGCTATCAGCTGGCCAGCACAATGACTCAGTATCCTGGGGGTTTCATCATCATCCTTGCAGCCACCAAGAAACACCCTGTGTTCCAACTGCAAGTGAAGAGGAACCCTGCTGCTCTCCCTCCCTCTCCACCTCCCCAGAGCAGAGAGTGGCCAGCCTGTGAGGTCTCTAAGCCCAGCCTCGGACTGGAATCTGCATTGCCTCTGACACCAGAATGAGGGCTCAGCAAGGTGAGTGGAGGCCCAGAGGAACCCTGAAGCGGGAGGAAGGCCTGGCTGGGGTGTGGCTGGGGAGTGTGTTTACAGCCCTGAGTGGTCAGACATTTGCTTGCCTGAAGGCAGGAGCTGGTCCTGACAACTCACAGCTCTGGAGACCATGCAGGCCACCCTGAGCCCCCACCCCACTCCCATCACAGATGCAGACTAGGTGGCTCCCTGCCCCCACCAACTCTGGCAGCAAGGACTGTGGAGCCAACAAGATGTCCTGGGAGAAGGAGGCAGGGGTCCAGTTGACACCTTGACCGTTGTGCTCACTGCCTAGTAGGAACAGCCTGCTGTCCTGATTCTCAGATTCCTGACACTTCCAGAGTCTGTGATGGTCCCAGGTCCACATCCATGATGAAGTACATCCCATGCGCAGAGGGCTCCCCTGCCAAGTTTTACTGCCATGCCCTGGGGACGTGGGGGCCTCTCCCACAATCAGAATCCTCGAGTTGCCCTGCCACTGTTCATCCCACTTGACGGGCCATCACCCAGTATTCACTGCAGAGAGCGGAGCAGGGGGCTAGGGCTGGTTTCAGACAAGGTCTAAATCCTGCTCTCCCACTGTGTGGTGTTCCCATGAGTCCATGGGGCCAGGCCTGTGGGCAGAGATGGGGTAACATGGGACAGCACCAAGAAAGGCTGTGGTTCCAGGCTCCACGATCTGGCTCCCCCTCCCCCGCCCCGCTGCCCCTGTGCCAAATGGCTGTGGTCAGCAGGATGCCCCGTGCTGTCAGCTCAGTCTAGAGTCTTGGGGTTTCGGACAGTGGATGCTGGCCCCTCTCCCCAGACACACCCCAACAAGCCTCTCCCCTGCCCTGGGCTCCCACTGGCCAAGGCTGAGGGCAGATAGGGTGTAGGGTGGTGGGACCACCAGCCTGAGCTTTGAATGTAGACAAGCCTGGGTTGGAAACAGCTTCCAAAGCTGTCTAAGCCTCAATTGTAAAATGTGGTGCCACCACCTTCTTGGACAGTTGTAAGGATTCAATGAGGTCATTTCTGTAAAAACTTCTGGCAAATCCCCTGGCACAGAGTTGGTGGTCAGAAAAACACGGAACCTAATTTTCATGATTTTCTGTCTTGGATTAGACACATCCTTGGAACTAGGGGGCCCTTCTTGTGGCCCTCTGGGCACACTGCCTGGGGGTGACTTTTGGGACATTGATGTTCCCTCCTCAGCTCCTGGACAGAGGAGCGTGTCACTGCCCTAGAGTGTGGCAGTGATGTCCTCTAGAGGGGTGGTGGGTGAAGGTCTGGACACCCCTCAGGGTCTTTCAGCAAAGTCAGGGTCTCCTTTGCCGGTTTGTCAGTAGAGGGGATCCAAGCAGTGAGCTGGCAGGCAGGGATAGGGGAGGCAGGGTTCAAACCCAGGTTTTCCAGAGGAATCCTAGACTCTATCCAGCGACCTGTTTCGTCCAGACATAGCTTCAGTTACCCCAGCAAGCGACCCCTCATCGACTTCTCCTTGAAGCCCCAGGATGCTGAACCCCAATCTCCTGCTGCAGCTTCCATGATTCATCTCAACCCACTGCTGCATCCTCAACTCCCAAACTCCTGGGCCCCACGGGGGCCTGTACATAGGGAGGGGGGAGCAGGGGGAGGGGGCCAGGTGGCCCTCCCCCTACCACCAAGCCCCTCGGAGGCTCGTCACAACCTTCATGTATTAACCGTGGTTAACTCCACCCAGGGGATTTTGTGTTTTTGTGTATTTCTACGTTTTTTACAATGAGTACAAATCATTTCTGTTCTTGGGGAGAAAAATCCTCAACAGATGCTATTTCTTAAAGTTATGTAAAAAGACAAAGTGAGAAAGAGGCAGAGAGACTTCAGCTGTGCCCCCAGGACAGGCATAGGAGCACGCGTGGAGGGGCGCACACAGCACGAGCACTTCTCTAAACACGCAGGGGGCTCGATCCCAGACCTTCCACACACCCATGGTCAGCTGGTGCCCAGACCCCAACACACAGTCATAGGAGCACTCAGTGTCTGACAGAGACCACAGGCCGTGTGTGTGCAGACTCGCAGGCACCTGTCGGCCAGCAAGCCTTTATTGAGAGCTTCTTGGCGGCAGGCAAGAGGTGCGCTGAGCCTGTGGATGGAGGGCGGTGAGGGGCCGGCCCCCAGCAGCAGTCCACCCGGCAGAACCACGCAGGGCAGTGGGCTGAGGGCTGTTAGGGGAGAAGGGGAGCTGCGGCCCCCAGGAACCTGGCAGCCTAGCCAAGAGGACAGGAGGAGAAGGGATGATGATCGTCTCCAGGGCCCAGTCCAGGGGATGCTGAGTCTCTGAGCAGCAGTGTACGTAGAAACAGTGGGGCTAGAAGAGTTACTTGGCCAGGGTGGTGCCCTGGGCCCACAGTGGGAGGATCAGTTATCCCAGGGACTTCTTGCAGGCGGGATCCTGGGTCACAGACAGGGCCACGGAGCCTTGCCCTCGCTCCCAGCCATACCTGTGGAGATGCAAGTAGGCAGGGTCAGATAAGGCTGGGGCCCCAGGGAAAGGAGGCCAGGTCCACGGCAGGGGTTAGATCCTCGCAGAGGACTCACAGAGTCCCAGCTGGCACCAGGAGGCTGTCATCAGGGGTCAGGCTCAGGCGCTGTCCCTCCATCGTCACCACTGAGGAGCCCTCCTGGGAAAGAGGAGAAGGAGAAGTAAATGGAGCCTGTTGGGCCACAGCGCCTGTCCGAGCATCTCTGAGTCAGCCTTGGCAAGGAGGCCCTGGAAACTGGTCCATACTGTGGGCATCCAAGGCCCCAGAGCAGCCCGGTCCCCAGGTGCAGGCAGGAGGCATGCCACCCTCTCCCCAGACCCCACTTGCCAGCTGCCACAGCCACACGTCCACGTCCCGTCTCAGGCCTTTGCTGCTGCCTTGTCCGTGGATCATCACCTGGTGGGAAGTGACACGGGTCTTTCTGATGCATCCTGCCCCACGCAGGAGAGGGCTTTGAACCTGGCCCCCAGACACCAGCCCTGTGTGGGCCAGGTGGGGGCCCCACAACGCAGCCTCTGCGTATGCAGAGCAGAGGCCTGGTATTAGAGAGGAAGGCTGCCCAGGCCACAGGCCCTCCCACCCCGATCCCGTCCCAGCCACCTGCTATTGGGGGTCACACGTGCCTGCCCTTCACACGCACATGCACATCTGCTCCCTCTGACACTCGACACAACTACTGCTGACCCGTACGGAGGCACGCCTACCAGGGAGACACTAGGCTCGTGTGTGAACATGGCACAGGGCAGAGCCCCAGAGGATGCCCTCCTCCCTTCCTCTGTGTGATGCCAGGAGTCTGACCTAAGGAGGTGGAGGGAGTTGGGAGGGGATGAGCAAGAGGGAGCAGGAGGCTGAGCCTCTCGGACCTCTATCACCTCGGAAGCCCACAACCGCTGTGTGGGCCATGCTCCTACCAGCCCCGAGTGGGCCTCAGTAGCTATCTGCTGGAGTGAATTGAAGCAGGGAGGAGGAGGGGGTGAGAGAACGGGCGGGAGGGGCTTGGTGGGGCGTGCTGGCTCTCATGGCCCTGTGGAGCTCAGGGCTGGGCTGGCCAGGCCTCTTGGGGCAGGTCTGCACCCAGTGAGCGTCCCTCCACAGGGGTGTCTAAGGCAGCCTCCCAGGGACGTGACAGTGACCAGCTGTAGAGCACAAGCAAGCGTGAGCCCCCTGGCAGGTCTCCTCGTTGCCACACTTGCCGGGCTGGTCTGGGCCTCACACAGGCTACAGTGATCTTTCTGAACTACCACTCTAGTCTGATCACCCGTTCTGCTTCCACACTTGGATAAAATTCTCGTCTCTAGCATAGTCCTTGCACCTTGCCCAGCCCAGGGGAGCTGCCAGCACATGGGCACTGCCTGCTACTCTGGCCATCTAGCAGTTGTGCCTTCTGCCTACTTCCTTGTCCTGGTTCCCCAGCCTCAGCTAACTTCAGTGCCAGCCTGTTTCAAGCCTCCGTGCCTTTACCCAGGCTTCTCCTTCACCTGGAATGCACTTTCCATCTCCCTTTCTTCCTTTTGCAAACTCCTGCAATAGGTTTAAGATTCAGTTTAGACATCACCTCCTCCAGGAAGCTGTCTTCCCTCACAGCCTGGTTCCTCCTTTATCGTCCTATGACTTCCTGTAACTTCTCTACCACAGAACATATCACATGATCATGGCAATCGTTTATCAGACCATATACACTCTGAGGGAGTGACTCTATCTTATTTTCCTACTAAAGCCTAAAACATAATAGACACTCAGTAAATGTTGAATGAAGGGAGACCAGCTTTGGGTCTCTGTGCAACTCTCCACCTAACCCTCACCCCAAATATCTCTCTCCCTCCCGGCTCCCAAGGCTATGATTGGCCAAAGGCCCAGAGGTCCTGGCAGGGGGATGAGCCCAGACTCCCAGGAATCCCTCAGTGGATGGGGCAACCCCCTAATCCCTATTCTGAAGGCAAAGAAAGATTGCTGGGGACCATGTAGCCTCCATCAGCTTCTACTCATGGCAAAGCCATCATTCTCGGAGTCAGGGAGGAAACAAGAAGGCCTATGCTTGTGTCCACAACTAGACTGTGAGTGTGAGTTTGTGTATGAGTGTGTCTGTGTGTGTCCATGTGTGATTGATTAGTTCCATTACCCAGGGCTGCTGGGCTGACTCCCTGGGTGACCCAAGGCTGCATTACCTGGCTCTCATAGGTGTCCCCAAACAAGCTGAGGGGTGTGCCTGCCTGCAGCTCCTTGCGGTGGCCATCCAGCCAGGCCTCCAGGCACATGGGCTCCATGACGGATCGTGTGCTCAGGGGGAATGGTGGTTCCTTGAGCAGCTGGTCTGCACCCACAGCACAGATGTGGTCAGTGTCCTCTGGCTCCACCCACCCAATCCCAGCAGGCTGGGTTCCCAGGGGTCCCAGCTCCCAGTCACTGGAATGGGCTTTGTCTCCAGCCCAGGCACCAAGTAGCCATGTGGGGGTATATTTCATGCCATCTTCTTGTGACTTGAGTACAGGGCAGAGTACTCAAAAGGAGACTCTGTGGTACTGGGGCCAAGACCCACCCTTCCCTGGGAAAGGTCAGGGGAGGGAGAGAGAGAAAGATGGTTCCCAGGGGCCTCACCAGGGTTGGGCTTTCCTGTTCTGTACTGCTCAGAGCTGAAGAACCTGCAGGGACAAAGGGGGAGGAGAAGGGGGCTAAGGACATATGTGTGCACACACGCACACACATACACTCCGAGGTGCAGGAGCCCACACACACTCATGGTGCCCTCACATGATCTGTTGTATATCCACCCACCTTTCCCCTTCCTCCACTCTGCAAGGGGCTTTCCAATTTGGGGCCCTACCATCCCAGGAGGGGCAGACTTTCTCCCTAAATCCTGGGCATCATTACTCCAGGCTGGTGGATGCTCCCCCAGAGCTCTGCTGGGCTGGGTCTGCTTGCCCCCAGCCAGAGCACAGGACCTCCAGAGAGCAAGGGGCAGGGGCTGGGGGCTCACTCCTGGATGATGGGAGCCAACTGCGTGCCGAGGTCCTCGCAGTAGAACCACTTCTCAAACAGGACGTCTGTGGTGTCCCCTACGTAGTACCTGCCAGAACAAAGGACAGGCACCCAGCTCTTCACCTGGGCATCGCAGGGCAGCGTCCCTGAGGCCTGGCTCTGCTTGTGGACTACTGGGCCCGGCTGGCTCCGCGGAGCTGACCACCTGCCGCATCCTGTTAGCGCGACCTAGTGGCCGATGCGCCCACCCACACCCGGCTCTCCCTGGAGGCCCTGTGTGGCCCCAACGTGGGAGGGCTGTTAGCCACCCCACTCCCATAGCTCTTACTGGTTCACCAAACATGACCCTTTACCAAGCAGATAGAGCTCTGAGGTTCAGCAGGGAACTGTGCAACTTGGCAGAGATTACACAACCTTTCAGTGGCCAAAACAGGACTGGAGACAGTCCTAGAAGCCGAGAGAGCATCAGTAACAAGAGTTTTTCCAAAAGAAGAAGCTGAGGCTGAGTCTGATTCTGGCCCTGCAGCTGGATTCCCACTGGCCTGCTGGCAGTCTAGGTCAGAGCACACGAAACCTCAAGGATCCAGCATGCCACAGATGCCCCCCAGATGGGAGGGGTCCTTCTCCTTTTGGGGTCATGGATGCCTTTGAGAACTAGAGCAAAGTGCTGTGTCTCTTCTCCGGAGGAAGGACCATATGTCTCTAGCAGGCTCCCTGTGCCTGGAGAACCCCATGGGCAGAGGAGCCTGGCAGGCTACAATCCACAGGGCCACAAAGACCCCACAAAACCCACAGACTCAACTGAGCGACTTGAGCATGCACACAAGACTCCCTGAAGCCCACCCAGGCCCCCAGCCCAGCTTGGCAGGCAACTCCACTGGCCTGAGGAGTATCTGGCACTGGGGCCGGGCCTCAGGACCCTGTGTAGGTAGTGCATTTACTGACTGGATGCCTAATCCCCAAACTTAGGTCCCAGGACCAGGCCAGCTCTGCTCTTAAGCTCCTCCCAAAAAGAGAAGTGGTTCTGCTTACAGACAACGGTTCATAGACACACAGTGCATCCACCCCGCCTGACACCCTAAGACCTATCCTGGGATGGAGCTGGCTACCAGAAAGCCTCATAACTGGACCTCAGTGCCCTCCAGGAATTGCCTTCAGAGTGGCATTTTAATGTTGAGCCCCTGGCTTTTATTAAAGGTCAAAAGCAGATAAGATCTATTATTGACTTTGCTGTAAAAATGTTCCCAAAGATGCTGTCTTCTCCATTACTAAAGACTCCCTATATAAAGCCCCACTGAAAATTTTATTTTCACATTTAAGGCCAGGCAGCTATTTCTGAAAGACTATTCTGCAGTAGGTTTGCGTGCAATCATTAACATTGCGGTTTTTGCAAAGCATTTAATAGTATGAGAAGTACTCATGATTTTTTTTTAATGTAAAAAAAAGCAAAACTCAAACCCATACTTGCGATAAAACTACAGTGTTTTAAGGAACAGATATGCATGGAAAAGAGATAGAAAGTGCTTTGTTAGGTTTCATTGGTGGGAAGACTTTTTTTCTGTGTGTTTTCTCTTTATTTTTGTTTTATTGAGGTATCATTCACATACTATAAAATTTACCCTTTTCCTGACAAGTGATTCTAATTTTGTTCGTTTTGCTTTCTTGTACTTTTCCAGATTTCAAGGGCAAACCTGTAAGACTTTGGTAATTATAAGAAGGGAAACATTTTTTTAAAATGTCCTTTATAACAGAAGATGTGGGGCAAAGTATCCTGATTTCAGTAGCTTGTTGGGAAATTTTAATTTTCTTAGTTAAAAGAAACCTCAAAAATTGCTTAGCTTTTGCAATAATGAGCCACAGGTTTAGTCCTCCTTTCAGAAGATATTAATCAGGTAACTGACTGGAACCAGATGTGAACTCAGCTGTATAAACAGAGCACCTGTCTCTGCACCCACTTTCGTCCCCTCCTAGGTGCTGACTCACATTGCCATCTTGTTTGTCCTGGCCCAAACTCTGTATTTCTCTACAGCTCCAGATGGGCCACTTTCTAGCAAACTCAACTTCCCTGGGCTCGATTTCTTCATCTGTGGAGTACAGATGATAACAGTACCCGCTGGATAAGGAGATAAGAGTGTTGTGAGGATTAAAGGAATCAACATAAAGTGGTGCCCGACAGTTAGCAAATGTTACACAAATGTCAGCGCTGAGTGTGGAATGAGCTGGGGTGGAGAAACAAGCAGAAGGCCGCACTAATGGAGACTGACTAAACTCTGGAACTGGAGGCTGGGAGAAGCAGCAGTGTTCCAGGCTGCCCTGGCATCCCGGCCCCGGCCCTTCCCCAGCAGACCTCAGTGCAGAAAGCATGGGTTCTGGGACTTCCCTGGGCATCTGGTGTTTAAGACTGTGCTTCCAATGCAGGGGGTGCGGCTGTGATTCCTGGTCAGGGAACTAAGATCCCACTCGCTCTGAGCCTGGCCATAAGGTATCAGGTTAATGGGCCTCCAGGGGGTCACTGAGAATACACCCTCCACTGCATCATCAGACCCACCCTGCTACCTACCCAAATCCCTCCCCATCCGCCAGCAAATGCAGGATCTCCATTGCTACCAACCCTCTCAGCGGTGGTGGAGTGGCTTTCTTGGGTCTGTCTAGGATCCTTTCCCCTCTAACTCTGCCCCAGACCCCCAGATCTGACCCATTTACCTGAGCCCATCTAGTTCTGTTTTCAGCCGCCTCCGCTCAATCACCAGCCCCACTGTGTTGGCAAACCTCTGCGGCGAGTGGGGGACCCCAGCAGGCAGGAGGAAGATCTGCACGGGTGGGAACAAGGTGCCAGCAAGTGTATGGTCCCCACGGGGACCTCAGTGCTGCAGCGCCCCGGGCCTCCCCAGCTGACCACGGTCCGGCCCAGCCCCCACCCCAGGAGCCAGAGAGGATGTCAGGCTGGGCTGAGATGGGCATGAGGAAGCGCCTGAGGATGGGGCTGAGGCAGCTCGGGCAGGGAGGAGGGCAGGAAAGTCTGGGAAGACAAGACTCCACCAAAGCCAGGAAAGTGGGCACCGTGGGCTCCTGTTCCAGGGCCCAGCCTTACCTCTCCCTGCCGAATGACCACATCCCGGTGTTTCCCTCGCTCCAGGACTCGGAGAAGCATGTCCCCCTCCAGCTGGTAAAATACCTGTGAGACAGGACAGCGGACAGGCTCTGACCTCCCCACTCCCTCTTCCGGGCCTTTGGCCTGAGTTCTGCCCAGAAAACCTGAGAAACTTCCCGAAAGCCTCAGAGTTTATGAGCAGCTTGGTCACCCCTGCCTGAGGCCCCAGCTCCCCTGACACAGGCCGTAGATAAACATGCTGGGGACACACGAGGGTAATACTCTGACGTTAAAGTGACGACCAAGGTACCCAGGACACCACAGGTGGTGTCTGGCTCGGGGGCAGGAGGCTGGCTGAGATGCCCACTGGGTAATTTAGGGACCCATTACCCAGGTAAGGAGAACCGCCCCTTCACTGTGTCCCAGGGGCTGGGCCAGCATGTGACTGACAGACCTTGTTTTATTGTGCTGTGCTTTATTGCATTTCCCAGATATTGCCTTTTTCTTTTTTTAACAAATTGAAGGTTTGTGACAACCCTGCACTGAGCAAATCTATTGATACCATTTTCCCAACAGTATTATTTCTAAATTAAGGTATATATATTGTTTTTTTAGACATAATACAATTGCACGCTTAATAGGCTACAGCATGGTATAAATATTTACATGCGCTGGGAAACCAAAAAATTCACATGGCTCACTTTATTGAAATATTTGCTCTCTTTCAGTGGTCTGGAACCGAGCCTGCACTATCTCTGAGGTGTGCCTGAACATTATCAGAACTCTTTATAACAACCTCCAAAAATATTGTTAGCCCCATTCTGCAAAAAAGAAAAAGAGAGGCGCAGAGAGTGAAGTGACTTGCCCCAGGTTTTACACAGTTAGTCCTGGAGCAGCAGTGTGGGCCTGAGTGTAGCTCTGGAGCCAGGGCTGGCTCCTCTGGCCACAGTGAGCCCTGGAAAGGGGCTGGGCTGCTCCAAACCCCTCTGGACATCGGCTGGCCATGGAAATGTTGGGCTCAGTGCTGGGAGCTGGGATATTCGAGTGGGGGTGGCAGGGGCTTGAGGATGGAAGCCCTCATTTCCTGCTGTCTCCCTGGGGTGCAGCCCGGTGGCGCTGCAGGGCTCCTGTTGTGCTTGCCCTCTTCCACCCTAAGTCCCTAATTGATGTGTTTACTGAGACCACCCATGGCACTGGGAGGAGGAGGAGGAAGACACATTTTCTCTCTACCAGTCACACATTGCATGGGTGTTAAAGACCCCAGCCAAATAGTTGAAGGGTTGTTATTAATAATAACGATTACTATCATCATGTAAGGAGTTAGAGGAGATAGAGGTTCTTTCCCAGAGTCTACTAAGAGAAATCAAGTGGGCTCAGGAAAACTAGAGAAATGTGGCTTTACAGTCTGACACACAGG